>NW_027361731.1:6215000-6757500 GCF_039654945.1 Dendrobates tinctorius | reverse complement strand
TTGCAGATTGCAGCCAGCATCTTTTCTGTCCTGTCCTATCTAGTTAGTTGGGCCCCATCGTTTGCTCAGCCTGTCTTTCTGTCTGTGTTTGTGTTTTCATCTGTATTTCACCGACAATACATGTTGGGGGCTGTCTATTGCTTTGGGGTCTGCTCTGGGGCAGTTTAGATTTCCCCTTTCTTTCTTTAGGCTTATGTAGTTCTCCGGCTGTGACGAGGGGTCTAGGGCACCGTAGGAACCCCCCACGGCTACTGTTAGTTGTGGTGAATAGGATCAGGGGTCTGCAATCCGATAGCTACCAACCTCTCCGGTTTTCTGGACTTAGCTTGTATTTTTGTTTTCTCCTCCTCCGGTGACTCATTCATAACAGAATCACCAGCCATACCGCAGATTCTAGGGTAATCAATAGCAGGAAAGAATTGTAAAAAAAAAAAAAAAAAAAAAAAGTGTCAGAATTTTTTTTTTGTGTATATTTTTTCCTCTATTTCTCTGAGGCCGTAGGAGGAATTTTTTCTCAATGGAGATTAAGCAATTGTCTGATCATGTGGAGCAGCTTACTGCTGAAGTGCGGGGAATTTCCGCCTATCTTGCTCATTCACATGCTGCTGAACCAAAGATCCCTACTCCTGATGTGTTTTTTGGGGATTGGTCTAAATTTCTGAATTTTAAGAATAATTGTAAATTATTTTTTGCCTTGAAGCCTAACTCATCGGGGAGCTACACTACCCTGGAAGGGGCATGATCAGGACAGCTGCCTTGGTCTTCACTGGAGCCTCTGATGATGTCAGGCTTGTGCAGTAGGTAGCTGCCAGGTGCCACTCCAAAGTGGTGTCTGGCTGTGGCTGCTGATCCCACTGGGGAACAGGACAATAGGACAGGTGTGACTGGCAGACAGGCAGGTGATAACGGTAGGCATGGCTGGTACTTAACAGGTGGGCATGGCTGAGACACTGGTAGGTGGGCACAGCTGAGACACTGGTAGGCAGGCACGGCTGAGACACTGGCAGGAAGGAATGGTGTATGGAATAGGTAGAGACCTGTTCACACAGGAGGTGCAGGTACTGGCAGGAAGGAGTGGTGTATGCAGGAACAGGTTTGGAGCTGTTCACACTGGAGAAAAACGCAAGGCTGTGGAAAGGAGCTGCAGTTGGTAGCAAGAGGTTGAGCAGCATCAGAAGCAGAACAAAGCAGAACGAAGCAGTACCGCAGGAGCGTGGAGCACCAGCAGAGCCACAAGGGTATGGAGCACAGGCAGAGCCGGAAGAGTGTGGAGCAAAGGCAGAGCCACAAGAGTGCGAAGCTCAGGCAGAGCCGCTAGTGTGCGGAGCACAGGCAGAGTCGCAAGAGTTCAGAGCTCAGGCAGACGGAGAGGACACAAGGATAGACACAGCAGGGAAAGGAGCCACAGACAAGGAGACTGACAGACAGAGGTAGGACTGAGTTCAGACAAGGTAATGGTACAAGACAAGGTACAGGAACAAAGACACAGAGACCCGGCTATACTGCCTCCTGAAGGGCAGAGAGGACAAGTATGAGACAAGGCAAGGAACAATAGCACAGGGACCAAGATATTCTGTCTCCTGGAGGGCGGACGGATACAAGGCAAGTCTAGGAACAGGGACACAGAGACCAGGATATTCTGCCTCCTGGAGGGCAGAGCAGACAGGCACAGATACAGGACTAGGAAACAAGCCTCCAGAGAAGGTGAAACACAGAACAGGACCTGGCAACTCAGCAGCAAGATACTAAATGAGTAAAGGCGTTGCTCAGGCAGCTACCACCGGGTGGAGCTGCCCTAAATACTAGAGGCCTCTTGGTAATTTGCCAGGGACACATTAGGCAGGTGGACCCTGATTCCATAAGAACCAGAGAGTTCTGGCGCCGCCCCCCTATGCATACAGCCAGGAAGCATGCAGAGAACATTCAGGAAACAAGAGGCACACAGCATGGAGTCGGCAGCAGACGGAACTCACAGTATGACTTGGAGCAGTGATTAAGTTGGTGTGTGGGGAATGGGAGGCCAAGCAGTGATGCCGGCAGGGTTGTTACACTGCCTTTAGGGGTGCATTATATTAGGGGCTGCAATATACTATAGAATCTGTCTATGGGGGTGCATTATATTAAAGGGAACCTGTCACCAGGTTTGGCTGATAAGAGATACAGCCATCACCTTTCAGGGCTGATATACATCTGTCTCTAAATCGTCCTGTAAGAGGAGAAAAATAACTTTTATTGTACTCACCTGCGGGGCGGTCCAGTCAGAGGTCCAGTCCGAATGCTGTATGTCAGCTCCAAAACGTGATGGCCATAACTTATATAGGCCAAAACTGGTGACAGGTTCCCTTTAAGGGCTGCATTATACTATAGAGGCAGCCTATGGGGGGTGCATTTTATTAAGGCCTGCATTATGCTATAGAGTCTACCTATGGGGGTGCATAAGAGAGCATTAGACTGTGTATAGTGGAGCTATACGGGAGGACTCGGGACATTATAAAATGTAAAGTGAGCACTTACTGTTATAGGGGAACTCAGGTTACTGTGACTCTCAATGGGGCACACAGAGGGCACTATTACTTTCTAGGGGGCAAAACATGGGCACTGATTTGTAGGGCACTTGCACCCGGCATTACTATATTCTAGAGGGTTGCTTTAGAATTTAGAGGTCACACAGCAGGTGCAGTAATAGGGACACATACGGCAGCAGTGGCTCAGTATTGGGGTATCAGCAGGGTGAGGGGTTTGTACAGGTTGGGAAAAGATGGTGACGGGGCTGGAATATGAGATGTGAAATGTGTCTGTGCTGTATTCTCTGCAGCCGAGTCCTGGCTGGAAGAAGTTGTCATATCAGTCTGGGCCAAATGGAAAAGACCGGAAAAATGGTAAGTCATTATCGGTAACTGTGCTGTGACCTCTTATATGCTCCATAGGACTGGTATCTACCACTGACCATATGGTGGTAACATCAATATTGGCCTTTATATAGAGATTATTTTCAGTAACAGCGCGGTCATCTTAGAGGTTCTCCTACATCCACTATTACGGTGCGTTACCCAGCTGTGATCAAGGTCACCTGGTTAGGGGCCACTCAGAAGCTTCACCCCCGAACCAAAACCCTAGATACACCTCTGCTGTTATGTCACTGTTCACACCACACAGAGACCCCAAAAGAGTCTCAGTGCTGAAGGAGTTAATGTCCCCTGCACCCAGTAATCTAAAGCACCTACCTCCACCCGCAGGGCCGCACTCCACATAGAGAATAATGGAGCCTCCAGCACCGACCTCCACCCGCAGAGCCGCACTCCACAGAGAGAATAATAGAGCCTCCAGCACCGACCTCCACCCGCAGAGCCGCACTCCACAGAGAGAATAATGGAGCCTCCGGCACCGACCTCCACCCGCAGAGCCGCACTCTACATAGAGAATAATGGAGCCTCCAGCACCGACCTCCACCCGCAGAGCCGCACTCTACATAGAGAATAATGGAGCCTCCAGCACCGACCTCCACCCGCAGAGCCGCACTCCACATAGAGAATAATGGAGTCTCCAGCACCGACCTCCACCCGCAGAGCCACACTCCACATAGAGAATAATGGAGCCTCCGGCACCGACCTCCACCCGCAGAGCCACACTCCACATAGAGAATAATGGAGCCTCCAGCACCGACCTCCACCCGCAGAGCCACACTCCACATAGAGAATAATGGAGCCTCCAGCACCGACCTCCACCCGCAGAGCCGCACTCCACATAGAGAATAATGGGGCTTCCGGCACCGACCTCCACCCGCAGAGCCGCACTCCACATAGAGAATAATGGAGCCTCCGGCACCGACCTCCACCCGCAGAGCCACACTCCACATAGAGAATAATGGAGCCTCCAGCACCGACCTCCACCCGCAGAGCCGCACTCCACATAGAGAATAATGGAGCCTCCAGCACCGACCTCCACCCACAGAGCCGCACTCCACATACAGAATAATGGAGCCTCCAGCACCGACCTCCACCCACAGAGCCGCACTCCACATAGAGAATAATGGAGCCTCCAGCACCGACCTCCACTCGCAGAGCCACACTCCACATAGAGAATAATGGAGCCTCCAGCACCGACCTCCACCCGCACTCCACATAGAGAATAATGGAGCCTCCAGCACCGACCTCCACCCGCAGAGCCGCACTCCACATAGAGAATAATGGAGCCTCCGGCACCGACCTCCACCTGCAGAGTCGCACTCCACATAGAGAGTAATGGAGCCTCCGGCACCGACCTCCACCCGCAGAGCCACACTCCACATAGAGAATAATGGAGCCTCCAGCACCGACCTCCACCCGCAGAGCCACACTCCACATAGAGAATAATGGAGCCTCCAGCACCGACCTCCACCCGCAGAGCCACACTCCACATAGAGAATAATGGAGCCTCCAGCACCGACCTCCACCCGCAGAGCCGCACTCCACATAGAGAATAATGGGGCTTCCGGCACCGACCTCCACCCGCAGAGCCGCACTCCACATAGAGAATAATGGAGCCTCCGGCACCGACCTCCACCCGCAGAGCCACACTCCACATAGAGAATAATGGAGCCTCCAGCACCGACCTCCACCCGCAGAGCCGCACTCCACATAGAGAATAATGGAGCCTCCAGCACCGACCTCCACCCACAGAGCCGCACTCCACATACAGAATAATGGAGCCTCCAGCACCGACCTCCACCCACAGAGCCGCACTCCACATAGAGAATAATGGAGCCTCCAGCACCGACCTCCACTCGCAGAGCCACACTCCACATAGAGAATAATGGAGCCTCCAGCACCGACCTCCACCCGCACTCCACATAGAGAATAATGGAGCCTCCAGCACCGACCTCCACCCGCAGAGCCGCACTCCACATAGAGAATAATGGAGCCTCCGGCACCGACCTCCACCTGCAGAGTCGCACTCCACATAGAGAGTAATGGAGCCTCCGGCACCGACCTCCACCCGCAGAGCCACACTCCACATAGAGAATAATGGAGCCTCCAGCACCGACCTCCACTCGCAGAGCCACACTCCACATAGAGAATAATGGAGCCTCCAGTACCGACCTCCACCCGCACTCCACATAGAGAATAATGGAGCCTCCAGTACCGACCTCCACCCGCACTCCACATAGAGAATAATGGAGCCTCCAGCACCGACCTCCACCCGCACTCCACATAGAGAATAATGGAGCCTCCAGCACCGACCTCCACCCGCAGAGCCGTACTCCACATAGAGAATAATGGAGCCTCCAGCACCGACCTCCACCCGCACTCCACATAGAGAATAATGGAGTCTCCAGCACCGACCTCCACCCGCACTCCACATAGAGAATAATGGAGCCTCCAGCACCGACCTCCACTCGCAGAGCCACACTCCACATAGAGAATAATGGAGCCACCAGCACCGACCTCCACCCGCAGAGCCGCACTCCACATAGAGAATAATGGAGCCTCCAGCACCGACCTCCACCCGCAGAGCCGCACTCCACATAGAGAATAATGGAGCCTCCAGCACCGACCTCCACCCGCAGAGCCGCACCCCACATAGAGAATAATGGAGCTTCCAGCACCGACCTCCACTCGCAGAGCCACACTCCACATAGAGAATAATGGAGCCTCCAGCACCGACCTCCACCCGCACTCCACAGAGAGAATAATGGAGCCTCCAGCACCGACCTCCACTCGCAGAGCCACACTCCACATAGAGAATAATGGAGCCTCCAGCACCGACCTCCACCCGCACTCCATATAGAGAATAATGGAGCCTCCAGCACCGACCTCCACCCGCAGAGCCGCACTCCACATAAAGAATAATGGAGCCTCCGGCACCGACCTCCACCCGCAGAGCCGCACCCCACATAGAGAATAATGGAGCCTCCGGCACCGACCTCCACCCGCAGAGCCGCACTCCACATAGAGAATAATGGAGCCTCCAGCACCGACCTCCACCCGCAGAGCCGCACTCCACATAGAGAATAATGGAGCCTCCAGCACCGACCTCCACCCGCAGAGCCGCACTCCACATAGAGAATAATGGAGCCTCCAGCACCGACCTCCACCCGCAGAGCCGCACTCCACATAGAGAATAATGGAGCCTCCAGCACCGACCTCCACCCGCAGAGCCGCACTCCACATAGAGAATAATGGAGCCTCCGGCACCGACCTCCACCCGCAGAGCCGCACTCCACATAGAGAATAATGGAGCCTCCGGCACCGACCTCCACCCGCAGAGCCGCACTCCACATAGAGAATAATGGAGCCTCCGGCACCGACCTCCACCCGCAGAGCCGCACTCCACATAGAGAATAATGGAGCCTCCGGCACCGACCTCCACCCGCAGAGCCGCACTCCACATAGAGAATAATGGAGCCTCCGGCACCGACCTCCACCCGCAGAGCCGCACTCCACATAGAGAATAATGGAGCCTCCAGCACCGACCTCCACCCGCAGGGCCACACTCCACATATATGGTTGCTCTGTGTGCACAGGACCTGTGATGAGGTCACAGGAAGGGAGGAGTCAGGGGTCACATGATCAGGCCCTCAGTGTGTGCAGGACTCTGCTGTGCTGTATTCAGCTTTTCTGCTGGAGTTGCTCCTTTAAGAACAGGGAACGTTGCAAACAGTAGAACAATTCCCCCCATTAAGTGATTGGATCCTTCCAGATCTGTGAAAGATCTTAGTGATATTACAGGCGGGAGATTCCAAGAGCGCTGGATTCAGGGGTGATCCTGGTGGTGAATGAGCCGTGCGGCCTCCATCTTGGAGAGCGGCCACAACCCCAGACGATGCAGCGGCCGGAGCAATGTTAGTGATGGAGAGAATTTCTGCGAGCAGCAGATTAATGAAGAATGTTTTACCGGAACCTCCTGGGGCATCAAGGAAAACCCGTCTCCCATCTCCACAGGTTGTAGTTATTATAGGGAGCAGGGGTAGAAGATGAGGTGGAGCGTGAGTGAGGGTCGCCTCCTGCAATGTCCCAGGGTGGAGCATCTTCCATCAGACCACGCAGACATCTCTACATTTCTGCTTTCTCAGACAAGATGGGGTGCAGAGGGGACATTAAGGAGAGAAAAATGGACTTTACTGAATTTACCAAATGGCGGCAATAAAACAAAGAGGGAAAAATGTTCCGGGGTCTGAATCCTTTCCGTATCCCCTGTATTCCATGGTTTCCCTTCATAGGAGCCTAAGGACTGACAGTGTGACGTGCGCCTGTGAAGACCACCACCCGCTACGGCCTTACATTGGGGTCGGCTTGTTTCCTGGTGTCGGATATCTCCATAATCTATACGTCTTAGGCTAGTTTCACACTTGCTTTTTTTTGCAGCGCGTTTTTCCCGCAAAAAAACGCATTGAAAAAACGCATACAAAAGCATACAACTGCTGCGTTTTTTTCAAGCATTTTTATGAGCATGCATGAAAAAAACGCAGCGTTTTTAAGCGTTTGTATGCGTTTTTAGTGCGTTTTTACCGCGTTTGCGTTTTTTTCCAACATTTTTAGGTGGCCCCTCACACTACCCAAACCATGACTTTACTAACCCTAACCCTGACCCTAACCCTAACCCTGACCCTTACCCTAACCCTAACCCTGACCCTAACCCTTAACCAAATCATACTTAACCCTAACCCAAACCCTAAACCCTAACTAACCCTAACCCTAACCCTGACCCTAACCCTTAGCAAAACCATACTTAACCCTAACCCTGACCCTAACCCTAACCCTGACCCTAACCCTTAACCAAACCATACTTAACCCTAATCCTGACCCTAACCCTGACCCTAACCCTAACCCTGACCCTAACCCTTAACAAAACCATACTTAACCCTAATCCTGACCCTAACCCTGACCCTAATCCTTAACAAAACCATACTTAACCCTAACCCTGACCCTAACCCTAACCCAGACCCTAACCCTAACCCTGACCCTAACCCTAACCCTGACCCTAACCCTTAACAAAACTATACTTAACCCTAATCCTGACCCTAACCCTGACCCTAATCCTTAACAAAACCATACTTAACCCTAACCCTGACCCTAACCCAGACCCTAACCCTGACCCTAACCCTAACCCTAACCCTGACCCTAACCCTTAACAAAACCATACTTAACCCTAATCCTGACCCTAACCCTGACCCTAACCCTTAACCAAACCATACTTAACCCTAACCCTGACCCAAACCCCAACCCTAACCCTGACCCTGACCCTAACCCTAACCCTAAACCCCCTTAACTAACCCTAACTCTAACCCAAACCCCTAAATTCCATGGTTAAAAAAAAAAAACGCTGGTGCAAAAAAACGCATACATAAGCATGCCAATGCGCACATATGCGCACCCATAGGCTATAATGGCCATTTTTAGCGCAAAACGTGCGCATATGTGCGCATGCGCTTTTTTGCAGGGCCAAAAAATGCAACATGCTGCGTCTGGAAAATACCAACGCATACCCCAAAAAAACGCAGCGCATGAAAATCGCATACATGCGCATGGCAGCGCGCAGGTATGCGCACCCATGTTAAATATAGGGGAAAAAACGCATGCGCAGGTTAGCGTTTTTTTCCAGCGCTAAAAAACGCAAATGTGAAACCAGCCTAACACGCTGAGAGGTAGACGTTACTATCTACCATCTGCACTCCCTCCTGGCTCTTCATCTTTCTCTCCTTTTTCCTTTCCCCCTCTCCTTTTTTTCCATACAGTTGTGGCCAAAAGTATTGACACCCCTGCAATTCTGTCAGATAATATTCAGTTTCTTCCTGAAAATGATTGCAAACACAAATTCTTTGGTATTATTATCTTCATTTAATTTGTCTTAAATGAAAAAACACAAAAGAGAATGAAGCAAAAAGCAAAACATTGATCATTTTACACAAAACTCCAAAAATGGGCCAGACAAAAGTATTGGCACCCTCAGCCTAATACTTGGTTGCACAACCTTTAGCCAAAATAACTGCGACCAACCGCTTCCGGTAACCATCAATGAGTTTCTTACAATGCTCTGCTGGAATTTTAGACCATTCTTCTTTGGCAAACTGCTCCAGGTCCCTGATATTTGAAGGGTGCCTTCTCCAAACTGCCATTTTTAGATCTCTCCACAGGTGTTCTATGGGATTCAGGTCTGGACTCATTGCTGGCCACCTTAGAAGTCTCCAGTGCTTTCTCTCAAACCATTTTCTAGTGCTTTTTGAAGTGTGTTTTGGGTCATTGTCCTGCTGGAAGACCCATGACCTCTGAGGTAGACCCAGCTTTCTTACACTGGGCCCTACATTATGTTGCAAAATTTGTTGGTAGTCTTCAGACTTCATAATGCCATGCACACGGTCAAGCAGTCCAGTGCCAGAGGCAGCAAAGCAACCCCAAAACATCAGGGAACCTCCGCCATGTTTGACTGTAGGAACCGTGTTCTTTGAATGCCTCTTTTTTTCTCCTGTAAACTCTATGTTGATGCTTTTGCCCAAAAAGCTCTACTTTTGTCTCATCTGACCAGAGAACATTCTTCCAAAACGTTTTAGGCTTTTTCAGGTAAGTTTTGGCAAACTCCAGCCTGGCTTTTTTATGTCTCGGGGTAAGAAGTGGGGTCTTCCTGGGTCTCCTACCATACAGTCCCTTTTCATTCAGACCCCAATGGATAGTACGGGTTGACACTGTTGTACGCTCGGACTGCAGGGCAGCTTGAACTTGTTTGGATGTTAGTCGAGGTTCATTATGCAACATCCACACAATCTTGCGTTGAAATCTCTTGTCAATTTTTCTTTTCCATCCACATCTAGGGAGGTTAGCCACAGTGCCATGGGCTTTAAACTTCTTGATGACACTGCGCACGGTAGACACAGGAACATTCAGGTCTTTGGAGATGGACTTGTAGCCTTGAGATTGCTCATGCTTCCTCACAATTTGGTTTCTCAAGTCCTCAGACAGTTCTTTGGTCTTCTTTCTTTTCTCCATGCTCAATGTGGTACACACAAGGACACAGGACAGAGGTTGAGTCAACTTTAATCCATGTCAACTGGCTGCAAGTGTGATTTAGTTATTGCCAACACTTGTTAGATGCCATAGGTAAGTTGCAGGTGCTGTTAATTACACAAATTAGAGAAGCATCACATGATTTTTCGAACAGTGCCAATACTTTTGTCCACCCTCTTTTTGATGTTTGGTGTGGAATTATATCCAATTTGGCTTTAGGACAATACTTTTTGTGTTTTTCATTTAAGACAAATTAAATGAAGATAATAATAACAAAGAATTTGTGTTTGCAATCATTTTCAGGAAGAAACTGAGTATTATCTGACAGAATTGCAGGGGTGTCAATACTTTTTGCCACAACTGTATAATATGACTCAACTGAAAACGTTCTCATTGACTGTCAGAGGACTTAATGTTCCAGAGAAAAGAGCTCCAGTGTTTTATCAGATGCAGAAACTACACGGACATGTTCTCTCTCTTCAGGAGACCCTCTTTAGGGGCGATCATACACCTCAGTTACTAGCAGATATTATTCATCTTGGAGCCACAGTACAAATGCTGTCTCGAGGTCTAAGGTGCTGAGTATGGGCCGACACAAATCACTGCCGCAGACTATGTTAGAACCACTGTCTGACACGGAGGGGAGGTGTGTGTCTGATAACATCTCCATCTACTCCCAAATTTTGACTTTGACAAACTTCTATCTCCCTAATTGTGACCAAACTAAGACATGCTGTAAATCTAAACAAACTAAAACATTTTGTGGACGGCCTTATCATCATTGGAATTGACTTTAATGTTGGTTAGGACACTTCTTTAGACGCGTCCCTGGGCCGGAGTCACCAATCTGAAACATAAGCAAAAGCTTTACTAAACGTGCTCCGATCTCTCCAACTGGTCGATGTATGGAGGATGCTACATCCAGACATAAAGGATTATACGTATTATTCTCCTTTATACAATACACGGAGCCGTATAGCCCTTCTCTTAATTAGCCATCACTTGCTTACATGGCAATCTACATCTCAGATAGGTCCTGCTATATGGTCAGATCATGCTCCTGTACCCTGTAATCTGACTGTACCGGACTCCAAGGCTTCAGATGTTGGATCAGAAATGATAATCTGCTTTAAGACTCACTCGGTGTCTCAGCCTTTTGTGAGACTATAGACTCCTTATAAAATATGAGCATGATTGTGAAGAGCTGGCCACTCAGGGCCGGATGTAAGAGGTGGGTGGCCCGGGGCCCATTTTTCAAGGTGTTGCAATATGTAATGCAAAAACACAAAATGAAACGAACGCAAGTTTATTTACAAAAATCATTTACGCAGAGTAATTCAGGTAAAATCATTCATTTTTTCCAATCCTTGATTTTCATGCTGCAAAATCACTAATGATGTCACTAAAGTCCAATTCACGCAGTATATCTGACTCGATGCTCATTATAGCCAAATTTACAGGTCGGTCGTGCTTCATGGATGTCCTTAATCGGTTTTCAACTAATTTGAGTTTTGAGAAGGAACGCTCACCACTGCAGTTTGTTACCATCAAATTTAGATAAATCCTCAGAGCTATCTCAATATTTGGGAAAGTGTCCTGCACACCCTTTTCCATGATAAGCTTGTACATGAAAAGTTCAGGGCTGATTTCTTTTGGATCCTCGTCTGTGAATAAATTGGCAAATGTTACAAACTGACACAGTTCATTGATAAATCTAATGTCCAAGTCATCTGAATAAGACCTGATGAGTTACTCTGCTGTGGCCTTAAGCTCGTCTGAAGACAGTTCTTTAAGATGGCTAAAAAAGCCAAATTTGCTTGATATATCTTTATATGCTTGAAAACGTTGGTCAGGAGAAGGGATAAACTGATCAATGATAGGCAAGAAAGCTTCTCTATTTTCAGAAGGGCTGAGTTGTACTTGTGTAAGGGGGTGGCATTGTTATGGACCGTAGAGACAAGCTGCCACCTTAAGAAACAGCACCCCATTGGTTAGAGCAGAGGGACATTCTGCGCTTCCCTGCTGTAAAGACTTTTTTGGTCTCTTCTGCCAGCACTGAAGAGGGGAGGGGCTGCTTTTCTGAGTGAGAGGCGAGAGTGGAGATTTCTGCAGGAATGAGATGTGCCTGATCTGTGAAGGAAAGACTTTGCAAACTATTCTGTGGAAAACAAGGTGGCTTTCCTATGCTGCCATGAGGAGCCACAAGGAAAATACAAGAAAAGAATCCAGAGAAGGGAATCCACCATTTCTAGGAGCAACACTGGACCTGCACACAAGGAAAAGACCACGTTGCACAGAGCTTCCAGGAAGAAATGCGCACCATCTTGCAAAGCTGCAGGCCCCTGGGAATGGACTGAGATACCAACGCTACTGTGAGTGTTAACCTCTTCTGTGCACATGCTAGGACTTAGGATAGGCTGCAATAGATAGAGCACGGGAGCCGTGTGGCCTTGTTAGCAAAGGCCAGATAGATTATAGTTAGTGTAGCATCATGCATGAATTTACTGTGTTGTCTTGCCAGTTGGATAAATACACTGAGCTGTTATAATTGGTGCTCCGTGCTGTTTGACAGCCCAGCTAGAGAATATTATCCTTGTAAATTGTCTGTTTCCATAGCATACCCCTGTTTCTGCATTTTCCTAAACACTGCATTCCTTGCCTGTAAATAAATTAACCCTTTGTTGTTTGCACCTCATCTTGTGTACCGTAGTCTCCCTGCATAGCGTTGGTCCCCCGGCCATCGCTTCAAGTGGCACTGCGAGCAGGGTTACTGTTACCAAGATGCAGGCAGCAGGTGGCAACGGCGAGAGTGCTAGTGTTAATGGGGATGCTGTGGGCATTGGTGGAACCCCTGCAAGGACACTCCCTATGGACTCCATATTTATTGTGCTTCCAAAATTTGGCGGCAATAATATGCTTCTGTCTGATTGGGTGTCCCGGCTGCAAAGCACCCTGAAGATTTATAACATCACCACAGACCTTGAAGTGGACGTTGCATTGACTACATTGGAGGGAGAGGCCCGTAAAAACGTCTGTCTACAGCCGGAACTCACCCGTATTAACCTGAAGGAGCTAGTGAAATTCTTGGAAGAGATCTACGGTGAGACTGCTAGAGTGGGACACCTTTGCGCCAAATTTTTCTCTAGACTGCAGTGGGAAGAGAAAGGGATCTCCCAGTATGCGACAGCACTTCAAGAAGTGTTGGAAGAAGTGCAGAGGAAAGAGACGGATGGGCTCGGTGGCATGGGCTCCAAAGACCGGATACTCTGGGAACAATTCATTCTGGGACTGCACAACAGATCCTTGAGGAGAGCACTGTCAGAACGGGTCCGTGCAGATCCGGCTCTTTCATTCCATCAAATCATGGCAGAAGCAGTGTCCCAAACCAAGGAGGACAGCTACACGTCTGGAGTGATGCGTGTCCTGGGTGCCAAAACCAAAGGGGACCCAAATCATCAGGAGGCGCGGGTCTAGGTAGTGCAAGACTTGCTGGGGTCTCTTGTCAGTATGCAAGACAAATTAACCCGCATGGAGCAAAGAATGGGAGAACAACAGTCTGACCCATCGTACTCATATAACCACTCTTCGGCACGACCCATAAGGGATCAGTGGGTGCACGCCCCCTCCCGTCAGACATCGGAGACACGAAGACAGGCTCGGGGTGCCCCTCAGTTGAGAGGAGGCATCCAATGCTGGGAATGTGGAGGACACCTTGCCAGAGACTGCCGGAATTATGCTCAAAGCCAGCCGCAGCCACCGTTAAACTACCAACCCCCGCAGTAACATGGCACTCTGTGGGGGAGCAAGAAGAGAAGCCGCTTCTTATCATAATGAACATTTGATTGCTGGGATTCCCATCCTGCATGCTGAATTTGAGGGTGTTCCAGTGGATTGCTTGATAGATACCGGGTCACAAGCAACAACGATGCCAGAATCATATTTCAAGCAGCATTTTCAGGCCCTGGCCAAGCAGGAGAAGGAGACATTAATAATAATAATAAATTTTATTTCTATAGCGCCGACATATTCCACAGCACTTTACATTTCAGAGGGGATTTGTACAGACAATAGACATAACAGCATAAAAATAATTACATAGATTATAACAAATACCAAGAGGAATGAGGGCCCTGCTAGCAAGATTACAGTCTATGAGGAAAGAGGTAGACACGAAAGGTGGGTGGTAACAATAGCCCTGATTGTTTGGACCAGCCATAATGTTAAGTTTGCAACAGTACAAACACAGAGGGCTAATGGATGCATAAAGCATGTGGGAACATGATGCGGGGAACCTGGTTATGGTAAAACTTTTGGCTGTGCCACACAGGGATAGATTAGGTTAATGTGTTGAGGCAATAGGCCAGTCTGAATAAATGCATTTTCAGGGCACGCTTAAAATTGTGGGGATTGGGGACTAATCATATTGACCTGGGAAGTGCATTCCAAAGAATTGGCGCAGCACATGTAAAGTCTTGGAGACGGGAGTGGGGAGTGGGAGGTTCTGATTATTGAGGATGCTAACCTCAGGTCATCAGCAGAACAAAGGGTGCGGGTAGGGTGGTATACTGAAACAAGGGAGGAGATGTAGTGTGGTGCTGAGCCATAGAGGGCTTTGTGGGTGAGGGTAATACGTTTATACTGGATTCTGGAGTGGATGGGTAGCCAATGTAATGACTGGCACAAGGTAGAGGCATCGGTGTAACGATTGGTGAGGAATATGATCCTGGCTGCAGAATTCAAGACAGATTGGAGAGGGGAGAGTTTGGTAAGAGGGAGACCGATTAGAAGAGAGTTACAATAGTCGAGACGAGAATGAATAAGAGAAACAGTAAGAGTTTTTGCAGAGTCAAAAGTAAGAAAAGGTCGAATTCTAGAAATGTTTTTGAGGTGCAGATGACAAGAGCGAGCCAATGATCGAATGTGGGGGGCAAAGGAAAGCTCGGAGTCAAGTATGACCCCAAGACATCGGGCATGTTTCTGGGGAGTAATAGTGGAACCACACACAGAAATAGCAATGTCGGGTATAGGTACATTAGTAGAGGGAGGAAACACAAGGAGTTCAGTCTTTGACAGGTTCAGTTTCAGATATAGTGAGGACATGATGTTAGACACAGCGTTTAGAAAATCGCCGGTGTTTTTTAGAAAGGCTGGCGTGATGTCAGGAGAAGAAGCGTATAATTGGGTGTCATCAGCATACAGATGGTACTGGAAACCAAATCTACTGATTGTTTGACCAATAGGGGCAGTGTACAAGAAGAAGAGGAGGGGGCCTAGAACAGATCCTTGAGGAACCCCAACAGTAAGGGGAAGGTGAGAGGAGGAGGAAGCGGCAAAAGATACAGTAAGGGAGCGGTCAGAGAGATAGGAGGAGAACCAGGAGAGAATGGTGTCCTTGAGGCCAATGGAACGGAGCATAGTGAGGAGGAGCTGATGATCCACAGTGTCGAATGATGCAGAGATATGACATTGATATGGTTGTTTGCTGCCAATCAACAACCGATCCTGGTCACATGAGTCTTGTGGATGAATATTCAAATTTTTGGGCAAAAAGTGGGAAAGAAAGAGATCCTGTTAGTCCCTGAGCCCATCAAAGAAGATGTGCCTGTAGTACTGGGAATGAATATCCTATGAGAACTCGATCAGATGTTTACCAAACAGGGACCCAGTTATTGGAAGAAGGCTGCTACACACAAGCCTACGCAAGAAGCCCTTCAGCAATTGATCCGCCTTTGTGGGATGCAGAAGAGTGTGCCCTCTTATCAGACGATAGGAGTCATCAGGGCCGCAGAGAAAGAGCCTGCAGTCCTGCCTCCTAAGCGAGAAAGTATATTACACCTTCCAGTGGGGACTCATCGCAACCTTAATGGGCTGGAGGTGATTGTTCAGCATGTGTTAGGTGGAGGAGCAGACCAAGAAGTCATGATAGCTCGTACGATATCGGTGGTCCAGCGAGGACATATGCCCATAAGAGCTTTGAACGTGGGCCCCGGGGAGGTCACCTTGCCGCGAAGGACAAATCTGGCCTGGGTGTACCTACACAAGGGCGAAGTGGTGAGTCAGAAGGAGATGTCTTTATCGCTGAAAGAAGTTTTGGGGGTGGACTCTGGCAGTTGTGGCAGGGCCCAAAGAGATTCCAACCCCGGAGTGGAATCGGCGGGTCATCCTGGATCAAATGGAAGTGGATGTGAAAGCCCTAGGCTCTGAGCATGTGCAGGCAATAGAAGCTATGCTGTGGAAAAATCAGGCCGGATTCACTCGTCACGCCGAAAATTTTGGCTGTACCGAAGCGATCACACACGAGATACCAATCGGGGACACTCGTCCAATTCGTGAATAATACCGGCAAATCCCACCCAAGATGTATCAAGAGGTAAAGACATTACTCGGGCAGATGTTGGATTCAGGAGTAGTGTAAAGTAGTCAGAACCCCTGGACGGCCCCGGTGGTGCTCGTCAAGAAGAGGGATGGGACCATCCGGTTCTGTGTCGATTACAGGAAACTCAATGCTTGCACTGTGCGAGACTCATACCCATTACCCCGCATCGAGGAATCCTTGACAGCGTTGGGGAAAGCCAAGTACTTCTCCACCTTGGACCTAGCAAGCAGATACTGGCAAGAAGCCATGGCAGAAAAAGACAAGGAAAAAACTGCCTTCATACTCCCTATGGGATTGTTTGAGCTTAACCGGATGCCCTTCGGGCTCTCCAATGCACCGGGCACATTTCAATGGCTGATGGAAAAGTGTTTGGGAGACTTTAACTTTGAGGCTACCCTGATCTACCTGGATGACATCGTTGTGTTCTCTGCCTCATTTGAAGACCATCTTGCCCGGCTTGGACAGGTACTTGGAAGACTGCGGGCTCATAATCTGAAGGTGAAGCCAAAGAAATGCCACCTCTTCGAGAGAGATCGAGCACCTGGGCCACATAGTGTCACAAGACGGGGTTCTATTCTCACCGGAAAAAGTGGCTGCTATCCAGAACTGGCCAGTCCCTTGAACAGTGAGGGAACTCCAGGCCTTCCTAGGGCTCGACGGTTTGTCAAAGATTTTGCAAAGGTGGCAGGTTCCCTGAATGAGCTGCTGAGGGGGACCGCCGGAGTGCCGATGACCAAGTGCATCCCTTGGTACCAGGGGTGAGATGAGGCCTTCCAGGCTATAAAGAATGCTCTTACTTCAGACCCGATTTTGGCTTACACTGATTTCGATCAACCGTTCCTGTTGTTCACAGACGGTAGCCTTCATGGACTCGGTGCAGTACTTTCACAAATAAAGGATGGACATGAGAGAGTCATCGGGTATGCTAGCAGGTCCATGCGAGACCGCAAAAGAAACCCCCACAATTACAGCTCTTTCCTGTTAGAGCTCCTGGCCCTGGCGTGGGCCATGACAGAGAAGTTTGCGAGCTTCCTGGCAGGGACCAAGATTCAAGTTCATACGGACAATAACCCCCTGACCCACCTTGAGAATGCAAAATTGTGGGCCTTGGAACAACAGTGAGTGGCTCGCCTGGCCAAGTTTGACTTTTCCATCCGTTATCGCTCTGCCACTGAAAATGCAAATGCCGATGGCCTGTCATGAGTGACGGTGGAAACACCAGTGCGGGGATCTCGATGAACAACTCAAAGAGGAAGAAACCATAGACTTACGTAAGTTCAGGACTAGTGTTGAGCGATACCTTCCGATATCAGGAAATATCGGATCGGATTGGATCAGACCGATACCCAAAAAGTATCGGATATCGCAGATTCCGATACCGGAAACCAATGCAAGTCAATGGGACAGAAATATCGGAATTAAAATAAACCCTTTCTTTCCTTGTAGGTTAATTCCACATGAAGGAAAACAACTAAGAATAATGTAGAATGTATTGGGGGAGGTGGAGGAGACATTAAAGGCATAGAGGTTTAGCCCAATCAAATGGAATAGCAGGAATTAATTTTTTTTAAGACGTTCGGAGTTACAAATATATTGACTATGTTAACCTTTTTTATACTTTGTCAGATATGTATGTTTCACTACTTCCATGCTCTTCACCTTCTTTTTTACTTCTCCCACACTTTCTCCTTCATGATCCTCAGCAGCAGCAGCATCTTTTTCATCAACTTCTTCACCTTATTCATCTTTTTCTTCTTCACCTTCTTCCTATTATCCTTTTTTTTTTTACATTCTTCAAGTTCTTCTTATTCAACTATTAATATTCTTCATATTCTACTTCTTCATCTTCTTCCTATTCTTCTTCTTCATCATATTCTTTTTTGTGACAGGCATTCCTGTAGTTGCTATCTATAAAAGTTTGAAGATTACACCTTCCGTTCTGCCTGTCACAAAAGATTTACAACAGGATCTGTCCGCGTTCAGTTTGGCCTGCAGCAGCAGGCATTTTCCAGGGGCACCACGAGGAGGAATGGACTCACCCCCATACACTGCTTAGTCTTCTTCTGCTAATAATTTAGATAATATCTTTTGCTCTGATTTTTAGTCTTATGCTTAATGTTCTGCTTTTTGTTCTTCTGCTTTTTGTTCTTCTGCTTCTTGGTCTTCTGTCTCTTGTTGTTCTGTATCTTGGTGATTGTCTTCATGTTCTTTGTCCTCTTGGTCATCTTTTTCAGGGTCATCTTTTTGGTCTTCTTTGGGGTGGTCTTCAGGGTCATCGTCAGGGAGATCAAGTGTGATTACCAAAAACCATTTCAAAAAGCTAGAACTTGGAAATGTAGCAGAAGGTACAAGAAGGCTGAGGAACTGCCGAGAACCAGCTGACGGTACTGGAACCTGGATGGGTAGCAGAAGGAACAAGAGCCAATGGCACTACCGAGGACCAGCTGATGGTACTGAAACCCGGTTACTAAGCAGGAGGTACCTGTGCCAGAAAGCACTACCAAGGACCAGTAGACGTTGCTGGAACTCAGATACCGAGAAGGAGGCACCTAAGCCAATGACACTGCCGAGAACCAGCTGACGGTGCTGGAACCCGGATGGGTAGCAGTAGCTACAAGAGGCAATGGAACTACCGAGGACCAGCTGACGGTACTGGAACCCGGAGGGGCAGCAGAAGGAACAAGAGCCAATGGCACTACCGAGGAGGCAGCTGATGGTACTGGAAACCGGTTACTAAGCAGGAGGTACCTGTGCCAGAAAGCACTACCAAGGACCAGCAGACGGTTCTGGAACTCGGATACTGAGAAGGAGGCACCTAAGCCAAAGGCACAGCCGAGAACCAGCTGATGGTGCTGGAACCCGGAGGGGCAGCAGAAGCTACAAGAGCCAATGGAACTACCGAGAACCAGCTGACGGTGCTGGAACCCGGAGGGGCAGCAGAAGGAACAAGAGCCAATGGCACCACCAAGGAGCAGCGGATAGTATTGGAACCTGGTTAATAAGCAGGAGGTACCTGTGCTAGAAAGCACTACCACGGACCAGCAGACGTTGCTGGAACTCGGACACCGAGAAGGAGGCACCTAAACCAAAGGCTCTGCCAAGAACCAGCTGACGGTACTGGAACCCGGATGGGTAGCAGAAGGTACCCATGAAAAACAAAGTTGCAAGGCCACGAGCCGGCCGCAGTTACCGAAACCCACAGTCCTACAGGGGGTGCTTGTCCTATTGGCACTACGGAACCAGCCTTTATTGCCAGATCCCGCAGCCCACATAGGAAGCACCTAACCTGCAAGCACCATAGAGTCAGCTAACCCAACCGCAACACGACAGGACAACGTTTTGAAGGCAAAGTGACATTGACACTACCTGGAAACAGCTGGCGTGCTGGAACCAGACTGGGCAGGAGGGAGTACCCGTGCCAAAGACACTGCTGGGAACCAGCTGGCGGTGTTGGAACCCAGGGTCAATAGTACAAACAGTGGAGGCAGAGGCCTAATTGGAGGAAGTTTAAATTCAGTAGTAGTGTGAATGTGGCCAGAGCAGGAGACATTGCTGGACACACAGATGGGGATCAGCTGACATTACTGAACCTCAATAAGACTGGAGCCAATGTTGATTGTGCAGATGGCACTTCTGAGCAGCAACTGGCGGTGTTGGAGCCCAGGGTCAATAGTACAAACATAGTGGAGGCAAAGGCCTAATTGGAGCAAGTTTAAAATCAGTAGTAGTGTGAATGTAGACAGAGCAGGAGACATTGCCGGACACACAGCAGGGGAGCAGCTGGCGTTACTGAACCCCATTAACACAGGAGCTAGTGTTTTTCTCTGTGCAGATGGCACTTCTGAGCAGCAACTGGCAGTGTTGGAGCCCAGGGTCAATCATGGTGTAGGCAGAGGCCTAATTGGAGCAAGTTTAATATCTGATGTTGGGTGAATGTGGAGGTGTGGTGCCCCAGAGGGTTCAGTTGCCACAGAGGTACTGCACCTCCTCCTGAGGTGTGGTGCCCCACCATCCAGGTAAGGTGGGAACTCCTGACCACGCTCCAACATTCACATCCCACACAACACAGTAGTTCAGCAAAGCCACATTGCGGCTCCCTGCTTGGAGTGCAGCAGAGCACCTTTGGTGGCTCCCTGCTTGGAACACTAAATGTGCTGGGAGGTGGGTGGAGTTTAGAATACATAAAAGAGTGGAAAGGTTTAGAATTTCAGGGAGTTCAAAGTCAGTCAGTCAGAGAGTCACTCAGAGAGGAGTGAGGAAAGGAGATCCCTGGAAGAGGGATGGAGGAAGGAGGTGCTGCAGCAGACCTCAGTGACCTGGGTCTGCTGGCACGGAAAAGGAAAGAAGGAGAAAGACATTGAACTGAAACCTGATCTTCCATAAGAAGGAAAGACTAGTACGGAACGTAGTAGTAACAGGGAACAGAGGACGTGGGTTAGAGGAAGAACCCTCCCTAGTGTCATGATCCCAGTGCTGGTTTTTGAGCTGCACGTCAGGGGTTAATGTCTGGAGCTCAGTGCAGGTTTTGACCTGCACACCTCGGGTTAATGATTGTGGCCTCTTTTTGGTTCTGGGAGAGCTTCTTAAACCCCTGGGAACTCCAATCCCTGCCAGTTATACTTTTGCCTTTGGCCGAGTGTGGTGACCTCCGTGTGCCTGTGCCTGTTCATTGTTATAGCTTGTTTATATGGTTCTGACCCCCGTTGTGAGTTTGCCTGTTGATTCGGTACTGCGCTATCCTCTCTGTGTATGACTCATTGCCTGTTATCTGACTACTCTCTGCTCGCCCCTCTTGTACCTCGCAGCTATCTCTGTGTATGACTCATTGGCTACGTCCTGACTATTCTCCCTGTCTATGCCCCTTGGTAACTTTGTCTCACAGTTACCCTGCTAGGAGTTCTCTTGCAGCTCCTAGCTCTCTGGAGCTTTGGCCACGCCCCAGCAGTCACATGCTTCAGGTCTTGTGGGTCTGAAGTAGACACCTACTCGGCTGCTGCCCGCTTCACAGGTATCTTTGAGCACAGTTCGCTTTACTCAGGACACGCGCACTGGCTCAGTGAGCAAGTTCAGTGCGGTGTTCCTGACATTATAACTGACCTTGAAGTTTTTTTTCTCTCCTCACTTCTGCAGCATGGACCCAATATGTGCTTTATCTGAGCAGGTGAAATGCTTGACTCAGTCCCTGCAGAAGCTTAGTTTGGAACACCAAGCTCTGGCTCAGTCCCAATGGCGGGTTGAGGACTCAGTTCAGGGGGTGCTCTCCGCAGGCTTTCAGCAGGTGGGGAATAGAGATGTCATTTTAGTCCCACCTGAATCCCCGGTTAAATTGCCAGATACGTTTGCTGGTAACAAAGATGAATTCAGAGCATTTAAAGAAGGCTGTAAGCTCTTTTTCTCTTTGAGACCCCGCTCCTCGGGGGATGAGAAACAGAGAGTGGGGGTGGTTATGTCCCTGCTTAGGGGGTCCCCACAAGCCTGGGCATTTTCGCTTTCCTCTTCTGCCCCGGAGAGAATGTCTGTGGATGCGTTTTTTGAAGCCTTAGGGCTTATTTATGATGAGCCAGAGAGAGTGCGTTTGGCTGAGGACAAGTTGATGAGTGTCTGTCAGGGGGAGCACTCGGCCGAATGGTTCTATACAGAATTCAGACGTTGGGCAGCCGAGATTTCTTGGAGTGGTGCCACCCTTCCGGGGCTGTTCCGTAGAGGCCTGTGTGAACGTCTGAAAGATGCCTTGGCACTCCATCCTCCACCTGACTCCCTGGAGGATGCCATGACCCAAGCGGTTCGCATGGATCGCAGACTATGGGCTAGAGGCGTTATGCAATGGGAAACACCATTATTCTTCAGTGGAGATGAGACCCGGACTCTTCCTATGGCTATGGAGGTGAGCGCTGTCACCTGTGAGAAGGAAAGAAGACGCCGCCGGGAGAAGCAGTTGTGCTTCTATTGTGGGGAATCTGGACACTGGAAGAAGGACTGCCCCTCCTGTCCGTCATCCTCCAAGATGGCGGGAAACGACTAGGTCTGGGTAGTAATCGAGGAGGCTACCCAGACCTTCAGGTACAATTTTCCTCACATGCAAAAATGGTGCTGCAGGTGGAACTGGAACTTGGTAATGGTCCGGTTCAGACTTCTGCTTTTGTTGACTGTGGTTCTGCTGTGAACCTGATTGATACCACAATTATGACTCTTAATAAGATAGAGACAGTCAGGCTTCAGGATCCTGTTAAACTTGTGGCAATTGACTCGTCCCCTCTTAAGTGGGTTCCTCTCATGTGGAAAAACTAAGTTGTCTTGTGCTAGATAACTTGCCTGCAGGACTGGTACTGGGGATGCCTTGGCTTCAACACCATAATCCTACCATTGATTGGGTTACAGGGGAGATCACTCAATGGGGATGCAAGGATAAATGTGGTAACCTGGGTCACCTTGTTAACACTGGTAAATCCGTATCTGTGTCGTCTGTCAGTCTGGAAGGTATTCCGGAGTACCTGAAGGATTTCGAAGATGTTTTTTCCGAAAGTGAGGCTGAGGCGCTGCCACCACATAGACCCTACGATTGTGCCATTGATTTAGTACCCGGAGCCAAGTTACCTAAGGCTCGATTGTTCAATTTGTCTGGGCCTGAGTGCCAAGCCATGAAGGAGTACATAGCCGAGAGTCTCCGCAAAGGTCATATCAGGCCTTCTGTGTCACCTGTGGCAGCAGGATTCTTCTTTGTGAAGAAGAAAGATGGTGGTTTGCGGCCGTGCCTCGACTTTCGGGAACTGAACAAGATAACGGTTAGGAACACTTACCCGCTTCCCCTCATCCCAGACTTATGTATCCAGTTAGCTGGGGCCCAGTGGTTCTCCAAGTTAGATCTCCGGGGGGCCTATAATCTGATAAGGGTTCGGGAAGGGGACGAGTGGAAAACTGCGTTCCTCACATCAGAAGGACTCTTTGAAAACCTGGTAATGCCGTTTGGGTTAACTAATGCTCCTGCTATTTTCCAGAATTTCATCAATGTGCTGTTTTCTGACCTGATAGGCTATTTTGCTATTATTTATTTGGATGACATTTTGGTGTATTCCCTGGACAGCCAATCTCACTTGCAACATCTACAGACAGTTCTCCAGAGACTCAGGGAGGACCAATTGTTCGCTAAATTGGAACAATGTTCATTTTTTGTTCAGGAACTGTCCTTTTTGGGGTTGATTGTGTCCTGTGAGGGGTTTCATATGGATCCTAAGAAGGTGCTGGCGATCGCTGACTGGGTTCAGCCTCTAGATCTCAAGGGGCTCCAGCGCTTCTTAGGATTTGCGAACTATTATCGGAGATTGATTAAAGGTTTCTTACAAGTGGTTAAACCACTCACGGATCTTAACCGGAAGGGCTCTGATGTAAAAAATTGGTCTGTACTCGCTAAGGAGTCCTTCTCAGCTATTAAGAAATGTGTCATGTCCGCCCCTGTGTTGGTCCAAGCAGTCCCATCCAAACCATTCATTGTGGAGTTGGATGCTTCTGAAGTAGGGGTGGGGGCAGTGCTGTCCCAGGGTCCGGCCACCCTTACCAATCTCAGACCCTGTGCCTTCTTCTCCAAGAAGTTCTCTTCAGCCGAGAGAAACTATGATGTGGGCAATAGAGAACTTCTTGCGGTCAAGCTGGCATTTGAGGAATGGAGTCACTTTTTGGAAGGGGCGGCTCACCCTATCACGGTTGTCACGGATCACAAAAATTTGGCATACCTTGAATCTGCTAAGAGGCTTACTCCTAGACAAGCCTGTTGGTCACTTTTTTTTCACGATTTCAGTTCTCCATTACTTTTCGACCGGGGTCCAAAAATGTTAAAGCGGATGCCCTGTCCAGAAGTTTTGACCCTGTGTCTCCCCCCGAGCAGCCATCCTCCATTCTTCCCCAAGAGGTGGTAGTGGCGGGGGTCTCATCTGAGTTGGAACAAGAAATTCTAAGGGCTCAGGCCCTAGCTCCAGCAACCAGGCCAGGGGATAAATTGTTGGTTCCAGAGTTATTGCGGCCTAGACTTCTGCAGGAGTTTCATGAGTCTAGGCTGAGTGCTCATCCAGGTATCACGGCCACTAGAGAGGCAGTAGCCAGGGGTTTTTGGTGGCCTTCACTAAGGTCCAATGTCAAGAAATTTGTTTCTGCTTGTGGTGTTTGTGCCCGTTCCAAAAGCTCGCAGATGCGGCCGGCTGGGGAACTCATACCTTTACCGGTTCCTGATAGGCCATGGACT
Organism: Dendrobates tinctorius; assembly: GCF_039654945.1. Lineage (NCBI taxonomy): Eukaryota > Metazoa > Chordata > Amphibia > Anura > Dendrobatidae > Dendrobates > Dendrobates tinctorius. The sequence continues at coordinate 6,732,914 of NW_027361731.1, read as the reverse complement.
CATCTTTCCATGAATTTTATTACCGGCCTTCCACCTTCCAGGGGCAATACCGAGATCTGGGTGGTGGTGGATAGGTTTTCTAAACAGGCCCATTTCATTCCCTTGGCAGCATTACCCTCAACAGAAACATTGTCAAGGTTGTTTGTGCAGCATGTGGTCCGATTGCATGGGGTACCCCTGAATGTGGTGTTTGACAGAGGTGTGCAGTTTGTGGCCCTATTTTGGAGGGCATTCTGTATGAAATTGGGCATCTCACTCTCCTTCTCGTTGGCATATCACCCGGAGAGTAATGGTCAGACAGAACACACCAATCAATCCCTGGAACAAATTCTCAGGTGTCTGACCTCCGCCAGACAGGAGGATTGGTGTGATTCGTTACCATTGGCGGAATTCGCTTTTAGCAACTGGGTGAGTCAGTCCACCAACATGTCCCCATTCCTGATTAACTATGGGTTTAATCCGCATTTTGGGGAGTTTTCACGGGTGGATTCCGGTTGTCCAGGGGTAGAGGGGTCCGTTCAACGGTTAAAAAACCTCTGGGTTGAAGTCCAGCGTAATATCTCTCAGGCCCTGGGGAGGTACAAATATTTTGCTGACAAAAAGAGAGTCTCGGGTGACATGTTTCAGGTGGGAGAGAAAGTTTGGCTTTCCACACATAACATCAACTTAAAGGTACCATCAGCTAAGTTGGGACCAAAGTTCATTGGTCCGTACGAGATTATGGAGATAGTCAACCCAGTGGCATATAGGTGATGGTGTGATATGTTATGTGGATGTCATTTTTTGTATATTCCTATTTTTAACAATTCCAGTTATTTTCATAGTGTTTTTCTTATTACATTGTAAGTCTACAGCCTCACTGTATCTGTCTCTTGATGACCCCCTGTAGTGCATTAATCCCTAAGGCCCTTTGTTCTCTTCTGGGAGGCAACTTGTTTGACTACCCCTGGACAAGGAAGGGGGTGGGGGGAAGAACAGCAGCTGGACAAGTTAGTTGCGGTAGAGACAAGATGGTGAAAAGGCTGCATTTCAGAGAGAAGGACCCATTTTTATCCTCTGGTGCTAGAGTGTTTTGGAATCTTGTTTCCCTGGACATTTTATCCTGATACTGGACTGCATTCTTTTTCTGGACTATCTTATCCTTTGTGTGGTGGACTGAATATGGACCTTTTCGTATTTTTGCCTGAATAAAGGTCTTGGAATTGGTCACTCTTCGCTTGCTCTGTTGATTGTGTGATACCAGAGAAGTACCCCGTGACAACTGGTGGCAGCAGTGGGATCAACAGAGCGTCACCCAATGGAGAACCACCCACAGAGTGAGTACAGAAATTGGACTGTATGCAGTTTACAGGAGAGAGCCAGAGACCTGGGCCTGGACTACCAGGGACTGACTAAAGAGGCCTTAATCGATCTACTGGTGGGCGCTAGCCCGGCCACCTCCTCCCAGATGTCTGAAGGACGAGCACTGGAGACAGGGATCCCCATCCAGAAAAGCCAATGGTTGGTGTGGTATGAAGAAGAGATGGCAGTTCTGGGCCCCGGCGTCTCTCAGGAGTACAAGGAGGAGGCTGCCCGCCGGGCACAGCAGAGACAGGAAGCAATGGAGCTTGAAAAAGGGAGTAACGCAATGTGGAGTGTAACCCCAACAATCCGGGAGCCTGTACGGATCACCTGGACAGAGTTTAAGCCATTTGATGAGGCTTCTGGAGATGTGGAGGGGTTCTTCAAAGACTTTGAGCAGCAGTGTGCTGTGATGGAGGTGCCCCACTCTAGCTGGATGCGTTTGTTAGTGGGGATCCTGAACGGAAGCATGGTGGAGGCTTGCCGAACCATTGATGCACTGCGGAATCGGGATTATAACATTGTAAAGCGGACTATCCTGGATTACCATGCTATCACCCCAGACTCATATAGGGCCAAGTTCCGAGACCTCCCATGCACCATGGGGGGATCGTTTAGGATGTATCCACATAAGATGTCCGAGGCATGTCGGAGATGGCTGGAAGCAGAAAACGCCTTTACTGTGGAAGATGTTATACAGGCGTTCCTTATAGAACAATTTCTTGCCAAGTGCCCTGAAGAGGTACGGGAATGGGTCCGGGAGCGCATGCCGTGTACCGTGGATAGAGCTGCAGCCCTCGCCGATGAAGCCCTTACTATCCGGCCGCAATGGAGGAGGCTTCTGGACAATGAACCACGGCCTGCTCCCGCGCCCCATCCCCCTCCAATTATATCTGCCCTTCCACCTAGTTGCAAGCCGATGACAATCATGCCTCACAATCCTAGGCCCCAACAGTTCCGACCACGACCTGGGGGTATCACAGAGAGGAGGTGTTATGGGTGTGGGCAGCCTGGACATTTGCAGTCTGGCTGTCCCTCCAGGATTCGGAGGGAGCCCCACGCAGCCCCACCTCGTCCAGTGTATCTTGTACATTCCACCACACCTGAGGAAGAGCTACCACCACCCCCACCAGAGTGGACCACCAACCACGGTACCATAGATACCCCTCCTGGAGTGTACGGACTCCGGCCTCTGTCCTTTAGCTACTCAGAGCAACGGCAACACCACCTGCAGGATGTCTATATTGATGGATACAAAGTGTCAGGATTTAGAGACACGGGGGGCATTCTTGACTATCGCTGACCCCCGTGTGGTTCGACCCTAGGCAATTTACCAGGGTCCGGGAATTCCCATTGTCCTGGCGGGTGGTGCCTGCAAATATATACAGCGAGCTTCTGTGCATTTGGATTATGGTTGTGGAGAAAAACTGTGTTGGATTGGATTTATGGGAGGACTTCCTGCAGATATCCTCCTTGGGAACTACATTGGGGAGTTACAGTGCCAATTTGTGGGAGCAGTCACCCGACTACAGGCCCTTCAAGCACTACGTCATCCTGACCCCACCGGGGAGCAACCACCACGAACCGCATCAGAGTCTGTAAGCAATACTTTCGCTGCTACTACATTGGGAGAGTCTTGGGACAGAGAGGAGTTTAGGAGAGAAATAGAGGGTGACACTACCTTAGCAGCCCTTAGGCGAAAGGCAGAAACTGGGCACATGGGAGATAATGGGGATGGCTTCACTCGAGAAAACGGACTGTATTATCGTGTAACAAAAGGCAGTGACCAGGGCAACCCTGACGCAACGACCAGGCAACTCATTGTCCCTCAGAAGTACAGGGCACAGCTACTTCAACTGGCCCATGATATCCCCTTGGCTGGGCATCAAGGGAGAAAAAGGACTGAAAAGAGACTCACCCAAAGTTTTTACTGGCCGGGCATCTCGCAGTCGGTAGCCCATTATTGTCGCACCTGTGATGTGTGCCAGCGAATGCGGCATCCAGGAGCTCGACATAAGTTACCCCTGCAATCCCTGCCCATAATTGAGGAACCATTTCAACTTGTAGCCGTCGACATCATAGGTCCTCTGGCCCACCCCAGCAGGTCAGGGAAAAAATATATCCTGACCGTGGCGGACTATGCCACTAGGTATCCTGAAGCTGTGGCCCTGTCCAGTATTACAGCAGTAAAGGTAGCCGAGGCCCTTGTTACCATCTTTACCCGGGTAGGGTTTCCTAGTGAAATATTGTTGGATCAAGGCACTCAGTTCATGTCAGATCTGGTCCAGTCCCTATGGCATACCTGTGGTGTTCGAGCCATTCGCACCACCCCATACCACCCGCAGACCAAAGGACTATGTGAACGCTTTAATGGAACCCTAAAAAATATGCTGAGGGCTTTTGTTGACGTTGAAAAAGACTGGGAAAAGTACCTGCCACATCTCCTCTTCGCCTATCGGGAGGTTCCCCAAGAGTCCACAGGGTTCTCTCCCTTCGAACTACTGTTTAGCTGGAAGGTCCGTGGGCCTCTCACTCTTCTGAAAGAACATTTGGAGGGAGACATCTCAGATACCGGAATGCCCATTGTTCCCTATGTTCTAGAGCACAGAGACCGTCTCGCCCAGCTAGCTACCTTCGCTAAAGAACATCAGCGAATGGCCCAGTCCAGACAAAAAACCTGGTATGACCGTAATGCCAGGAACCGGGAATTTATGGAAGGACAGCAAGTGCTCATGATTACTGCTTCCCCTGCCAACAAGCTTCAAGCAGTGTGGGAAGGCCCTTATCAGGTTGTCAAGAAAATTAATGACACTAACTATGTTATTGCCCTGGACTCTAGTGGTCGACGACAGAAAACCGTCCACATTAACATGCTGAAAGACTACCACGACCGATCTCTGCCTGTTCTAGCTGTCTGCCACCCCCCTAGTGATACCGCCGATGACGAGTATCTCCCAGATCTCCTCCAGGTTGCCCAAGCGGGAGGATCACTGGAACAAGTGCCCCTGGGCTCCCATTTATCGGATATACAAAAGGACGATATTGTCGCCGTACTAAGGCCGAGGGCTGCTGCTTTCTCCTCAAAGCCGGGGAAGACTACTCTCACCAGTCATCATGTGGAAACCCCCGGACAACGCCCCATCCAGCAGGCTGCCTACCGGGTTCCAGAGGCTGTTCAAGGCATGATAAAGAACGAACTGGAGGAGATGAAACAACTGGGAGTTATTCAGCCGTCTCACAGTTCTTGGGCCTCTCCTGTCGTCCTGGTCCCCAAGAAGGATGGTACAACACGATTCTGCATTGATTACAGACGACTAAATGATGCCACCAAGAGTGATGCTTATCCCATGCCCAGGATTGATGACCTATTGGATCATCTGGCCAGTGCTCAATTTGTGACCACGTTAGACTTGAGGAAGGGGTACTGGCAGATACCCCTAACGGAGGACGCTCGGGAGCGCTCAGCCTTCATTACTCCATTTGGGCTTTATGAGTTCCTAGGAATGCCCTTTGGGATGAAAACTGCCCACGCTACTTTCCAGAGACTGGTGGATCGACTGTTACAACAATGTCAGGACTTTGCCTGTGCTTACTTAGACGACATCGCCATTTTTAGCACAACCTGGGAGGAACATCTTAAACACTTGGGCATAGTGCTGGACTGTATGCTTACTGCAGGACTGACCATTCGCCCTGATAAGTGCCAAATAGGGATGGCTGAGGTGCAGTACCTCGGGCATAGAGTAGGGGGTGGGACACTAAGGCCTGAGCCTGCCAAGGTGGAATCCATTAGCAACTGATGTAGACCCCAGACTAAAAAGCAGGTACTTGCATTTTTAGGAACTGCTGGTTACTATCGCAAATTTGTTTCTAATTTCAGCACCTTGGCCAAGCCCCTAACTGACCTGACCTGCAAGAACATGCCTAAGAATGTAACGTGGACGACGGCATGCGAGTAAGCCTTTTCAGCGTTAAAGACTGCCCTCGTCACTGCTCCTGTCTTGGCTGCCCCGGATTATAAACACAGGTTCCTCGTGCAGACAGATGCATCCAACTTTGGGATTGGGGCAGTACTTAGCCAAGTGAACGCCGCCGGAGAAGAACATCCTGTTGCTTTTGCCAGTCGGAAAAACTACTGGATCGGGAAGTTGCCTATGCCACTATTGAAAAGGAGTGCCTTGCCATCGTATGGGCGCTAAAAAAATTGCAGCCCTACTTGTATGGCAGAGACTTTACAATTGTTACAGACCACAACCCCCTCACATGGCTGAATCGCGTATCAGGGGACAATGGAAGATTGCTGCGGTGGAGCTTGTCCTTACAACCCTACAGCTTCTCCATCCAATACAAGCGAGGAAGCCAACACCAGAACGCCGATGGACTGTCTCGACAAGAAGAACCATAGGCTCCCCAGACCGACCTACCCCTGGCACTGTACAAGGAATTATAAATAACTGAGCAATGTGGACTAAAGTGAGCAGGTCAGAGGTCTGTGTAGACCTCATGGTGTGCTCACTTATTATGGGGGGGGATTGGTTGTGATGGTGTGATATGTTATGTGGATGTCATTTTTTGTATATTCCTATTTTTAACAATTCCAGTTATTTTCATAGTGTTTTTCTTATTACATTGTAAGTCTACAGCCTCACTGTATCTGTCTCTTGATGACCCCCTGTAGTGCATTAATCCCTAAGGCCCTTTGTTCTCTTCTGGGAGGCAACTTGTTGGACTACCCCTGGACAAGGAAGGGGGTGGGGGGAAGAACGGCAGCTGGACAAGTCAGTTCCGGTAGAGACAAGATGGTGAAAAGGCTGCATTTCAGAGAGAAGGACCCATTTTTATCCTCTGGTGCTAGAGTGTTTTGGAATCTCGTTTCCCTGGACATTTTATCCTGATACTGGACTGCATTCTTATTCTGGACTATCTTATCCTTTGTGTGGTGGACTGAATATGGACCTTTTCGTATTTTTGCCTGAATAAAGGTCTTGGAATTGTTCACTCTTCGCTTGCTCTGTTGATTGTGTGATACCAGAGAAGGACCCCGTGACAGGTTGCATCTCCCCGCCTCCTTAAAAATATCCAATGTGTTCCATAAATCTCTGTTGAAATCCATAGGTTCTGTCAAAGAGGACGCCGAGCCTGTTGTTCCTCCAGTGCTGGTGGAGGGTCAATTGGAGTATGAGGTCGGACATATTGTGGACTCTCGGCGGGTGCGCCGCTCTTTGCAGTATCTGGTCCACTGGAAGGGATATGGACCAGAGGAGCGCTCATGGGTCCCTGCTCACTCTGTACATGCAGATCGCCTGGTTCGGGCTTTCCATGCCAAGTACCCGCGGAAGCCAGGGGGTCCAGAGGCCCCCCGTTGAGAGGGGGTACTGTCATGATCCCAGTGCAGGTTTTTGAGCTGCACGACAGGGGTTAATGTCTGGAGCTCAGTGCAGGTTTTGACCTGCACACCTCGGGTTAATGATTGTGGCCTCTTTTTGGTTCTGGGAGAGCTTCTTAAACCCCTGGGAAGCTCCAATCCCTGCCAGTTATACTTTTGCCTTTGGCCGAGTGTGGTGACCTCCATGTGCCTGTGCCTGTTCATTGTTATAGCTTGATTATAAGGTTCTGTTCCCCGTTGTGAGTTTGCCTGTTGATTCGGTACTGCGCTATCCTCGCGGTGTATGACTCGTTGCCTGTTATGTGACTACTCTCTGCTTGCCCTTTTTGTACCTCGCAGCTATCTCTGTGTATGACTCATTGGCTACGTCCTGACAATTCTCCCTGTCTATGCCCCTTGGTAACTTTATCTCACAGTTACCCTGCTAGGAGTTCTCTTACAGCTCCTAGCTCTCTGGAGCTTAGGCCATGCCCCCAACAGTCACATGCTTCAGGTCCTGCAGGTCTGAAGCACGCACCTACTCGGCTGCTGCCCGCTCCACAGGTATCTTTGAGCACAGATCGCTTTACTCAGGACACGCGCACTGACTCAGTGAGCAAGTTCAGTGAGGTGTTCCTGACACCTAGAAGTTCTAAGCGCAAGGCTGGGGCCCAGTCCCCGAGGTTGTATGGACACTAATGGTTTTGCAGCAGACACCGGTGGAGTAGTGGGCTGTAAATGCACTACTCCCATCTAAGACTTGAGGGCACAACAGCAACATTGATAGTGAGCCGGGACTCAGGAGTAAGGAGTCCCCGAACAGGCTACAGCTAACTGCCGTACAAGTAGAGTACTTGGTAACATCTGAACATCTGTCAGGAGGAACTCCAGTGTAACTCAGTACTAGGAGATCTTCACACTTAAGGGCGCTATAGAGGAGACGTTCAGAAAGGCACATGTTGGTGGAGTGTTGGAAGGGAGCGTCATATCTTGCCTGGAGGTCGACTGAGCCCCTGATCCGGAGGACACAGCACGGAGGCAGGCACCTGTGTGTACTACAGACTGTGAGTAAAGCTTTGGAACTACAAGCCCTGGTGTCCTCCATTCATTCCTGCGCCAACACCCCTGGTACCGCTACATATGGGTACCAGCTTCTACACTGCCTGCGCCTCTCAGCTACCCCTACATATACACTGCCCTGGGACTACAGCTCCACCTGTGGGTAGCTTCACCATCTTGGCTGCAACCCACTACCAGTCCCAGAGGATCTGCATGCAGCGTCGGCCTAACATCTCACTTGCCGAACACCACAGGTGGTGTCACGAACTATTCATAAACTCTATTCACCCCTTTTTGCCATGGAGCCCAAGGGCCATGGACCGGGTCACAGCTTCCGTGACAACTCCCATTGAGATCAACGGGCTCGGTACCGAGTACCCCGATAGCCCTGGTCGGGCGCTCCAGAGGGAGCAGGAGATATTGCCGGACACACAGCAGGGGAGCAGCTGGCGTTACTGAACCCCACTAACACAGGAGCTAGTGTTTTTCTCTGTGCAGACGGAACTTCTGAGCAGCAACTGGCAGTTTTGGAGCCCAGGGTCAATCATGGTGTAGGCAGAGGCCTAATTGGAGCAAGTTTAATATCTGATGTTGGGTGAATCAGGAGGGAGCAGGAGATATTGCCGGAAACACAGCAGGGGAGCAGCTGGCGTTGCTGAACCCCACTAACACAGGAGCTAGTGCTTTTCTCTGTGCAGACGGCACATCTGAGCAGCAACTGGCAGTGCTGGAGCCCAGGGTCAATCATGGTGTAGGCAGAGGCCTAATTGGAGCAAGTTTAATATCTGATGTTGGGTCAATGTGGAGGGAGCAGGAGATATTGCCGGACACACAGCAGGGGAGCAGCTGGCGTTACTGAACCCCACTAACACAGGAGCTAATGCTTTTCTCTGTGCAGACAGCACTTCTGAGCAGCAACTGGCAGTTTTGGAGCCCAAGGTCAATCATGGTGTAGGCAGAAGACAAATTGGAGCAAGTTTAATATCTGATGTTGGATGAATGTGGAGGGAGCAGGAGATATTGCCAGACACACAGCAGGGGAGCAGCTGGCATTACTGAACTCCACTAATACAGGAGCTAGTGTTTTTCTCTGTGCAGACGGCACATCTGAGCAGCAACGGGCAGTGTTGGAGCCCAGGGATTACAGTTCAGGTGGTAGAAACATGAACACAACTGGAGACCTGGATACTGTTGCCAATCAATTATTTAATCTGGAAGAGGACTGGAAAATTCGGGCGAGATCCAGGCCTTGTTCATTTGCAGAAAAGTAAGCTGGTCAACGTTATCGGAGGATAGTCACATGCGACAGTCTGTTAGTACACCACCTGCGGCACTAAAGACGCGTTCCGATAGTACACTAGCAGCAGGGCAAGCCAGCACCTCCAATGCATACTGGCTAATCTCTGACCATGTATCCAGCTTAGAGACCCAAAACTTAAAGGGGGAAGAGCCATCTGAGAGTACACTGAGAGGGCAAGACATGTAGTCTGTCACCATTTGAGGGAAACGTTGCCTCCTGCTGACTGGAGCTGTCTGTGATGGTGTAGACATTTGTGGCGGGCACACAAAACTTTGCCACATTTGGCCATATTGGTCTTGCCTTGTGCTGAAGCGCTGCCTCTGCTCCCTCTTTGTGCAGAGTTTCCTCCACTGCCTTGACGCACAGAGCTGCTTTGTAAAGCACTAGCAGCACTGCTCTCGTGTGGAATGGAGAACATGATGGAATGCACCAGTGTGTCTTGGTACTCCCGCATTTTACGCTCCCGGTTCAACGGTGTTATGAGGCTTTGTAAGTTGTCCCGGTAGCGAGGATCTAGGAGGGTGTACACACAATAATCAGCCGTGTTGAGAATGTGGGCGATGCGGCGGTCGTTTCTCAGGCACTGCAGCATGAAATCAACCATGTGCTGCAGACTCCCAACTGGCCAAGAAACGCTGTCCCCTGCTTGAGGCGTCATCTCTGCCTGCTCTGCATCACCCCACCCTCGCTCTACATACTGACTACTAGAGCATTGTGTACCTCCCTCCTCTGGAGAGATGTCTTCCTCCTCCATTGACTCCTCCTCACAAAGTGTCCCCTGCCTAGGCCTTTGTGAGGAACCACGTTGCGCAGACTGTCCAGAAGCAGATGACATTTGTGACTCCTCATCCTCCACCTCTTCCAAAACCTCCTCCCTTAGTGCTTGCAGTGTTTTTTGAAGCAGGAAGATAAGGGGGACAGTCATGCTGACTAGTGCATCATGTGCACTCGCCATCCACATGGAATCATCGAAGGCACGCAAAACGTGGCAGATGTCCTTCGTAGAGGCCCACTCAGTGGTGGTGAAGTGTGAACGGCGCGCAGTGCGACTTGTTTGCCCTGATGCAGCTGGTACTCCATTACTGCTGCCTGCTGCTCACACAACCGCTCCAACATATGCAACATTGAATTCCACCTGGTGTGTAGGTCACATATGATGCGATGTTCCGGAAGGCGGAATCGGCGCTGCAGAGCTGCAATGCGCGATCTTGCCATGCTGGAACGCTGCAAGTGAGCGCACTCTATGCGGACCTTGTGCAGCAGTGCATCAAGATCCAGATAGTCCCTCAAAAAACTCTGCACAACTGTTATGATGAGTCACCGAAGGAGGAAAAAACAAAATACCAGCTAAGTCCAGAAAAACCAGAGAGGTTGGCAGCTATCGGATTGCAGACCCCTGAACCTATCCACAACAACTAGCAGTAGCCGTGGGGGGTTCCTACAGTGCCCTAGACCCCTCGATCACAGCCGGAGAACTATATAGCCTAAGACAGAAAGGGGAAAAACTAAACTGCCCCAGAGCAGACCCCAAAGCAATAGGCAGCCCCCAACATATAATGACGGTGAAGCAAGATGAAAACACTAACACAGATAGAAAGATAGGTTGAGCAAATGATGGGGCCCAAGCTAACTACATAGGACAGGATAAGAAAGCTGCTGTCTGCCATCCGCAAAAACCCTATCAAAATGAGCCAACTGACTGATAGGAAAAACAGGCCCTGAAGTTGCTAGGCTTCAAAAGACTATATCAGCACTCAGGTATATTCTGAAGACAGAGCAAAAAATCAACAGATCAGAGACAAAAATGGAGTTCAGCTCACCCCCGGCCGGGGATGGCAGAACTTCCAAAAAAACAAGGCAAAACAAAAAACAACACTGAAGAGTACAAAGCAGAGCAGAAAAACTTAGCTTTGAGATGCAGGAATCAGACTGGTCTCCAAGAATCCAGCAGGAAAATCACCAGCCAGGAAGAAGGGCGTCGGCAGCCTTATATCCAGTCCTCAATTCCAGCCACCCAGTCATCAACTAGCTGCCCATGTGTTTGGTAATCAGCCTCACTACCTTCCTTCACCAGAGGAGGGAGTTCATCAGACCTCAATGGTGAAGGGAAAAATGAACTCACAACAGTACCTCCCCCTTGAGGAGGGGTCACCGAACCCTCATCCATGCCACCAGGGCGATCCGGGTGAGCCCGATGAAAGGCACGCACCAATCTTTCGGCATGAATATCAGAGGCAGAGACCCAGGAATTATCCTCCTGACCATAACCCTTCCACTTAACCAAATACTGGAGTCTCCGTCTAGCCAGACGGGAATCCAGTATCTTCTCTACCTCATATTCCATGTTACCTTCAACCAATATAGGGTCAGGAGGTGCCACCACAGGAACTACTGGTTCAACAAACCTCTTCAACAAGGAATTATGAAACACATTATGAATTTTAAATGTGACAGGAAGAGCCAACCGAAAAGAGACCGGATTAATAATCTCCAAAATCTTGTAAGGTCCAATAAATCTAGGCTTAAACTTAGGAGAAGCCACCTTCATAGCGATATTTTTTGATGACAACCAAACCATATCACCCACCTTAAACTGGGGACCAACAGTCCTACGCCGGTTGGAAAACCGCTGGGCCTTTTCCTGGGAGAGAGACAACTTATCCACTACTTGGTCCCAGATCTGGTGCATTCTCTCCACCACAGTGTCAACACCTGGGCAGGCAGAAGGCTCCACCTGCCCTGAAGAAAATCGAGGGTGAAAACCAAAGTTACAAAAAAAGGTGACATCAAAGTGGCAGAACTAGCTCTATTATTTAAAGCAAATTCGGCCAAGGGCAAAAATGAAACCCAATCATCCTGATCGGCAGAAATAAAACATCTCAAATACGACTCCAAAGTCTGGTTTGTTCTCTCCGTCTGCCCATTGGTCTGAGGGTGAAACGCAGAGGAGAAGGACAACTGAATTCCCAGCTTGGAACAGAAAGTCCTCCAAAATCTAGACACAAACTGAACTCCTCTGTCAGATACAATGTTCTCAGGAATCCCGTGCAAGCGAACCACCTGTTGCAAAAACAAGGGCACCAACTCAGAGGAAGATGGCAACTTAGGGAGTGGTACAAAATGGACCTTCTTAGAGAATCTATCACAAGTCACCCAAATAACAGTCATTCTCTGAGAGACAGGCATATCAGAGATAAAATCCATTGAAATATGGGTCCATGGCCTCCTGGGCACCAGCAAAGGCATCAACAAGCCACTAGAGCGAGAACAAGGTTTAGACCGGGAGCAAGTCCCACAGGACTGCACAAAATTCCTGACATCATAAGACAAGGCGGGCCACCAAAAAGACCGACTCACCAGATCTCTAGTACCAAAAATACCTGGATGACCAGCCAATGCAGAGCAATGAACTTCAGACATCACTCTCTTCCTCCACTGGTCAGGAACATACAACTTTCCACTGGGACAACGCTCAGGTTTGTCCTTCTGAAACTCTTCCAGAGCACGTCTCAAATCGGGCGAGATGGCAGAAAGAACTACCCCCTCGCCTAAGATGGTAGCAGGCTTAGTCACAACAGGAGAATCAGCAAGGAAACTCCTAGAGAGGGCTTCAGCCTTGACATTCTTAGTGCCCGGAAGAAAAGAGACCACAAAATCAAAACGTGTGAAAAACAAGGCCCACCTAGCCTGTCTAGGATTCAAGCGCTTGGCCGACTCCAGGTAAATCAAATTCTTGTGGTCAGTAAGGACCACGACTTGGTGTTTGGCTCCCTCCAACCAATGTCTCCACTCCTCAAATGCCCATTTCATGGCCAACAGTTCCCGATTCCCCACATCATAGTTACGTTCGGATGGGGAGAACTTTCGGGAAAAGAAAGCACAAGGATTCATTTTAGATGTCACAGGATCTTTTTGGGACAACACCGCTCCTGCACCAATCTCAGAAGCGTCCACCTCCACCTGAAACGGGAGTAAGACTTCAGGTTGCCGCAAAACCGGAGCAGAAGTGAATCTTCGCTCCAGCTCCTGAAAGGAAGAAACAGCCTCCGGAGACCAATTCAGCACATCAGCACCCTTCCTAGTCAAATCCGTCAATGGCTTGGCAATACCAGAAAAATTAGCTATAAATTTCCGATAAAAATTAGCAAAACCCAAAAACTTCTGAAGGGCCTTCAAAGAAGTGGGCTGAACCCAATCATAAATGGCCTGTGCCTTGGCCGGGTCCATTTCAATAGTTGACGGAGACAAAATAAATCCCAAAAATGAAATCCTCTGTACCCCAAAAAGGCATTTCGATCCCTTGACATACAGGGAATTCTCCCTCAAAATCCGGAACACAGTCCGAACATGTTCCACATGAGAGTCCCAATTCTTGGAGAAGATCAAAATATCATCCAGATAGATAATTAAAAATGTATCCACAAAGTCTCGGAATATATCGTTCATGAAGCACTGGAAGATAGAAGGGGCATTAGTGAGCCCAAAAGGCATCACCAGGTACTCAAAATGTCCCTCCGGAGTATTAAACGCCGTCTTCCATTCATCCCCATGCTTAATGCGAATAAGATTATACGCCCCCCTGAGGTCAAGCTTGGTAAGCCAGCAAGCACCTTTAACTCTGGAGAATAGATCAGAAATCAGGGGTAACGGATACTGATATTTAACAGTAATTTTGTTGAGGGCACGATAGTCAATACAAGGCCTTAATGAACCATCCTTTTTAGCCACGAAAAAAAAAACAGCACCTAAGGGTGAAAAGGATGGTTTAATATGACCCTTCTCCAATGCCTCCTTAATATAGGATCGCATAGCCTCGTGCTCGGGTACAGATAAATTGAAAAGCTGACCCTTGGGGAATTTACACCCCGGGTTCAGCTCAATTGCACAGTCATAACTCCTATGAGAAGGCAAAGACTCAGACTCATTCTCACTAAATACATCATAAAAGTCAGCCAAATAGTCAGGAACATCATGCGACTGGGGAGAGGTGGAGAAAACAGGAGCATCACTAAGGGCACAACGACAACCAGAACTCACCACAGACAAAGATTTCCAATCCAGAACTGGATTATGAATTTGCAACCAGGGAAACCCCAGAACAATGGTATCATGCAAATTATGCAACACCAAGAATCTGCAATTTTCTTGATGGTCTGGGGCGACCCGCATTACCACCTGGGTCCAAAACTGAGGTTTATTCTTCGCCAAAGGAGTAGCATCAATACCCCTCAAAGGGATAGGCGTCCGCAGAGGTGTCATAGGAAATCCACAACGTTTAGCAAAATCCAAGTCCATCAGGTTAAGAGCTGCTCCTGAATCCACAAAAGCCTTGGCGGAAAATGTGGACAGGGAGCAGATCAGAGTAATTGCCAGAAGAAACTTGGGTTGAACACCACCCACAGAAAACTTGTGTGCGCAACGTTTCTCTTTTTTAGGGCAGACAGAAATAATATGCGAGGCATCTCCACAAAAAAAACACAGCTTATTACGCCTTCTGAACTCCTGACGTTGCGCCCTAGACAAAACTCTATCACATTGCATAGGTTCAGACATTTGTTCAACAGGTGGCAACATCTCTCGTGTAGTTTTGCGTTCACGTAAACTACGATCCACCTGAATGGCTAATGACATAGAATCGTCAAGACCAGAGGGAACAGGAAATCCCACCATAGTATCTTTTACAGTTTCTGACAAACCCTTCCGAAAGAGGGCTGCCAAGGCACCATCATTCCAGGTAGTAAGGACCGCCCACTTTCGGAATTTTTGACAGTACAACTCTGCCGAATCCCGACCCTGGCTTAATGCCAACAGGGTCTTTTCAGCCTTATCAATAGCATTAGGTTCATCATACAACAACCCCAAGGCTTGAAAAAATGCGTTCACATTATTCAGAATAGGATCATCAGGTTTCAAAGAAAACGCCCAATCCTGGGGATCGCCGCGCAGCAAAGAGATGACAATTTTAACCTGCTGCGCGGAGTTCCCCGAAGAGTTAGGCTTCAAGGCAAAAAATAATTTGCAATTATTCTTGAAATTCAAGAATTTAGACCGATCCCCCAAAAATACATCAGGAGTGGGAATCTTTGGTTCAGCAGCATGTGAATGAGCAAGATAGGCGGAAATTCCCTGCACTTCAGCAGCGTGCTGCTCCACATGATCAGACAATTGCTTCA
This sequence comes from Dendrobates tinctorius, assembly GCF_039654945.1. Lineage (NCBI taxonomy): Eukaryota > Metazoa > Chordata > Amphibia > Anura > Dendrobatidae > Dendrobates > Dendrobates tinctorius. Next base: position 6,717,676 of record NW_027361731.1, on the reverse strand, counting down.
TCTCCATTGAGAGAAAAATTCCTCCTACGGCCTCATAGACATAAAGGAAAAAATATGCACACAAAAAAAAAAATTCTGACACTTTTTTTTTTCCTTTTTTTTTTTCTTTTTTTTCTCCTTTCTGCAATTCTCTCCTGCTATTGAGTACCCTAGGATCTGCGGTATGGCTGGTGATTCTGTTATGATGAGTCACCGAAGGAGGAAAAAACAAAATGCCAGCTAAGTCCAGAAAAACCAGAGAGGTTGGCAGCTATCGGATTGCAGACCCCTGAACCTATCCACAACAACTAGCAGTAGCCGTGGGGGGTTCCTACGGTGCCCTAGACCCCTCGATCACAGCTGGAGAACTATATAGCCTAAAGACAGAAAGGGGAAAAACTAAACTGCCCCAGAGCAGACCCCAAAGCAATAGGCAGCCCCCAACATATAATGACGGTGAAGCAAGATGAAAACACTAACACAGATAGAAAGATAGGTTGAGCAAATGATGGGGCCCAAGCTAACTACATGAGACAGGATAGGAAAGCTGCTGTCTGCCATCCGCAAAAACCCTATCAAAATGAGCCAACCGACTGATAGGAAAAACAGGCCCTGAAGTCGCTAGGCTTCAAAAGACTATATCAGCACTCAGGTATATTCTGAAGACAGAGCAAAAAATCAACAGATCAGAGACAAAAATGGAGTTCAGCTCACCCCCGGCCAGGGATGGCAGAACTCCCAAAAAAACAAGGCAAAACAAAAAAACAACACTGAAGAGTACAAAGCAGAGCAGAAAAACTTAGCTTTTGTCATGGTCACGTGTCTCTGGACGCAGCGGTTACCGCAAGGCGAACCCATAACACACGTGACCCTGGAAACACCGCCTCCAGTGGGGCGCATTTAAATAATAAAACGTGCAGGTGGATATGCCGCCTCCACCTGGCGAATTTAGGTATTACACGTTATACAATAATTCTGGAAACCCCGCCTCCAGTAAGGCGAATTTAAATAATAAGGGGGAACCTGGGAAACATTAACAATGGTGGGCCCTGCGATAGGGAATGGGGAGATGGAGACCACCTAAGCTCCCCTGAGCCAGTGTCCCTGCACTCCTAACATTCCCTATACAGGCTCCGCGCCTGTCGCCGCACGCGAACCTTAACCCCTTGCTCGCCCTGACCCTAAACCCTCACTAGGGAATGGGTCGGTGCGGAGACTAATCCCACCACTGCACTAATAACACACATGAGGAAAGAGACAATACAGGGGGAACACCACTTAGCTTTGCTCTGTTGCGTGCGCTCCTAGCAACAGAGCCCACCACCTGCGTGCATCTTCTCCTCCACCTGGATCCATCACCATAACAGGATCCTTCACCTTAGTGCAGCCTTGGAGCAGAGTCCACCACCAGTTGCTGCTGCTTAGTAACAGAGTCCCCAAGATGAGTCCAGCTTCTGCCACGAAGTCGAGCATGCTTGAGTCCAGCTCAGCAGCCAAGTCCCACATGGTGAGTGCCACTCTCCATAGTCGCCACTCCACCAGTCCATGCAGACACTTCCCGCCGACACCATCACTGCGACCCCACCACGCCATGCAAGCCCTTCGTCCAGACACCATAGCTGAAACACGTCCCCCCTGGCTAAGCTGCGCAGGACTCCTCTCCAGCTCCATCCTTCCACCAGGCTCTCAAACTCAGAGTGAACACAATCTCACAATATCACAGGCAGTGATTGCACACCCCTAGCACACCTTTATAGGGTGTCACACCTGATACATAATTAAGTGCACAAAAACCTAAAGTGCAATACCACTAACCACCACCGGGGACAGTCAAGACACCTTGGAACTTTCCAAAGTAAAAAAAGTTCACCCAGTGCAATTTAAAACTGTCAGATCATGACAGTACCCCCTCCTTAATGAGGGGCCTCTGGACCCTCAAGACCACCCCTCATTAGGGAAATACCTACAGCGGGGACACCCAGATCCTGAGTTTACCCCACCACTACCTGACACTTCAGGTTTATGACAAACGCACCGCTGGTATTGGCAATATATGTTCATTTTGGAGGCACCACTCATCTCCACAGCGCCGACCTGGGGAACGAGTTTATGTATGTGTATGTTTGTTTGTTATGAGCTGATCAGGCTCCACAACACATTTCCACAAGATGATTTTTGGTGGCACCCATACACACTCGTTCACACACAGGTCCGGACCTGAACGTTGATTGCACACATTTGTTTGTCATAAATTTGGTGAACTCATTCTGGACTCGACAACAGAGGCGTCCCCCTGTGTCACCACACTCACACCCCCGCTATTCACCAAGGGACACCACCCTCCAACCCTTTCACCATGAGGCCTGCGCCTCCAGGGTTGGCCAATGGCGAGGGTTGAGATTTGTCCCTACTCCCCCGCAGCACACCTGCTGCACACACCAGGAGGAGAAGGGGACGGGAAATGGAGGAAATATACACTCGCTGGCCGCCTCCACACAACCAGGAGGGCGGCTTCTTCGATGGTATAGAAGATTTGGGGTAAACCCCGCGGACTATCACACCAGTCAGCTCACCACAGGGGCGTACCCCTTCACCTCGGGGAATACCAGGCAGCTCCGTGGGGCACCATTCCTCCCACCTGCCTGGGTGCGCCCGCATGCATGAACCAGTCCCGCTCCCCAGCAGCAACTCTAGGGGGCTTTAGCCAGACCGCAGCCACCATTTTTTTTTTATTATTTTCTGGTTAGCTGAGCAGAGGCCCCAGACCCTGATAACTGCTGCTGCAGCGTCACTAACACACCTTGCCACTCCCCACACCTCAGTGAGGCCCGGCAGCAGTTACTAACAGGTCTCCACATGGCCAAGGCTCACCAGAAAAAAAAAAACTGTATGGCCTGTGATAATGTCATGGTCACGTGTCTCTGGACGCAGCGGTTACCGCAAGGCGAACCCATAACACACGTGACCCTGGAAACACCGCCTCCAGTGGGGCGCATTTAAATAATAAAACGTGCAGGTGGATACGCCGCCTCCACCTGGCGAATTTAGGTATTACACGTTATACACTAATTCTGGAAACCCCGCCTCCAGTAAGGCGAATTTAAATAATAAGGGGGAACCTGGGAAACATTAACAATGGTGGGCCCTGCGATAGGGAATGGGGAGATGGAGACCACCTAAGCTCCCCTGAGCCAGTGTCCCTGCACTCCTAACATTCCCTATACAGGCTCCGCGCCTGTCGCCGCACGCGAACCTTAACCCCTTGCTCGCCCTGACCCTAAACCCTCACTAGGGAATGGGTCGGTGCGGAGACTAATCCCACCACTGCACTAATAACACACATGAGGAAAGAGACAATACAGGGGAAACACCACTTAGCTTTATGCTCTGTGCTTATGCTCCTGCAACAGAGCCCTCCACCTGCGTGCGTCTTCTCCTCCACCCGGATCCATCACCATAACAGGATCCTTCACCATAGTGCCTTCCTTGGAGCAGAGTCCACCACCAGTTGCTGCTGCTTAGTAACAGAGTCCCAAGGATGAGTTCAGCTTCTGCCACGAAGGCAAGCATGCTTGAGTCCAGCTCAGCAGCCAAGTCCCACATGGTGAGTGCCACTCTCCATAGTCGCCACTCCACCAGTCCATGCAGACACTTCCTGCCGACACCATCACTGTGATCCCACCACGCCATGCAAGCCCTTCGTCCAGACACCATAGCTGACACATGTCCCCCCTGGCTAAGCTGCGCAGGACTCCTCTCCAGCTCCATCCTTCCACCAGGCTCTCAAACTCAGAGTGAACACAATCTCACAATATCACAGGCAGTGATTGCACACCCCTAGCACACCTTTATAGGGTGTCACACCTGATACATAATTAAGTGCACAAAAACCTAAAGTGCAATACCACTAACCACCACCGGGGACAGTCAAGACACCTTGGAACTTTCCAAAGTAAAAAAAGTTCACCCAGTGCAATTTAAAACTGTCAGATCATGACAGCTTTGAGATGCAGGAATCAGACTGGTCTCCAAGAATCCAGCAGGAAAATCACCAGCCAGGAGGAAGGGCATCGGCAGCCTTATATCCAGTCCTCAATTCCAGCCACCCAGTCATCAACTAGCTGCCCATGTGTTTGGTAATCAGCCTCACTACCTTCCTTCACCAGAGGAGGGAGTTCATCAGACCTCAATGGTGAAGGGAAAAATGAACTCACAACACACGACCAAGTTGAGCACATGTGCCAGACATGGGATGTGAGTGAGGTTGCCTAGGCCCAGAGCTGCCACCAGATTTTGGCCGTTGTCACACACTACCAAGCCTGGCTGGAGATTCGCTGGCACAAACCACACGTCGCTCTCCTGCTTGATGGCATTCCAGAGCTCCTGCGCTGTGTGGCTTCGATTCCCCAAAGAAATTAATTTCAGTACGGCCTGTTGACGTTTGGCCATGGCTGTGCTCATATCGGTCGTAACAGGTAAGCGTTCACGGGTCCATGTGGAGGTAGACCGTGACGGCTCCTGCAGCGCTGATTCAGAGGAACTGGAGTATGAGGAGGAGTCAATGTGTACAGACTGGATTCCTGCAACCCTTGGAGTTGGCAGAACACGTACAGCGCCACTCTCAAGATCTGTACCCGGCTCCACAACATTTACCCAATGGGCAGTGAGGGAAAGGTATCGTCCCTGTCCATGGTTACTGGTCCAGGCATCGGTGGTCAGGTGGACCTTGCTACTGACGGCGTTTAGTAGCGCATGTTTAATTTTTCCCTCCACATGCTTTTGCAGGGCAGGGACGGCTTGCCTGCTGAAATAAAAGCGGCTGGGCACGGTGTATTGTGGGACTGCCAATGCCATGAAGTTACGGAAGGTGTCAGTCTCCACCAGCCTGAATGAGAGCATTTCATGGGACAGTAGTTTTGCAATGCCAGCATTCAGAGCCTGTGCTCGGGGATGGTTTGCCGAGTATGGCCACCTTTTCTCCCATGCCTGTGCTACCGATGGCTGTAGAGTGACCTGGGAGTGTGAGGATGACAGGGAACGTGTTGCTGTGGGTGTAATTACACTGGGTCTCTGTACAACAGTGCCAGAGGTTCTTCCATGGCGATCCTGTGAGGAAGCTGAACCAGCTGTGTGTGAGCTGGAGGAAGAGGCTACAACATGAGCTGAAGAGGTGGTAGGTGGTGCTGTAGGTTGGCCTACGTCTTCAGTATGTCTTTGTAACTCCACCACGTGCTTGGTCCGCACATGTTTCCACATATTTGTGGTATTGAGGTTGCTGACACTTTTCCCTCTTTTGACTTTCTGATTACACAGCTTGCATTTGACAAAGCAAATATCATCTGCAACTGTGTCAAAAAAAGGACCACGCACTGCAAGTTCTGGGAGCGCCCATTTTGGGTTTTGGAAGAGGAATGCTCCTAATGGGTGCCGAAGTGGAGGCTACAGGCAACCAAGTCTGCCCCCTCCCTCTCCCTCCTGTCTTGGCCGTTCAGGGAATCTCTTCCTCAGAGCTGCTCCCTCCAACTTCCTGTTCCTCACGCTATGATGGGTCAAGGACCTCATCATCTACACTACCCTCTTCAAACACCTGCTTCTCCTGGGTATTCTCGCCAGCATCATCAGATGCGTACTGAGGTGTGCTGACCATAGACACTGGCCCACCCGCCTCTTCAGATTCAGAGAGACAAAGCTGTTGTGCATCACTGCATACTCCCTCTTCTTCACATTCTAGAATGCTGCTTGGCTGGCCCCCTCTTTCCAAGCCAAGAGATTCAGAGAACAGAAGTAGAGATGGCTCCTGTCCAGGGCTCTCTGACTGCCTGGGCAATTTGGCATGTGGTGAAGAGACAGATGGTTGCTCTTCAGTGCTCTGGACCTGAGAGGATGTGGAAGTAATTGAAGTCGATGCGTTAGCTGCCATCCATCCGACAACAGCTTCAATTTGTTCCTCCCGCAGCAGTGGGGTACGGCGAGCTTCTACAAAGCTGCGCATAAAGGACTGTTCCCTGTTAAAACTGGGGGATGCTGAGTCACTGGTGCCCGCAGCAGGCACAGAATCCCCACGTCCTCTTCCTGCTGAAACTCCACGCCCACAACCACATGCCTTACTCCCTGCCTTCTTCATCTTGGTAGACTGATAAAGATAGGCAGAAAAGTACTAAGGGCTTAGTGTGCTTATTCCTGAACAGCTGCTAACAGGTATAAGAAACACTAATTTTATAAAGTGTGTGGACTACACTTTAAAATGAGCTAATGTGGCCTACACAACTGTAAAGTGGAGTGTTTGGTGAACTTTATTTACGTGGTTTTTTTTTAAAAAAAGCAGAAAGGATGTGACCAAAGATGTAAAAGCGATAGTATCACAAACTTTTTGGAGCTATTACAATGCAAGAAGGTAATCTACAATGCAATAGATGAGGCTCCAAAAAATAGGCTAATACTAATCTGGCTGGGGCTGCAGGGCACAAGTCAGCAAAAAGGCTCCTCTATCTACTCCTATATACTTTAGTGTTTGCAACCAATCTAGCTGGATATGGATGGAAGCACACTAATAGGAGAAAATCAGGAAAAATAAGCAGCACTACAGCAAAAAAGGACAATGTATGAGGCCGTGGCGCATGCTGAGTGGACTACAACCAGAGGTGGCTGCAGAACACACTACAGCGTGAGCTGCACTCACACACAGAGACCTCACAGACAGCTGTGAACAGTGCAAAGAACTGTGCACTAGCACTGAAAGGCTGCAGAAAGGCTCTGCTATCTACTCCTATATAGTGTTTGCAACCAATGTAGATGGATACGGATGGAAGCACACTAATAGGAGAAATCAGGAAAAATGAACAATAAAAAAAAAAAAAATAGGTTTGAGGCAGTGACGCACGCTGAGCGGACTACAACCAGAGGTGGCTGCAGAACACACTACAGCGTGAGCTACACTCACACACACAGACCTTGCAGACAGCTGTGAACAGCGCTGCAAGGCAAAAGAAAGCTTCACACAGCGGTTGCTAAAGTAGCCTGGGTAAAGCACAATATAGAAAATCACTATCTCTAGCTGTCCCTCAGAGTCAGAAAGCAGCGTCCTGTCCCTAACTGAATTCACAGCAGAGGGAACTCAAATTGGCGGCGGCGGCGTTTATAGTGCATCATGACATCATTTCAGCAGCGAATCACAGCCATGCCATTAGTTAACATGCCTACGTGCCTAACAGGATGTGCCCACACTTCTTAGGATTCCTCATTGGCTGAATCAAATAAAACTGGCTCATAGCATTATGGGAACTTCCGATTCCGGTATTCGATATGCAAAAAGTATCGGAACTCAGTATCAGAATTCCGATACCACGAATATCGTCCGATACCCGATATTTGCAGTATTGGAATGCTCAACACTAGTGAGGATGATGAAACCCATAGAAATGAGAGGCTTGGAGAGTGAGTGTGTATACGTCACATCACCAAATATATGCTGAGACGTGGGGTATATGTTTTTTCTATTAGTCACCTTCTGACTAACCTCAGGGGGTGAATTATGGGTATAGTTTTACATTTGGAATTAATAAAGTTTAGTTTTATCCTTTTGTCGCCTGGCCAAGTTTGACTTTACCATCGCTCTGCCACTGAAAATGCAAATGCCGACGGCCTGTCACGAGTGACGGTGGAAACACCAGTGGGGCATCTTGGTGAACAACTAGAAGAGAAAGAAACCACAGACTTCCTTGAGTTCTGGACCCCAGTGGTTGCTGTCCAGTCAAGTAGGGAGGCCTGTGCACTACCCCGATCTCTGGGGAGAACTAATGAAGAATGGGGATGTGTTCAAGATGAAAACGAAGGGCTGAGACAGATGAAATGCTGGGTAGTGCAGAAGCGGAAGCAGGGCAGACAAGAGAGGGATAGTCTGGATGCTGAGATGAAGAGTGTCTTACACCAGTGGGATAGGCTGGAGGTGCGAGAATTGGTGCTAAGTAAGGTAGCAGGTGGTCATCCCAGGAGGAATAGCCCAGGAAGTGGCTAAAGAAGCCCACAAATTCGGAGCCCACTTTGGGTCCACAAGGACCTACCAGTGGTTACAGCGGTACGTGCCCCCGGTTGGAGTCCGTCGTAGAAGAGGTCTGCCGGCAGTGTCTGGTATGTGACCTCGTTAAGAGTACTGAACAAAGGACACCCATCCAGACCATACGCACTAAGGAACCGCTGGAAGTCTTTATGATCGACTATCTCCTCGTGGAATACTCAGCCCAGTGGCCACAGTACTGTTTGGTGATGACCGACCATTTCTCCAAGTTTGGGGTAGTCACCCCGACTAGAAATCAGACTACCAAGTCGGAGGCACGGGCCATTTGTCAAGACTTCATCCAAGTGTATGGGTGACCAAAGCGCATCCACTCTAACCAAGGTGCATGTCTCCAAGGCATGGTGATGGAAGAACTGTATCGTTTATATGGCATCAAGCGGTCCCAGACCACCCCTTACTACCCTCAAGGCAACAGAGCATGTGAACGCTTAAACCAAACATTGCTGCAAATGCTGAGGATGTTGGAAGAGGACAAGAAGCCATAAACCGATGCAGGAGATACCGCTCCGTCCCAGGGACCGAGTATTAGTCAGAGAGAATCACCCCAGGGTTAAGCTAAGCAAGATTTGGGAAATACAGCCTTACAAAGTAATCGAGCGAGTGTATGCTGTGAGCCCTGTTACAAGTTGCAGGTTGAGAATGGGGAGTTCACCCCTAGAGTGCTCCACAGAAATATGCTGCGGCCATGCCGGTCCGAGGCCCATCCTGTACCAGTGCTGCTTGAGGGTGATGCTCCACCTCCTGAACCTGTCTTGCCCGCTGGTGAAATCAATATTGAATAGTGGATCGGCCCTGACACCGTGGGGGGACCTCAGCCGGACAGAAATGGTAATCTTCTGGAGGTACCACTGCTGCCACGTGACGATGAGTACAGACAAGAACCTACTACAACTCCTGCAGCAAGTATTCCTCTGGAAGATAGTAAAGACATCCGGAGATCCCAGAAGTCTACTGCAGAGGTTCCACCAGCCCAATACATAGAACAGTGTTCTCTGTCTGTTTCTCCACTTGTGTTTTCTCCCCTATAGGTGCTGTTCCACATTGCCAGTGTCTCTATCCTAATGCAACCTTGATACTGTGATGTTCGAGGATGACCATCTTTAGGTAGGGAGGCATGTAAGGGGGTGGTGTTGCTATGGACCGTAGAGACAAGCTGCCACTTTAAGAGACAGAACCGCCTTGGTTAGAGCAGTGGGACATTCTGCGCTTCCCTGCTGTAAAAACTGTTTGGTGTCTCTGCCAGCACTGGAGAGGGGAGGGGCTGCTTTTAATGTGTGTGAGGAGAGAACCAAGATTTCTGCAGGAAAGAGACGTGCCTGAGCTGTGAAGGAAAGACTTTGTAAAATATTCTGGGGATAACAAGGTGACTTTCCTGTGTTGCCGTCAGGAGCCATGAAGAAAAGAGAAGAAAGGAATCCAGAGGAAGGAATCCACCGTTTCTTGGAGCATCACTGGACCTGCACACAAGAAAAAGACCACATTGCACAGAGCTTCCAGGAAGAAGTGCGCACCAACTTGCAAAGCTTCAGGTCCCCAGGAGCGAACTGAGATACCAACGCTACTGTGAGTGTTATCCTCTTCTGTGCACATGCTAGGACTTAGGATAGGCTGCAATAGATAGAGCACGGCAGCTGTGTGGCCTGGTTAGCAAAGGCCAGATAGGTTATACAGTCATATGTTAAAGTTTGGGCACCCCTATTAATGTTAACCTTTTTTCTTTATAACAATTTTGGTTTTTGCAACAGCTATTTCAGCTTCATATATCTAATAACTGATGGACTCAGTTATATTTCTGGATTCAAATGAGGTTTATTGTACTAACAGAAAATGTGCAATCTGCATTTTAACAAAATTTGACCGGTGCAAAAGTATGGGCACCTCAACATAAAAGTGACATTAATATTTCGTAGATCCTCCTTTTGCAAAAATAACAGCCTCTAGTTGCTTCCTGTAGCTATTAATGAGTTCCTGGATCCTGGATGAAGGTAATTGTGACCATTCCTGTTTACAAAACAATTCCAGTTCAGTTAAGTTTGATGGTTGCCGAGCATGGACAGCCTGCTTCAAATCATCCCACAGATGTTCAATGACATTCAGGTCTGGGGACTGGGATGGCCATTCCAGAACATTGTAATTGTTCCTCTGCATGAATGTCTGAGTAGATTTGGAGCGGTGTTTTGGATCATTGTCTTGCTGAAATATCCATCCCCTGCGTAACTTCAACTTCGTCACTGATTCTTGCACATTATTGTCAAGAATCTGCTGATACTGACTTGAATCCATGCGACCCTCAACTTTAACAAGATTCCCGATGCCGGCATTGGCCACACAGCCCCAAAGCATGATGGAACCTCCACCAAATTTTACTGTGGGTAGCAAGTGTTTTTCTTGGAATGCTGTGTTTTTTAGCCTCCATGCATAACGCCTTTTTGTATGACCAAACAACTCAATCTTTGTTTCATCAGTCCACAGGACCTTCTTCCAAAATGTAACTGGCTTGTCCAAATGTGCTTTTGCGTACCTCAGGCGACTCTGTTTGTGGCGTGCTTGCAGAAACGGCTTCTTTCGCATCACTCTCCCATACAGCTTCTCCTTGTGCAAAGTGCGCTGTATTGTTGACCGATGCACAGTGACACCATCTGCAGCAAGATGATGCTGCAGGTCTTTGGAGGTGGTCTGTGGATTGTCCTTGACTGTTCTCACCATTCTTCTTCTCTGCCTTTCTGATATTTTTCTTGGCCTGCCACTTCTGGGCTTAACAAGAACTGTACCTGTGTTCTTCCATTTCCTTACTATGTTCCTCACAGTGGAAACTGACAGGTTAAATCTCTGAGACAACTTTTTGTATCCTTCCCCTGAAAAGCTATGTTGAATAATCTTTGTTTTCAGATCATTTGAGAGTTGTTTTGAGGATCCCATGATGCCACTCTTCATAGGAGAATCAAATAGGAGAACTACTTGCAAGTGGCCACCTTAAATACCTTTTCTCATGATTTGATACACCTGGCTATGAAGTTCAAAGCTCAATGAGGTTACAAAACCAATTTAGTGCTTCAGGAAGTCAGTAAAAAGTAGTTAGGAGTGTTCAAATCAAGAAAATGATAAGGGTGCCCATACTTTTGCACCGGTCAAATTTTGTTTAAATGCAGATTGCACATTTTCTGTTAGTACAATAAACCTCATTTGAATCCAGAAATATAACTGAGTCCATCAGTTATTAGATATATGAAACTGAAATACCTGTTGCAAAAAACAAAATTGTTATAAAGAAAAAAGGTTAACATTAATAGGGGTGCCTAAACTTTTACATATGACTGTAGTTAGTGTAGCATCATACATGACTTTACTGTGTTGTCTTGCCAGTTGGATAAATACACTGAGCTGTTCTAGTTGGTGCTCTGTGCTGTTTGACAGCCCAGCTAGAGAATATTATCCTTGTAAATTGTCTGTTTCCATAGCATACCCATTTCTGCATTTTCCTAAACACTGCATTCCTTGCCTGTAAATAAATTAACCCTTTGTTGTTTGCACCTCATCTTGTGTACCGTAGTCCCCCTTCATAGTGGTGGTCCCACGGCCATCGCTTCAATACAATGGTCACAAGATAGCCTGTCTGCACTTCGATCTCCTCTGGTGAAGACCCTCTAGACACCGGATAGTCAGGATTCAGAACATTGGATCCCATCTGTGTCTACCCACTATTCTAACAATGGACGGTCTCTCTGTAATCATTTAATCCTCTATCCGTTTATTACAGGGAATGACACTATGATGACTTTTTTTCTGGGAGAGACACAGATCAAATGTGACTAACATTGCAGTTTGAATATAAGCTTAGATTTTTTTCTGTATTTTTCTGACTTTAACCCCTTTCTGACATCCGACGTACTATCCCGTCCATGGGACCCGGGCCCCTATGCCCATGGACGGGATAGTACGTCTACCGCGATCAGCCGCGCCCACGTGGTGAGCACCGCTGATCGCGGCCGGGTGTCAGCTGATTATCACAGCTGACACCCGGCACAATGTGTCAGGGGCGGTCACGGACCGCCCCCAACACGTTAACCCCATGCACACCGCGATCAAACATGATCGCGGTGTAGCGGGGGTTAAAGGGAAGCATTGGCAGGGAGGGGGCTCCCTCCGTGCTTCCCTGAGCCCCCCACGGCAGCGCAATGTGCAGCGCTGCTGCGAGGGGCTCTTTTTCTGCAGGCCCCCGAATCCAAGATGGCGACGGGGGCCTTTGGGGGCCTGCAGGAAGCTGGCTTCCTCAGTGCCTGCAAAGCGCAGGCATGAGGAAGCCTTCTGCACTGCCTGTGACAGATCGCTGATCTGTCACAGTGATCTGTGATGTGACTATGTAATAAAATAAAAAAAAAATAAAAAAAAGTGTTAAAATAATTTTTAAAAAATCGCCAAATAAATTAGAAAAAAAAAAATATTCCCCAATAAATCCATTTTTTGGAAATAAAAAAAACCCCAAACAATAAAAGTTCACATATTAGGTATCGCCACATCCGTAACGACCCGCCCTATAAAACTGTCCCATTAGTTAACCCCTTTAGCGAACCCCTTAAAAAATAAAAATAAAAAACGAAGCAAAAAATAATGATTTATTATCATACCGCCAAACAAAAAGTGTAATAAGGCGCGATCAAAAAGACGCATATAAATATCCATGGTACCGCTGAAAACGTCATCTTGTCCCGCAAAAAACGAGCTGCCATACAGCATCATCAGTGAAAAAATAAAAAAGTTATAGCTCACAGAATAAAGTGATGCAAAAATAATTGTTTTTTATATAAAATAGTTTTCATTGCATAAAACCGACAAAACATAAAAAAACCTAAATTAGGTATCGCTGTAACCGTACTGACCCAAAGAATAAAACCGCTTTATCAATTTTACCGTACGCGGAACGGTGTAAACGCACCCCCCAAAAGAAATTCATGAAACGCTGGTTTTTGTTCATTCTGCGTCCCAAAAATCGGAATTAAAAGCGATCAAAAAATGTCACGTGCCCGAAAATGGTACCAATAAAAACGTCAACTCATCCTGGGGCTAGGGTTAGGGCTAGGGCTAGGGTTAGGGCTAGGGTTAGGGTTAGGGCTGAGATTAGGGTTAGAGGTGTGTTGGGGTTTGGGTTGGAGTTAGAATTGGGGGTTTCCACTGTTTGGGCACATCAGGGGCTCTCCAAATGCATCTCAATTCCAGCCAATTCTGAGTTGAAAAAGTCAAATGGTGCTCCTTCCCTTCCAAGCTCTGCCATGCGCCCAAACAGTGTTTTACCCCCATATGTAGGGTATCAGCCTACTCAGGACAAATTGCAAAACAATTTTTGGGGTCCAATTTCTCCTGTTACCCTTAGGAAAAAAAAATTGGGGGCAAAAATATCATTTTTGTGGAAAAAAATGATTTTTTTATTTTCACGTCCGAGCGTTATAAACTTCTGTGAAGCACTTGGGGGTTCAAAGTGCTCACCACACATCTATATAAGTTCCTTAGGGGGTCTAGTGTCCAAAATGGGGTCACTTGTGGGGAGTTTCAATAGTTTAGGTACATCAGGGGCTCTCCAAACGCACATGACACCCGCAGACCATTCCATCAAAGTCTGCATTCCAAAACGTCACTACTTCCCTTCCGAGCCCCGACGTGTGTCCATACAGTAGTTTTCTCCCACATATAGGGCATCAGCGTACTCAGGACAAATTGGACAACAACTTTTGGGGTCCAATTTCTCCTGTTACCCTTGGGAAAATGAAAAAATTGGGGACTAATTGATCATGTTTGTGGAAAAAATACGATTTTTTTATTTTCATGCCCGGGCATTATAAACTTCTGTGAAGCCCTTGGGGGTTCAAAGTGCTCATCACACATCTATATAAGTACCTTAGGGGGTCTCGTTTCCAAAATGGGGCCATTTGTGGGGGGTTTCCACTGTTTAGGTACATTAGGGGCTCTCCAAAGGCAACATGACACCCGCAGACCATTCCATCAAAGTCTGCATTTCAAAATGTCACTACTTCCCTTCCGAGCCCTGACGTGTGTCCATACAGTAGTTTTCTCCCACATATGGGGTGTCAGCGTACTCAGGACAAATTGGACAACAACTTTTGGGGTTCAATTTCTCCTGTTACCCTTGGGAAAATAAAAAAATTGGGGACTAATTGATCATGTTTGTGGAAAAAATACGATTTTTTTATTTTCATGCCCGGGCATTATAAACTTCTGTGAAGCCCTTGGGGGTTCAAAGTGCTCACCTCACATCTAGATAAGTTCCTTAGGGGGTCTAGTTTTCAAAATGGGGTCATTTGTGGGGGGTTTCCACTGTTTAGGTACATTAGGGGCTCTCCAAAGGCAACATGACACCCGCAGACCATTCCATCAAAGTCTGCATTCCAAAACGTTACTACTTCCCTTCCAAGCCCCGACGTGTGCCCATACAGTAGTTTTCTCCCACATATGGGGTATCAGCATACTCAAGACAAATTGGACAACAACTTTTGGGGTCCAATTTCTCCTGGTACCCTTGGGAAAATAAAAAAAATGGTGACTAAAAGATCATGTTTGTGGAAAAAATACAAATTTTTTATTTTCACGCCCGGGCGTTATAAACTTCTGTGAAGCACTGGGGGGGTTCAAAGTGCTCACCACACATCTAGATAAGTTACTTGGGGGGTCTAGTTTACAAAATGGTGTCATTTGTGGGGTTTTCCACTGTTTAGGTACATCAGGGGTTTTCCAATCGCGACATGGTGTCCAATCTCAATTCCAGCCAAAACCGTCAATTGGCGCTGCTTCCCTTCCGAGCTCTGCCATGCGCCCAAATAGTGGTTTACCCCCACATTTGGGGTATCAGCGTACTCAGGACAAATTGCACAATAACTTTTAGGGTCCTGTTACCCTTGGAAAAATAAGAATTGAGGGTGAAAAGATCATTTTTGTGGAAACAATATGATTTTTTAATTGTACGGCTGTATGTTATAAACTTCTGTGAAGCCCTTGGGGGTTCAAAGTTCTCACCACACATCTAGTTAAGTTCCTTAGGGGGTCTAGTTTCCAAAATGGTGTCATTTGTGGGGGGTTTCCACTGTTTTTGTACATCAGAGGTTTTCCAATCGCGACATGGTGTCCGATCTCAATTCCAGCCAAAAACGTCAAATGGCGCTGCTTCCCTTCCGAGCTCTGCCATGCGCCCAGATAGTGGTTTACCCCCATATGTGGGGTATCAGCGTACTCAGGACAAATTGCACAATAACATTTAGGGTCCTGTTACCCTTGGAAAAATAAGAATTGAGGGTGAAAAGATCATTTTTGTGGAAAAAATATGATTTTTTAATTGTACGGCTGTATGTTATAAACTTCTGTGAAGCCCTTGGGGGTTCAAAGTTCTCACCACACATCTAGATAAGTTCCTTAGGGGGTCTAGTTTCCAAAATGGTGTCATTTGTGGGGGGTTTCCACTGTTTTGGTACATCAGGGGATTTCCAATCGCGACATGATGTCCGATCTCAATTCCATCCAAAAACGTCAAATGGTGCTGCTTCCCTTCCGAGCTCTGCCATGCGCCCAAATAGTGGTTTACCCCCACATGTGGGGTATCAGCGTACTCAGGACAAATTGCACAATAACTTTTAGGGTCCTGTTACCCTTGGGAAAATAAAAATTGGGATGAAAAGATCATTTTTGTGGAAAAAATATGATTTTTTAATTGTACCGCTGCACGTTATAAACTTCTGTAAAGCCCTTGTGGGTTCAAAGTTCTCACCACATATCTAGATAAGTTCCTTGGGGGGGTCTAGTTTCCAAAATGGGGTCACTTGTGGGGGTTTCCACTGTTTAGGTACATCAGGGAATCACCAAACGTGACATGGCATCCGATCTGAATTCCAGCCAATTTTGCATTGAAAAAGTCAAACGGCGCTCCTTCCATTCTGAGCTCTGCCATGCGCCGAAACAGTCGTTCCCCCCACATATCAGGTATCAGCATACTCAGGACAAATTGCACAATAACTTTTGCAGTCCAATTTCTCCTGTTACCCTTGGTAAAATAAAAAAATTGAACCTGAAGTATTTTTTTTGTGAAAAAAAGTTAGATGTTCATTTTTTTTTTAAATATTCAAAAAAATTCCTGTGACGCACTTAAAGGGTTAATAAACTTCTTGAATGTGGTTTTGAGCACCTTAAGGGGTGCAGTTTTCAGAATGGTGTCTCTTTTGGGCATTTTCTATCATATAGACCCCTCAAAGTGGCTTCAAATGTGATGTGGTCCGTAAAAATAAAATGGTGTTGCAAAAATGAGAAATCACTGGTCAACTTTTAACCCTTATAACTTCCTAACAAAAAAAAAAATTGGTTCCAAAATTGTGCTGATGTAAAGTAAACATGTGGGAAATGTTAGTTATCAAGTTTTTTGTGTGACGTATCTCTGTGATTTAAGGGCATAAAAATTCAAAGTTGGAAAATTGCAAAATTTTCACAATTTTTGCCAAATTTCCGTTTTTCTCACAAATAAACGCAAGTTATTTGAATGAAATTTTACCACTATCATGAAGTACAATATGTCATGAGAAAACAATGTCAGAATCACTGGGATCCATGAAAGCGTTCCAGAGTTATTACCTCATAAAGGTACAGTGGTCAGAATTGTAAAAATTGGCCCGGTCATGAACGTGCAAACCAGCCTTGGGGGTGAAGGGGTTAAATTGTGGTTATGAGTTTTTTGGTGCTTGCTTTTTTGTTCCGCCCTTTATCCTTTGTTTTTATCTTTCCAGTTGTTTATAAGGGATTCTAATATAAGCCCATATATTCCGGTAAGTATATCAGGTTCTGTGATTTACTTATATTTTTTAATAACAATTTCATTCACAATTATTCACTTAATTTATTGTTTATTACATTGTTTTAATAAAATAACATATTTCTTTTTTACACATCCTAATACTGATTTATTTATATTTCTATACTTTAAAGAAAACATTTTTATAAGTGTATACACTTCACAACAAACACTTTTCCAAATATTTTATATGTATTTTTTCTCAAATTATCCCTCAATTTTTTTAAGCTGTTTTTATCTTTATAACTGTAACATATAACTTTTTATTATGCATTTCTCACCCGTTGCATATTTGCACTATCACTGGTCACTTGGTGGTGTCACATTTGGCACTTTTCACATGCATTCCTTTGTTTCCTGACACCCCTCACCAGGGCTGGCTCCAGGTTTTTGAGGGCCCCTGGCGAAAGAGTCTCTGTGGGCCCCCCTTTAACACATACCATGATTCATGCCGTGTGGCATCCGTGGTGCCGGCCAAAAATAGACTTGTCTCCGTATGGATCACACGGACACGCATGTGATCCACACGGACACACTCTCTGTGGCAAAACACATTCATGGAAAGGAGGTTATTAATTAGTAGTGTATGTATGAAAGAAGGATGAGAAAGAAAGAACAGAGACAGAAAGAAAGAACAGAGAGAGAGATCAGAAAGAAAGTGTCAGAGACACCGCACTGAACTTGCTCACTGAGCCAGTGCGCGTGCCCTGAGTAAAGTGAAAGCATGCTCAAAGATACCTGTGGAGCGGGCAGCAACCGAATAGATGTGTACTTCAGACCCGCAGGACCTGAAGCACGTGACTGCTAGAGGCGTGGCCTAAACTCCACAGAGCTAGGAGCTGCAAGACAATTCCTAGCAGAGTAACTGCGAGACAAAGTTACCAAGGGGCATAGACAGGGAGAATAGTCAGGATGTAGCCAATGAGTCATACACAGAGATATCTGCAGGGTACAAGAGGGTCGAGCAGAGAGTAGTCAGATCACAGGCAATGAGTCATACACAGATAATAATGCAGTACAAAATCAACAGGCAAACTCACAACGGGAAACAGAATCGGGTCAGAACCATATAAACAAGCTATGGCAATATACAAGCACACGGGGTCAGCACACAAGGCCAAAGGCAAAAGTATAACTGGCAGGGATTGAAGCTACCCAGAGGTTTATGAAGCTCTCCCAGAACCAGAAAGAGGCCACAACCATTAACCCCCAAGTGTGCAGGTCAAAACCTGCACAGAGCTCCAGACATCAACCCCCGGTGTGCAGCTCAAAAACCTGCACTGGAATCATGACAGAAAGAACAGAGAGAAAGAAAGGAGGAACAGAGAGAGAGAGAGAAAGATTAGTGAGAGAAAGAAAGAGGGGAAAGAACAGAGAAAAAGAAAGAACAGAGAAAAACAGAAATAAAGAGGGGAAAGAAAGAAAGAACAGAGAGAGAAAGAAAGAACAGAGAGAAAGAAAGAGTGGACAGAATAAAAAGAACAGAGAGAAAAAGAGAGGGGAAAAAACAGAGAGGGAGAAAGAAAGAAACAGGGGAAAGAAATAAAGAAAGAACAGAGAAAGAAAGAAAGAAAGAAAGAAAGGGGAAAAAAGAACAGAGAGAGGGAGAGAGAAAGAAAGAGGGGAAATAAATAAATAAATAAAGAACAGAGAAAGAAAGAACAGAGAGATAAAGAAAGAGTGGGCAGAAAAAACAACATAGAGAGATATAAAAGAAAGAGGAGAAAGAAAGATAGAACAGAGTGTGTTATGATGAGTCACGAAGGAGGAAAAAACAAAATACCAGCTAAGTCCAGAAAAACCAGAGAGGTTGGCAGCTATCGGATTGCAGACCCCTGAACCTATCCACAACAACTAGCAGTAGCCGTGGGGGGTTCCTACGGTGCCCTAGACCCCTCGATCACAGCCGGAGAACTATATAGCCTAAAGACAGAAAGGGGAAAAACTAAACTGCCCCAGAGCAGACCCCAAAGCAATAGGCAGCCCCCAACATATAATGACGGTGAAGCAAGATGAAAACACTAACACAGATAGAAAGATAGGTTGAGCAAATGATGGGGCCCAAGCTAACTACATAGGACAGGATAGGAAAGCTGCTGTCTGCCATCCGCAAAAACCCTATCAAAATGACTCAACCGACTGATAGGAAAAACAGGCCCTGAAGTCGCTAGGCTTCAAAAGACTATATCAGCACTCAGGTATATTCTGAAGACAGAGCAAAATATCAACAGATCAGAGACAAAAATGGAGTTCAGCTCACCCCCGGCCGGGGATGGCAGAACTCCCAAAAAACAAAGCAAAACAAAAACAAAACTGAACAGTACAAAGAAGAGCAGAAAAACTTAGCTTTGAGATGCAGGAATCGGACTGGTCTCCAAGAATCCAGCAGGAAAATCACCAGCCAGGAAGAAGGGCGTCGGCAGCCTTATATCCAGTCCTCAATTCCAGCCACCCAGTCATCATCTAGCTGCCCAGGTGTTTGGTAATCAGCCTCACTACCTTCCTTCACCAGAGGAGGGAGTTCATCAGACCTCAATGGTGAAGGGAAAAATGAACTCACAACAAGAGTGGTAGAGAGAAAGAAAGAGGGGAAGGAACAGAGAGAGAAAGAAAGAGGAGAAAGAAAGAACAGAGAAAGAAAGAAAGAAAGAAAGAGTGGAAGGAACAGAGAGAGAAAGAAGGAGGGGAAGGAAAGAACAGAGAAAGAGAAAGAAAGAGAAGCAAGAACAGAGAGAGAGAAAGAACTGGGAGAGACAAAGAGAGGAAAGAAAGAACAGAGAGAGAAATAGAACAGAGAGAAAGAAAGAGGGGAAAGAAAGAGAACAGAGAGAGAAAGAAAGAACAGAGAAAGAAAGAACACATAGAGAAAGAAAAAAAAGATTAGAGAGAAAGAACAGAGAGAGAAAGAAAGAACAGAGATAGAGAAAGAAACATAGAGAGAAAGAAATATTCTATAAAGATATCATAGCAGCCCGGCTCCCATTATAAGGCCCACCTGAGCCTCCCAATGCAGGACATATCATGATCCACTCACATGGCCGGCCTCCCCGATTCCAAGGCGATCTCGCTGTTCGTGCTGTTGGAGGAGGACACGGTGATGGATCTGAAGCATTCCCTGAAGTGCCTCGATGGTTCCTTCAAAATCTCCTCCCGAAATTACCTCATTTCTGGTCAGCTTCCACAACGTCACTTCCGGTAGAACGTCACGTGCAAGTTTTAAAGTGCTCCTTGGGGCTCTGCCTTGTATTCATGTGTCTGCAGGAAAATTAAGCTCCTGGCTTCACTCCATACACCCCGCACATACCCGGCTCTGCTCCGCTCCGTAAACACACAGCTCAATTTCATTCACTTTGTACACAAAGGGCTCCATTCCGTGCACCTCGTACACTCACGGCTCCGCTCCGTACACCTCGTACACACACGGCTCTGGACCGTACACCTTGTACACATGCGGCTCCACTCTGCACACCTCGTAGGCATGCAGCTCCGCTCCCCACACCACGTACACACACAGCTTTGCAACATACACCTCGTACACACACGGCTCAGCTCCGCACACCTCGTACACACATGGCTCCCCTCTGTACACCTCGTACACACATGGCTCCACTCCATACACCTCCTTCACACACGGTTCCGGGCTCTGCACTGTACACCTCGTACACACACGGCTCCCCTCTGTAGACCTTGTGCACACACTGCTTCACACCATACACCTCGTACACACATGGCTCAGCTCCGCATACCTCGTACACACGGCTCCGCTCCGTACACCTCATACAAACTCGGCTCCGGGCTCTGCACCGTACACCTCGTACACACGTGGCTTTGCTCCGCACACCTCGTACACACGCGGCTCTGCTCCGTACACCTCGTACACACATGGCTCTGCTCCGTACACCATATACACACATGGCTCTGCTCCGTACACCTCGTACACAGGCAGCTCCACTCCGCACACCTCGTACACATGCAGCTCCGATCCCCACACCTGGTACACATCCGGCTCTGCTCCGTACACCTCGTACACATCCGGCTCCGCTTCGTACACCTCGCACACACGCGGCTCCGACCATACACCTCATACACACATGGCTCCCCTCTGTAAAACTTGTACACACACGGCTTTGCACCGTACACCTTATACACACACGGCTCAGCTCCGCACACCTAGTACACACACGGCTCCCCTCTGTACACCTCGCACAAACACGGCTCCGCTCCGTACACCTCGTACACACACGGCTCCGCTCCGTACACCTCGTACACACACGGCTCTGCTCCGTACACCTTATACACACACGGCTCCCCTCTTTACACCTCGTACACACATGGCTCCCTCTTTACACCTCGTACACACACGGCTCCCCACTGTACACCTCGCACAAACACGGCTCCGCTCCGTACACCTCGTACACACACGGCTCCGCTCCGTACACCTCGTACACACACGGCTCCGCTCCGTACACCTCGTACACACACGGCTCCGCTCCGTACACCTTGTACACACACGGCTCCCCTCTTTACACCTCGTACACACACGGCTCCCCTCTTTACACCTCGTACACACATGGCTCAGCTCCACACACCTAGTACATACAGCTCCCCTCTGTACACCTCGTACACACACGGCTCCGCTCCGTACACCTCGTACACGTGCGGCTCCGCTCTGCACACCTCATACACACGTGGCTCTGCTCTGTACACCTCGTACACACACGGCTCTGCTCTGTACACACACAGCTATGCTATATCCCCCCTGTAAACCCCTCCTGACCCAACACATAAACTTCCTTCATCCAGCACCATGACAACCAGCACAGCAGAGTCATGCAGACAGCGAGGCTTTTGATCATGTGACCCCTGACTCCTCCCCTTCTGTGACCTCATCACAGGTCCTGTGCCAGAAGATAACAGCCCAGCAGCGATGACTTATTGCTGGCTGCGGTGGGTCTCTGGGAGGGCGAGGATAGGGTCGGTGCATGGGGGGTGTGGCGGCGGGTATCCCAGACAGCGTGAGTGGCCCCCTGTCTCACCAGGGCCCCAGCACTTGCCCGGGTGCTGATGCCGGCCCTGCCCCTCACTATCACTTTACCTGACTGATCGCTACCAGATCGCTCTATGCAGCATCATTCATCTTGGTCTTACCAGCAGGTTTTCATCCTGAACCTCCTGCTTCACTGGGGATGCTGAATGCTAAGGTGGTGTGGGTTCGTCCAGTCTCCATGGTGATGCGTCCATCCAGCATTGTTTCGGTCACTCCCGCTCAGCGACACCTTCCAATTGGAAGTGCCCGGAGGCGGCATTACCTGGAATGGCGTGTGATGCTATTTCCTGGATCCCGCATGTAACACATCACCCAGGAGTGTCACAGATGCATTTACCCACGTGGGGTATACTCACTGCCTGTGAGCTCTGATTGCCATTTGCCCCAGGTCGTTCGGTTTACACCAATAAGCCATCAGGGGTATGTCCCAACCACTATTAGGTGTCACACCAATAACACGAACCTGGACAGGAAAGGGGAGGTATAAACAATAACCACCAATGTGATTGGTTTATATTGGTAGACTCATTCATGTGTTCCATCGATATGACCGGGGAGCAGCCCCAATTCCTTTAGAAACACTCCCACTCTATCCCAGAGTTCCTCTCCTTGCCTGGATTAGTGCAGGACCTTGGATTGTTGGAAGCCCATATAAATACACCTTTGGAAACCCTTATCCATACCCTCTCTGAGGAAGCTGACGTGGCGAAACGCGTGTAAGAGGGAATAGTGGTGAATCTGTCATCTTTATCTGTACACTACTGGCATGTCGTCTATAGGATGTGTAATCTCCATCTCTTGTTAGGAGGTTTCCTCCTATACACTATATGGGCTGTAATATGTTCCTGGAATGTTCCATATGGCACTTGCTGCACTTTATATCTCCTATTTGTATTCCAGGGATGTAATGCGCTGTTAGCTCTTTATTCTCTTACTATTTATACCCTTTGCTCTGTGCCCTCTCATTATATAAGCTATTCATATATAAGTGCACAGTGTCTATTCACCTTATAAACTGATATCAGGGGATATATCTACAATCCGTATATATATCTATGTATGGATTTATCTTATACTCAATAAATACGGTGCACTTATTCTCATTTCCACCTTGATAGTGACACTCTCTCTGGATACATTTGATGGCACTTCTGCACATGGCCACTAGATGGAGCTACGTGTGACATTTGCCTGAATTTTTATATCTACACATGGTTTACACACATTATATTTTTTTGTCTTAGGCTGGTTTCACACTTGCGTTTTTTTGCGCTGTATTTTAGCGCTAAAAAACGCATGTTTTTTTCCCTATATTTTGCATGGGATGCGCTTATGTGCGCATACACATGCATTTGTATGCGTTTTTACGCACATGCGTTTTTTTGTGGTGTGCGCTCGGGTGCACAAAATGCATCCCGTTGCATTTTTTGGGCGCCCGACTTGCCTCAAAAAAACGCATGCGCGCGCAATGCATTTTTTTTACAGCAAGACACCCATTATAAGTCTATGGATGCGCATATGTGCGCATTGGCATGCTCATGTATGCGGTTTTTTGCGCATGCGTTTTTTTGTTGACCATTAGTTAGACAATGGAATTTAGGGGTTTGGGTTAGAGTTAGGGTTAGTTAAGGGGGTTTAGGGTTAGGGTTAGTATGGTTTGGTTAAGGGTTAGGGTCAGGGTTAGGGTTAGTAAAGTCATGGTTTGGGTTAGTGTGAGGGGCCAACTAATGTTGGAAAAAAGCGCAAACGCATACAAACGCATAAAAACGCTGCGTTTTTTCATGCATGCTCATAAAAATGCTTGAAAAAAACGCAGCATTTGTATGCGTTTTTTCTATGCGTTTTTTTCGGGAAAAACGCGCTGCAAAACAAAGCAAGTATGAAAGTAGCCTTACCTATATACTATTTCACATTATAAGCTGTGTATTTGTAATTATTTGTATGTATACATGATTTACCACTTCTGTCTCTGTAAAAACAATCCCCTTTAACCCCTTTCCGACATCGGGTGGAAATGTACGCTGATGTCGGACCCCCTCCCTTTGATGTGGGCACCAGCGCTGAGGCCACATCTTTTCCAGCACATGATGGACAGGAAATCCCGCCCATCGGTGACCCTGTCACGCAATCGTGGGTCATCAGTGGGTTGGCATGACAAGCAGAGGTCTCATGCACACCTGTATAGTTGTCACTGCCGGATCCTATGAGAGCTGCCCGGTGGTCGGCGCTCATAGCAAGTGAGCAACTCTGCTACATACAGGTGATCTGATCATCACCTGTATGCAGCAGAGCCGATTGGGTTATGGCAGCTGCTAGTCTCCCATGGAGACTATTGATGCATGCCTGTGGAGACATGGGGGAGTCAGCGAGCGCCCCGGTCCACTAGCCGAAACTCCATGGACCAGGCATCATCTCGCCGAACTCCCGCTCTCCTTATAACGTGTGCAAAACGCTACTCAGACAACACAGGGTGAGGGTAACACAGTGTGGCAATGCTTTATTGAACCAGAAAACAGGCAGATAACACATAGAACAGTCCCAGCAAAATACCCAAGATGGGGCACGTTACAGAGTCTCACCCTTCCGCTGATGCATCGGGATAAGAGGAGCCATGACTTCAGAGCTCCCAGGGTTGCTGTCCCACCTGTGGCACACACACAGAGAGGAGGTAATGACAAGCGTAGGAAGATGACAGTCCATTGAGTCCATACAAGGTACAAGACCATCAACAAAGGGGGTGGAAAAACCACAAATGCATGACTACAGATCCAACCATAAAATAGTATAAATCTTTATGAAATATTATGCAGGTAAAGACAGTGACAAATTAAAGCGCAGGCACGGACAACCCGTGCAGCTCATGGGAGAAAACACTAAGACCCCTAAAAGCCTAAGCGTGGGACATGAGATGGTGTAACAGTAGGGTCATGGTACCATGTATATTAATGTAAGTCCATAATTAACTAGTGGACAAGCCACAAATACATCAACAAAGGGGTTAAAGACAACCACCTAATGGACATCATATTAAACCACTAGCTGCCAGACAGGACCATGATGCCTACAAGGCTATGTAAAAATATGACAAGTGTCAAATATTATGAATCGCCATAATCACTATGCGCTGTTATAAAGAGTTGCCTCATGTGTGCAGCACGGTGAAGGTTACAGGGGTCTGCGCGTCTGCCCCGACGCGCGTTTCGGATGCTCGTCCTTTGTCAGGGGGCGTGTACAGAGTGAAAACCGGGATCTTTAAAAAGAGGTCAGCCCGGAAGATGGAAGGCGTGGACCAGAAGTGACACATTCTCAGTCATGACAACCGGGAATGCCGGGGGGCGCCAGCATCTAAAAGCAGGAAGTATGCTGTCCATGATGCCATGGCAACCAGCCGCAGAGAGACACCGGAAGCCGCGCGACACCCCGGAGCATACCGCGTTCTCCAGGGCTTTCCTTTGCATGACGCAGCGTTCACCTTGCGTCTTGGGTTGTCATGGTGAAGCACGTGTCACATCCGGTACACATCATGGAGCATCCGGTTTAGCTCTATATCACGCGGGCATCGCCCTCCCTTGACACACCCCCTGACGAAGGAATCTCGCTCCGAAACGCGCGTCGGGGAGACGCGCCGGTAGCCAGATGCAGCATATGGGCCTAAACAGGAAATTAATGGGGTTTGTTCCCCATGACAACTACTTCTTGTTCACATGTCTCTTCTCCCTATCAGTGTGAAGACATTTGCAGGGAATTATGACCGATGGGAGTTGGTATTTTGTATGTTACCTGCCCCCTGGTGTTGACATCAGGGGTTAATTGGTTAACTTGATTAACTACTTTTTGACCTATTAGGCCCTTTATAGAGTATGGGGCATGACTGAGGAGTATATATTATTAATAAGTAGTATTTCTCTAAGGCACCTGTTATTCAATTTCAACTGCTGTTTCAGCTATATGCATTTACATTGGTGATACAATTCTGTCTGACCAGGCGCATCTGTTTGCACTGTTGCACTTTATGTTTCCACATATCTGTCCCCCACGTCTTCCCCCATGTCTGCTTATCAATAAAATATTAATTGCTCTTAAATATTGGACCCGTGTGTCGAGTTCTGTGTGGTTTCCACACTATTGTTCTCTCTTGTAGCGATGGGTCCTTCATGGTCCATTATTTACATAACAGCATAGATTTGAAAGATTTATATAGCATGCTGTTTTTTACCCTCGCTGTGACAGTATATCTATTTTCTGTGTTATGCACAGGGTGTTGCCTCGGTAACATGGATTACAGAGCCAGAGAGAAATCTTGGCTCGGACAAGCAGATGCCATTTTCGGACATGATGGAGACACTGGTATGAGAGTTGGTGTACACAGGAGTGATGCCACCCTTGAATCTCTTCAAAAAATTAAGAGAACAAATATATGGTGGAATAGAATTTTTCTTGAAAAGTATATTGATAAAAAGATGATACCCAGGGGACTCCGTGTTCGGGTCCTTCCTACCTTTCCCGTTGAGGATGCCGACTTCATATCTGGATGGGAGGAAGCGTGTGGAGCTTGTTCTACAACTCTTATGAAATTATTAGTCGGTTTGAATACTAAAACAATCGATGGCCTAGACAAAGATATTGATCAAACATTGACTGAGCTGAGGACTAATTGTTCAACTGAACAAATAAAATCGTATGAGGATATCCTTGAAAAAGATATCGATATGGTGGTGAAAAAGATTAATGAGACACAGACGTCTAAATTTAATAGAGATCTCAGGGACTATCAAAATAATAGTGTCTATTTTTGGAGAAAGTCTATGACCCAGACATAGAGTTGAGCGATACCGTCCGATACTTCAAAGTATCGTATCGGATGGTATCGGCCGATCTTTAAAAAAAGTATCGGTATCGCCGATTCCGATACCGGAAGTCCCATTCAAGTCTATGGGACTTCCGGTATCGGAATAAGAAAAACCCTTTCCTGCCCTTGTACAGCCTCTCTGGGGTCTGTACGGGCCTTTCGGGGGGCTGTGCCGGCCTGCCAGGGGGTCTGTGCAGGCTCCGGTGGTCTGTGCCGGCCTGCCGGTGGTCTGTGCAGGCTCCGGGGGGCTGTGCCGGCCTGCCGGGGGGCTGTGCCGGCCTGCCGGGGGGCTGTGCAGGCTCCGGGGGTCTGTGCAGGCATCGTCCGATGGGACTACAAGTCCCATCGGGCGATGCCTGCTACCATGACAGTGATTGACACATTAGCCAATGATGGGACAGTAGTAGTCCCATCATCCGGTTAATGTGTTAAATGTAAAAAAAAAAAAAAATTACATGCTACATTCATACTACATACTACATACATGCTACATTCATACTACATACTACATACATGCTACATTCATACTACATACTACATACATGCTACATATATACTACATGCATGCTACATACATACTACATATATACTACATGCATGCTACATACATACTACATGCTACATGCATGCTACATACATACTACATACATGCTACATATATACTACATACATACTACATATATACTACATGCATGCTACATATATACTACATGCATGCTACATACATACTACATATATACTACATGCATGCTACATACATACTACATGCTACATGCATGCTACATACATACTACATACATGCTACATATATACTACATACATACTACATATATACTACATACATACCACATACATACTACATGCATGCTACATATATACTACATGCATGCTACATACATACTACATATATACTACATGCATGCTACATACATACTACATGCTACATGCATGCTACATACATACTACATACATGCTACATATATACTACATACATACTACATATATACTACATGCATGCTACATATATACTACATACATACTACATATATACTACATGCATGCTACATACATACCACATACATACTACATACATGCTACATATATACTACATGCATGCTACATACATACTACATATATACTACATGCATGCTACATACATACTACATGCTACATGCATGCTACATACATACTACATACATACTACATGCTACATACATACCACATATATACTACATACATACAATACATTCATACAATACATACATAGACATACAGTACATATAACATAGAGTAACATACTTACCAATACTTGTCACATTGTTCCCCGAAGCCATTGTCGTCTACGGAATAAATATTAACATAACAAACCACAAAAATACTCACCCACGATCCGAAGCAGTCCACGAGTGTGTCCCACGACGATCTTGGGTAGAGAACTGCAGCATCAGCTGATGCTGCCGTTCTCTACGGGCTGCAGGAATCCAATGACGGAAGGTAGGTATCCTTCCGCACTGTATTCCTCCGCCACTTAAAAAAAAAAAAAGTCCCTAGTCTCACTTTATGCCATTGCTGTGTGGGAATTTCCCACACAGCAATGGCATAAAGTGAGACTAGGGACTTTTTTTTTTTTAAGTGGCGGAGGAATACAGTGCGGAAGGATACCTACCTTCCGTCATTGGATTCCTGCAGCCCGTAGAGAACGGCAGCATCATCTGATGCTGCAGTTCTCTACCCAAGATCGTCGTGGGACACACTCGTGGACTGCTTCGGATCGTGGGTGAGTATTTTTGTGGTTTGTTATGTTAATATTTATTCCGGAAAGACAATGGCTTCGGGGAACAATGTGACAAGTATTGGTAAGTATGTTACTCTATGTTATATGTACTGTATGTCTATGTATGTATTGTATGAATGTATTGTATGTATGTAGTATATATGTGGTATGTATGTAGCATGTAGTATGTATGTAGTATGTATGTAGCATGCATGTAGCATGTAGTATGTATGTAGCATGCATGTAGTATATATGTAGTATGTATGTAGCATGCATGTAGTATATATGTAGCATGTATGTAGTATGTATGTGGTATGTATGTAGCATGTAGTATATATGTAGCATGCATGTAGTATATATGTAGTATGTATGTAGTATGTATGTAGTATGTATGTAGCATGCAGTATGTATGTAGTATGTATGTAGTATATATGTAGTATGTATGTAGCATGCATGTAGTATGTATGTAGCATGTATGTAGTATGTATGTAGTATATATGTAGTATGTATGTAGCATGTAGTATGTATGTAGTATTTTTTTTTTTTTTTTTTTTTTAACATTTAACACATTAGCCGGATGATGGGACTACTACTGTCCCATCATTGGCTAATGTGTCAATCACTGTCATGGTAGCAGGCATCGCCCGATGGGACTTGTAGTCCCATCGGACGATGCTTGCACAGACCCCCGGACATCAGCACAGCCCCCCAGCAGGCCGGCACAGCCCCCCGGCAGGCCGGTACAGACCCCCACAGGGTGCACAGCCCCCCGGCAGGCCGGCACAGCCCCCCGGCAGGCCGGCAGAGACCCCGGGCAGTCCACACAGCCCCCCGGCAGGCCGGCACAGCCCCCCGGCAGGCCGGCAGAGACCCCCGGAAGGCCCGAAATGACGGCGCATCATGATGCGCACACACCGCGCATCATGATGACGTCAGGCCGTCAATCAACTGAACTTCCGATTCCGATGCCGAATTCCGATATTGAAAAAATATCGGAAGTCGGTATCGGAATTCCGATACAGCAAGTATCGGCCGATACCCGATACTTGCGGTATCGGAATGCTCAACACTACCCAGACACCATCCATTCATCGGAGCACATCAAATACTTCAGTGTCTTCTCTTAGTGTACAGTCAGATGCTTCCACCTCCTCCTTCGTTACCCGTTCTGGTATTAACTATGGGAGGATGAGAAATCATAATTATTAATCTGCAAAAGAGAAAGAAGAATCGTTCTACTGAAGGTCCTGCCAGTACAAACAAGGTAATCAATCTTAGTAGTCATATACTTACACAAGCAGACTGCACCTTGTTACATAAAGGTCTATCGTTTTCTCCAGTGGCAGGATTTGATAGATTTACAGCTATCACGGATTTGAATATTTTTGCAAGGTCTCTCCTCCTCAAATGATTCTTCTTTGATGGTAATCTTAAAGCATTGTTTCCTACAGCAGAGGAGCAGACGGCACTGAGAACACTGGAGGATTTGTCTGAGGAACATCTAACCCCTGCCTCCCTCTTTGAGGACACGCTCAAAGAAATTTCCCCCCTTACTAATTGCAGTGCAATAGATCTCTTCGTAAAAGTTGTGACCAATGAATTCCTAAGTGTTTCACAATATGTCCAGAGAGACAATTTGTCTGTGGAGGAGAGAAATCGTCTAACATTTTTAATTGATCTTCCTGATGCTGTGATCAAGCCGGCGGACAAGGGGGGTAACATTGTTATATGGCCTAAACCGGCCTATGAAAAAGAAGCAATGCGCCAATTAAGCAACAGTACATGTTACAAAAGACTGACATATAACCCCTTGTCTGCCTTCTGCTCACAGTTCAGGTCGATTTTAAATAGGGGAATGGAGGCTGCAATTATTACCAAGGAAAACTGGGGTCTGCACTTTGGGTGACAGAACCCGCCATCCCCACTTAATACCTCCTCCCAAAGATGCAAAAATATCAAAATCCCTCCAGGAAGACCCATAGTGTCGGGACGAGGTGGCTATCTAGAATGTGTGAACAAGTGGTTGGACTCTATACTCCAACCACTAGTTGAAGATCTTCCTTCATACCTAAAGGATACGAACCAACTCCTACGCAGAACTGATGGCCTTATCCTTGATGATGACACGTTCCTCTGTACCATGGACGTGGAATCATTATACACGAACATCCGACATGAGGATGGCCTACGTGCCACCGAATTTTTTCTATCTATGTCTAGTATTTCGGTAGGACTTCGGACACTGGTCCTGGAGATTTTGGAATTTGCCCTGACTCATAGCTTCTTCCTCTTCAGGAGGTCCTTCTTCCTACAGCTTCAGGGGACAGCGATGGGGGCGGCATATGCGCCCTCATACGCTAATCTCTTCCTGGGGCTGTGGGAGAGGGACCTCCTGGTGTCAGATCGACTGGCATCTATGGAGGGCGTCCTTTTATGGACGCGCTACATAGATGACATTCTCTTGATCTGGCAAGGAGATAGAGGATCTTTGGAGCAATTTATTGAACACCTAAATGATGGGGATCGTAACATACATTTGACTGCTACTATTGATAAATCTAGGGTTGAATTTCTGGATGTCCTAATAAGTAAAGATCAAGAGGGGGTTGTGCAAACTACTATCTTCAGAAAACCGACTTCTACTAACATGCTCTTGCACGCATCTTCCTCCCATCCATCACATATGATACGGTCGGTACCCGTTGGGCAATTTCTGCAGCTTCGACGCATCTGCTCAATGATGGAAGATTTTGAGGACCAAGCTAGGGATATGAGGATTCGTTTCTCTGAGCGAGGTTACAGCAACCGCTCTATTAAAAGAGCTTATTTACGGGCTAAAACGAGTGATAGAAATGCTCTTTTATACAAATCCAGAGACACAACAGCTAAGGCTGGTTTCACATTTGCGTTTTTTAGCGCTGGAAAAAAACGCATACGTGCGCATGCGATTTTTCCCCTATATTTAACATGGGTGCGCATACCTGCGCGCTTGTAAGCGCATGTATGCGATTTTCATGCGCTGCGTTTTTTTGGGGTGTGCGTTGGTATTTTCCAGACGCTGCATGTTGCATTTTTTGGCCCTTGAAAAAATCGCATGCGCACGTATGCGCACGTTTTGCGCTAAAAATGGCCATTATAGCCTATGGATGCGCATACGTGCGCACTGGCATGCGCAGGTATGCGATTTTTTAGCGCTGCGTTTTTTGGGTGGTGTCCACTTTTTATCCTAGTTAGAATCTTCTAAAGTCAAAAAAAAAAAGTCTATATAAAGGGGGTGCCTGCCAAAACTCTGCCACTACTACACTAGACAGATTGAAGAGCAGACATTCAACCAAGAACCCATTATATCAGCAAAGAATGTGAGTATATTACATTATATGCCTGTCCTTTTAAATTATGTATGTACTAATGATTTTTATTATTTTTACATGCAGTATGTCTTCAGAATCTGAGTATTCCCCATCGCGGCAGGAATTGGCGCAAGCAGACCGTGAGGTGATTATTTTCGTGCATCTGGTAAGTATATCTGCTGCTTCTCCAAATCTCTTACGTTTTTTTCAACTTTCAGACATCGTCATCATCATCTGTGGACGGGAATAGTGAGGGCGAAGAGCAGGAGCAGCGAAGCCAAGTCCCGGTGGTGATACGGAATGTAAGTATCAAATGATTTGTAATGTTCTTTATTTTTTTTTTATCTTCTATTTTTACTCTTTTTTTTGTTTCTTTTTTTGTAACTTTTTAGTCAATTTAAATTTGATTATTCTAATGAATGTGTTTTGTCTAGGTTCCACAACGGGATGAAGACGTCTACCTGGATAATGAGCAGCTCATCAGCCTGGTCCAGGAGCGTTCGCCGTTGTGGGACAGCCGTGACCGGCTGTACAAGGACAATGTGGTGACCCGGCGGCTATGGAATGAGGTGGCCGCAGCGTTGATGGATGGCTGGGACAGCGCCACAGCATCCGCCAAAAAGGCGTTTAGTGAGTATTTCCCTGCTCTGTATTGTGCCGCAGTGACTGTTGTCCTTGACGGCACTGTTGGGTTTCGTGCTAGGCGTATTCTAGCAGGAAACCCAACAGTGTCATCGGGGTCTACAGTGACTGCTTTGAGTATTGTATTGCTACATTGTGCCGCAGTGACTGTTGTCCTTGACGGCACTGTTGGGTTTCGTGCTAGGCGTATTCTAGCAGGAAACCCAACAGTGTCATCGTGGTCTACAGTGACTGCTTTGAGTATTGTATTGCTACATTGTGCCGCAGTGACTGTTGTCCTTGACGGCACTGTTGGGTTTCGTGCTAGGTGTATTCTAGCAGGAAACCCAACAGTGTCATCGGGGTCTACAGTGACTGCTTTGAGTATTGTATTGCTACATTGTGCCGCAGTGACTGTTGTCCTTGACGGCACTGTTGGGTTTCGTGCTAGGTGTATTCGAGCAGGAAACCCAACAGTGTCATCGGGGTCTACAGTGACTGCTTTGAGTATTGTATTGCTACATTGTGCCGCAGTGACTGTTGTCCTTGACGGCACTGTTGGGTTTCGTGCTAGGCGTATTCTAGCAGGAAACCCAACAGTGTAATCGGGGTCTACAGTGACTGCTTTGAGTATTGTATTGCTACATTGTGCCGCAGTGACTGTTGTCCTTGACGGCACTGTTGGGTTTCGTGCTAGGCGTATTCTAGCAGGAAACCCAACAGTGTCATCGTGGTCTACAGTGACTGCTTTGAGTATTGTATTGCTACATTGTGACGCAGTGACTGTTGTCCTTGACGGCACTGTTGGGTTTCGTGCTAGGTGTATTCGAGCAGGAAACCCAACAGTGTCATCGGGGTCTACAGTGACTGCTTTGAGTATTGTATTGCTACATTGTGCCGCAGTGACTGTTGTCCTTGACGGCACTGTTGGGTTTCGTGCTAGGCGTATTCTAGCAGGAAACCCAACAGTGTAATCGGGGTCTACAGTGACTGCTTTGAGTATTGTATTGCTACATTGTGCCGCAGTGACTGTTGTCCTTGACGGCACTGTTGGGTTTCTTGCTAGGTGTATTCGAGCAGGAAACCCAACAGTGTCATCGGGGTCTACAGTGACTGCTTTGAGTATTGTATTGCTACATTGTGCCGCAGTGACTGTTGTCCTTGACGGCACTGTTGGGTTTCGTGCTAGGCGTATTCTAGCAGGAAACCCAACAGTGTCATCGTGGTCTACAGTGACTGCTTTGAGTATTGTATTGCTACATTGTGACGCAGTGACTGTTGTCCTTGACGGCACTGTTGGGTTTCGTGCTAGGCGTATTCTAGCAGGAAACCCAACAGTGTCATCGGGGTCTACAGTGACTGCTTTGAGTATTGTATTGCTACATTGTGACGCAGAGACTGTTGTCCTTGACGGCACTGTTTTTTTTTATCAACAGTGGACAAAGTCCGAACACGTTGGCGTTCGATCAAGGACCGCTTCAACAGTGATGTTCGTGCTGAGGGCCAGGTTCGCAGTGGATCTGCGTCAAGGACCAGAACTAGATACCGTCACTATCACGCGTTGCAGTTCCTAAGACCGGTCCTTGCCACAAGATCGTAAGTATTATACATTTTGGGTTTTTATTTTTATTAATCTGTGTTTTTCTAATCCACAGCTGATGCTTCTTGTAAAGGCATGGTAGTAATGATTTTCCTTTCTTCCACAGCACCTGGAGCAGCACCCTGCAACCTGGCCCTGGAGCGGTCCTTCCTCGGACGTCCTCTGACCCGTCCCAGCCATCCGACAGCCAGGAAGCACCTTGCAGGTCCCACACACACACAGCTGGTGACCAGGAAGCTGGGCCATCAGGTGTTCCCCTGTCCCAGGTCTCTGCCACTGGTTATGCGGGCACTACCCGCCAGCGGCAGAGGGCCTTGGACAGGAATGTCTTGCCCGAGTTTATGCATTTGAGCGAGACATTTAATTCCAGCCTCAAGTCACTGTCCGACAGAGTTGAAAGCGGTTTTGCACTGATGGAACGTGGTTTTAACCACTTTGAACACCGCTTCAATTCTGTAGAACAGCGCCTTGACCGTCTGGAGGCCGACCTCAACAGACCAGCACACCATTTTTTTAGTAAGATTGAAAAGGGCATGGCGGAACACCTTAGTCCTGATCAACAGCTGAATGTGCTGCAGGCCTGCAACAATGCTTTCTTGCAGGCTATGCAGCATAATCGGTACGGTCAGCAGTCAGTGGTGTCCTTTCCACCTGTGCCACCATTGACTCGCTTCACCTCACTACCGACTTGTGCTGCATACCACTGCACGGACACCTCTCTTCAAAGCCAGGACACCCACCGTTACACCACCACAAGTCTGAGTGCAGCTGGTCACTTCACCGACACCACCATGGCAAGCGCTGCTCCTGTCTGGAGCACCACCGCCAATCCCATGCATGCGTGGAGCTCAGCCACCACTAGGCAAACATGGAACAGCCCTGCCGCTACAACAACATGTAGTAGCCCTGCCACCACCACTCTGCAAACCTGGACCATCACTGCCGCCACCAGTCCTCCTGCAAGGACGAGCACTGACAACGAAGAGCAGCAGCAGCCACCTCAGCAGCAGCAGCCACCTCAGCAGCAGCCACCTCAGCAGCAGCCGCCACCTCAGCAGCAGCAGCAACCACCTCAGCAGCAGCAGCCACCTCAGCAGCAGCCGCCACCTCAGCAGCAGCCGCCACCTCAGCAGCAGCCGCCACCTCAGCAGCAGCCGCCACCTCAGCAGCAGCAGCCATACCAGCAGACGGGGGACCTGCATTCCATATTTGCCCCTAGTTCAAGGCGAAATCAATCAAGGCGGGCATTGGGCCAAAGTCGGTCCAGGCACACAAGCCTACGGCGACATGCCATTACAACTAATGTACCTGAACAGATTTCCTCTCCTACAAGTGTTCCTACTTTAATTCCCTTAACTGGACTACCTTCCCCCACAAGTTTTGTTGCCCCTTCCCCTCAAACACCGTCTTCAACTGCAAGTGTTGCATATTCCCTGCACACCCCCAAATTGAAACCATCTGCCCCCAAACGCCGTAAAAAATAATTTTTAGTTTTATTTTTGTGATAAAAAATAAATTTACATTTGTGGTTCACCATTAATAAGTTTCATTAATGTTGTTTGCGCCGCTCACACACACTGATGGGTAAATACATGTTAAAAACAAACCCAAGGGCTAGTATAGTCATATGTGAAATAACATGGACTAGTATAGTCATTCCAAGGCCTAGTGTAATAACTCTAGTTTTACCAAATAGAATCTGGTTTCATGAAAAACAAACTGTGGAAACTTGTCTAAAAAATAAGTTTCTTTCTAGTTTCACCAGTTTGTTTTTTGTGAAACAAGATGCTAGTTGTTAAAAATCGAGTTATTACAGTAGGCCTTGGTATGACTATACTAGGCCGTGGTATTTCACATATTACTATACTACTAGCCCCAAGGCCTACTATACTCATATTTGAAATACCACGGCCTAGTATAGTCATTACAAGGCCTAGTGTAATAACTCTAGTTTTACCAAATATAATCTGGTTTCATGAAAAACAAAATGTTGAAACTTGTCTAAAAAATAAGTTTATTTCTAGTTTCACCAGT
Source organism: Dendrobates tinctorius (assembly GCF_039654945.1). NCBI lineage: Eukaryota > Metazoa > Chordata > Amphibia > Anura > Dendrobatidae > Dendrobates > Dendrobates tinctorius. The sequence continues at coordinate 6,681,509 of NW_027361731.1, read as the reverse complement.
TTGTTTTTTGTGAAACAAGATGCTAGTTGTTAAAAATCGAGTTATTACAGTAGGCCTTGGTATGACTATACTAGGCCGTGGTATTTCACATATTACTATACTACTAGCACCAAGGCCTACTATACTCATATTTGAAATACCACGGCCTAGTATAGTCATTACAAGGCCTAGTGTAATAACTCTAGTTTTACCAAATATAATCTGGTTTCATGAAAAACAAAATGTTGAAACTTGTCTAAAAAATAAGTTTATTTCTAGTTTCACCAGTTTGTTTTTTGTGAAACAAGATGCTAGTTGTTAAAAATCGAGTTATTACAGTAGGCCTTGGTATGACTATACTAGGCCGTGGTATTTCACATATTACTATACTACTAGCACCAAGGCCTACTATACTCATATTTGAAATACCACGGCCTAGTATAGTCATTACAAGGCCTAGTGTAATAACTCTAGTTTTACCAACTAGAATCTATTTTCAAACTGTTGAAACTTGTCAAGTTTTGTGAAACAAGATACTAGTTTGCCAAAATCGAGTAGGCCTTGTGGCCTTGTTATGACTATACTAGGCCGTGGTATTTCACATATGAATATACTAGTAGGCACAAGGCCTAATATACTCATATTTGAAATACCACGGCCTAGTATAGTCATTCCAAGGCCTAGTGTAACTTACTTGTATTCCCCATGGACTTTCATTGGGGTTGGGTTTTGAGGGTTGTGTTTTGAGAAAATCACATACTTTGTTTTAAACTAGTTGCACAATTTTCGATTGAAAAAAAAATGGTTTCATGATTCATGGCCTGCAGCTTTGCTCATTCCAATATATTTCACGCAGACTAGCAATGCTGAATTTTAACTCATATGTGTATTTACCTTCCCAGGTGTGTGAACATAAAAAAATTCAGTTATACATGGGAAGTTTTTTAATTAATTGGAGTTTAAAAAATATAGTGCACTCAGTAATGGTATCAAATAAGGATTTTTATTACCATAAACAACAACATTACACCATTTCATCTTGCCAGTGCACCCGTCCTACATCAGAAATAAAGTAGGCCGCAAATTTGTCCCTCATTTGGCCAACTTCAACGGATGACCTGAGAGTGTGCTGAGTGAATTCAGGCAATGGGTTAGGAGCATCATCGTCCAGTTCAAAGGTCGGGTGCTCTTTAGCCATCACAAAGTTATGTAGAACCACACAGGCCTTCACCACCTCATCGACTGTTTCAAGTTTAAGATTAATGGCCGTGCCCAGAATTCGCCATCTGGAAACAAGAATCCCAAAAGCACACTCGACAGTTCTTCTGGCCCTGGTCAGCCTGTAATTAAATATTTTTTTGGTGTGGTCCAAGTCCCGGCTGGAGTAGGGTTTCAGTAAGTTTCCGCACATTTGAAAAGCCTCATCGCCAACCATTACAAAGGGCAGTGGCGGAGCTTCGGTGTGAGGAAGAGGCCGTGGCATAGGGAAATTAAATTGGTTGCCATACAACCTCCGGCCCATGTCTGAGTTTTTAAAAGCCTGCGAGTCATTACCACGGCCAAATGCTCCAATGTCCACTGCTACAAACATACATCCGGCATCCGCAATTGCAATGAGTACTATTGAAAAGTACTTTTTGTAATTATAGTACTCAGATCCCGTTCTTTGGGGTTTGATGATCCGTATGTGTTTCCCATCAACAGCTCCCAAACAGTTGGGAAAATTGCATACTGTCCAGAATTTGTCAGCAATTTCCATCCACTTTTCAGCGGTGGGCAGGGGCATAAATTCTGGGCAAAGAACATTCCAGAGAGCCCGGCAGGTGTCAGCAACAATTCCAGACAAGGTAGAGATTCCAATACGGTACTGGAAGTGTAGTGAGGATAGGGTTTCTCCAGTCGCCAGGAATCTGTGAACAGACAAAGAAGTAAAATTAATATTTATGTATATTATTTTTAAAAACTATAAAATAAGATATTAGTACATTCACGAAAACTAATTACCCAAGGTTTTGAATACTAAATTTCCAAAAAAAAACATCAGACCACACCCCTTTGTTTTTAAAACATACCGTAATGTCACCAGTAGCCGTTCTTCAGGAGGAATCGCAAGACGGAGCTGTGTGTCCTGTCTCCGGATGGATTGTTGGACACGAGCAAGCAAATCCATGAAACTTTCGTGGGACATCCGGATATAATCATTAAATTTCTCCGGGTTTGCACGTAGCTCGCTGTAGAGGGTGTGGTATGCCCCACGGCTCTCCCGGAGTTCAACAATCGGATGTATCCACATACGCCGCCGTCTTCGCTGCCTCTCTCTCTTCCTTTGTTCATGGCAAGCAACTGCATACGCCTGAGCCATCGCGATGTCCAAATCCAAGTTGAAGTGAAAACTCTTCCAGCGCAGATCCATGGTCACGAGAAGAATCAAGCAAATGTGAAGAATACTGTAGACAAGGTCTATATATATTAACATACCACACCCACAATGAAGTCCCATTGGTCTTGTGTGTTGTTGAATGGTTGTATTTTCTTTTTTGTGGGGTTTTTCCAAAATCTGTAAAAAAACGCAAACGCACAAAAAACGCATACAAACGCGCAAAAACGCTGCGTTTTTTTCCTGCATGCGCATTAAAATGCTGGAAAAAAACGCAGCGTTTGTATGCATTTGTATGCGTTTTTTTAATGCGTTTTTTTGCGGGAAAAACGCGCTGCAAAAAAAAGCAAGTGTGAAACTAGCCTAAGTCTGATGTGGTAAGGTTCATTACAAACTTCAATGCTCGATCGGAGCAGATGCGTACCATCTTACAAAAATCATGGCCTATCCTGCAAACGGACCCAGTGATTGCCAAAATTATCCCAGATACACCCCAGATAACATTTAGGAGGGCAAAAAATCTGGGAGGTTATTTGGTACATAGCCACTATGTTGGGGATCCCCCTAGGACATTCTTAGATACAATGGTGCATAAAAAAGGTGGCGGTAGTACCGCCTGTGGCCATTGTGTGGCATGTGCCAATATGGAGAGGATGGACACGTTTACCAATTCTTCGGGTAGTAAGACATATAAAGTCTTGAAATCCATTACTTGCACATCTCGGAATGTAGTCTACTATGCCACATGTCCATGCTCCCTGATCTATGTTGGGTTAACTACCCGACAGCTTAAGATCAGGGTTAGGGAGCATGTACTGGGCATAGAGGCCGCGGCCATGGAAACGGATGTACACCTTTTAAAGACGATTCCAAAACACTTTAAGGTCTTTCACAATTGTAACATTAAAGGCCTTAGGGTAAGAGGAATCGATATGGTGGATTTGGGAATACGGGGAGGGAGAATATCCCAGCGTCTCGCCCAGAAGGAAACACGGTGGATTTGGGCCCTGAACACGGTCCACCCACAGGGACTAAATGAAAATTTATCATATGCTCCATTCCTGTGAAACCTTTCTTTTTCTCTCTACTGGATAGTGTTGTGGTGGCCGATTGTGCCGCAGTGCTGTCTAGTGTTTTTAAAAAAAATGTAACTTGTTTTTCACTTTTTGATTTTAGATCTTTTCTTGAGAGGAGAATTGGTGCCTGCGTTTTCGGTTCATCTACTTGACTTGGAAGAAGCCCTTTGGATTCCTTGACAGAGTCTTCCTAATTGGATGGGATAGAGAATCCTTGGCTGAGACTGTGGAGGACTCTTATATGATTCATTTTTATGTAGAATGTTTTAATATTCTGTTTGGAACTGTGTGCTTCAGTGTTGGTAACCACACACTTGGATTTGTAATTTTGGTTTCCCTTGACGAATGTTATAAACAAACGATGTCTATTGTTCACCTGAATTTTTAGTTTACCAGTTTGGTGACTAGTAATGGGGATTTATTTCCGATAGACATAGCTATTGTTTTTTTCGATTAGCCATGGTAGAAGAATTTTTGGTCTACTGATGGCCTAATAATTCTCTTTCTATGTGGAGTGACATATTGCCTGCTTGGGGACTTTGTGTCTATGATCTGATGGGATTTGAATAATATTGTGGATTGAAAACAGGGACTTACTGTCAAAAATATTAAATATGACATACTTACTCCATTCATTCGATGAACATAGGTTATCGGTTTTATAGCTGATGACTTGTGGACACATCTTCCGCCTTACGGCATATGTCACTAATAACTATGCATAATGTATATTATGTATGGTTGCCACATTTGATTTAACTTTACATCTTATAACATTCGTTTATAAGTTTCTCAATATTGAATACTTAAGGAGTTTTATACTTCTGGTATATTCATGTTGTAATAAGTGATCAAATAATGGGCTAAATTGCCCTGGATATACTATCTGAAATTATGTAGGGGTCCATATTATTGAGCCTCCAAAGGGTTAATATGGCTTAAGTATATGTAAATGTACTACTAATGTGTACTTAATGAGTTAATTTCTTCTTAATAGATATTCTGAGTCCATATACATGGATCTCTCGCTAATATGTGCTGAAGGGGTTAATTAACTCTAAGTATATATACTTTAAGGCCTATTATTAATATATTATGAGTTTATATGTGATAGTGTTTCCCACCATTGTACATACAAGGGGCGAAGATATTTTCTATCTTTCCTTCCATGTAATAGGTCGATCATCCAAGGTGATTTATACCTTTGTCCAGGACAGTGTTCCTTGACGCGTGCACACCATGCCCCAGGCGTGTATGGTGGCCGTTGCGTCTTCATGCACGGGGCGGTCTCCGGAGTTCTCCGGGGCTTTCCTTTGCATGACGCGGCTTTCACCTTGCGTCTTGGGTCGTCATGGTAAAGCACGTGTCACATCCGGTACACGTCATGGAACATCCGGTTTAGCTCTATATCACGTGGGCATCTCCCTTCCTTGTCCCTTGACACACCCCCTGACGAAGGAGCCTTGCTCCGAAACGCGCGTCGGGGAGACGCATCGGTAGCCAGACGCAGCATATGTGCCTAAACAGGTAATTAATGGGGTTTGTTCCCCGTCACAACTACTCCTTGTTCACATGTCTCTTCTCCCTATCAGTGTGAAGGCATTTGCAGGGAATTATGACCGATGGGAGTTGGTATTTTGTATGTCACCTGCCCCTTGGTGTTGACATCAGGGGTTAATTGGTTAACTTGATTAACTACTCTTTGGCCTCTTAGGCCCTTTATAGAGTATGGGGCATGACTGTATATACATGAGGAGTATATATTATTAATAAGTAGTATTTCTCTTAGGCACCTGTTATTCAATTTCAACTGCTGTTTCAGCTATATGCATTTACATTGGTGATACAATTTTGTCTGGCCAGGCGCGTCTTCGTTTGCACTGTTGCACTTTATGTTTCCACATATCTGTCCCCCACGTCTTCCCCCATGTCTGCTTATCGATAAAGTATTAATTGCGCTTAAATATTGGACCCGTGTGTCGTGTTCTGTGTGGTTTCCAAATGCGTACAAGTCCGCAGACACCACGAATGGTGTCTGAATCACCAGTCATTGAAAGACGAGATACCTACAAAAAACGGTCGCCGTATATAATTAGATCGTTAAATAGTTTATACATCTGGCATAGTTATATCATGGAGCCACATCCTGAAACTATGGGATGGTCACACGGGTTATAAAGGGGAATACTTATACAATTATTATGACTGGCATGTATTCAGCAACATGATTGAATCAGATGAATTCTATCTAAAGAATCCTGTTCTGCACCAATATCTGGACATATAGCAACATATAGCGATTTCCCAAACAATACTAAGCTGTATAGACATCACATTAGTATTACATGGACATGTATATTGTATGGTATATAATAGACAGAAAAATAACCACACATTCCAAGTGTAGCCACATCAAAACACTCTGCCTGCAGATACAGGCACCGAAGGAGAACACACAAATGTGTGTATATTTATGTGTATCTCAATAGTGCACCCAAAGAGTGCGAAAGGCTCCATCCAAAATGCAGTCATAATTACACATCAAGGATATCATAGACATATTAAAGAGATATAGAAAGAAAATATACAGATACATATGGGTCCATCAATAGTCATATTTATATATATTTATCCTCTGATTAGAAGATTCACTGACAAGAGGATAAAACTAAACTTTATTAATTCCAAATGTAAAACTATACCCACAATTCACCCCTGAAGGTTAGTCAGAAGGTGACTAATAGAAAATCCTATACCCCACATCTCAGTATATAGGGTGAGGTGACGTATCCACACTTGCTCTCCAGGCCTCTCATTTCTACGGGTTTCGTCGTCCTCACCAAAGGCGACTCATCAGGAGACTATTTACTATCGACCTATATTCAAGTCAAAGACAAAGAAAACCCTAAAATCCTGTATCATGTTATACGAAGCAGTCAGAAAACGAGCCACATATTAGCAGATCCCAGACTTCAAACTATATACTTCATAAGTTTATAAGCCACTCCAGTGTGAGGAATAGATAGTATGTGAAAATACAGTATATACCGCTCAGGGAAGACATAACTTCCAGAGATCATTTCCAGATTCACACTAAATAATGGCACAGATCTCCCAGACATTATGGTGGCACATATCCCTAGCCTTTATAATGATATTGCACTCATTCCCTGCAGACCACAGCATGGCCATTAGTTACAAGCTGCTAATGATCTTTGGAGCAGGTAAGTTTTCCCTGAGTGGTAGATATTGGGTGGTCTGAAAACTGAGTTTAGTCTAGGACAATTTGTCGGTACTGCTAATTGACTGGTCTTACAATACCAAACTAGGGCAGTCCCTATAGGAGGAAACACACAATAATTATACTGGATTTTCACCTACTTTCTATTCCTGACTGACCACCACTGGAGTGGTTTATATACTTACAATGTATATAATTTGAAGTCTGGGATCTGCATATATGTGGTTAGTTTTCTGACTGTTTCGGAAAACATGATGCATGATTTTAGTTTTTTTTTTCTGTTGTCTAGTCTCACTTGAGTATAGGTCAATATTAAATAGTCTCCTGATGATTCTCCTTTGGTGAGGACGATGAAACCCGTAGAAATGAGAGGCTTGGAGACTTAGTGTGAATACGTCACCTCACCATACAAACTGTGTGGGGTATATGTTTTTTCTATTAGTCACCTTCTGACTAACCTTCAGGGGGTGAATTATGTGTAGAGTTTTACATTTGGAATTAATAAAGTTTAGTTTTATCCTTTTGTCAGCAAATATGAGGAAAGACAAGAGACAACCCATTTAAGAAGATCCAATTTTGGTTAAAACTATCCCAACATTGTGACTTCTCTGATGTTTATTAACAGTTGATTTCCAAGTAAAATATTTCCCACATTAAGAAAATAAAAAAGTCTTCTCCTCTGTGTGACTGATCTGATGTTTAACAAAACTCTCTTTCAGGGTAAAACATTTCCCACACTCTGAACAGGAAAAAGGCTTCTCCCCTGTGTGAGCTTTCTGGTGCTTCACACAATCTGATTTATTGCTAAAACATTTCCCACATTCTGAACAGGAAAAAGGCTTCTCCCCTGTGTGAGTTCTCTGGTGGTTATCAAGAACCGATTTCCGGTTAAAACATTTCCCACACTCTGAACAGGAAAAAGGCTTCTCCCCTGTGTGAGCTTTCTGGTGCTTTACACAATCTGATTTATTGCTAAAACATTTCCCACATTCTGAACAGGAAAAAGGCTTCTCCCCTGTGTGAGTTCTCTGGTGAATAACAAGCGCTGATTTACTGTAAAAATATTTCCCACATTCTGAACAAGAAAAAAAAGGCTTCTCCCCTGTGTGAGCTCTCTGGTGAATAACCAGATATGCTTTCTGGTTAAAACATTTCTCACATTCTGAACATGAAAAAGGCTTCTCCCCTGTGTGAGTTCTCTGGTGAATAACAAGCCCTGATTTACTGTGAAAATATTTCCCACATTCTGAACAGGAAAAAAAAGGCTTCTCCCCTGTGTGAGTTCTCTGGTGACTAACAAGATGTGCTTTCTGTTTAAAACATTTCTCACATTCTGAACATGAAAAAGGCTTCTCTCCTGTGTGAGCTCTCTGGTGCTTAACACAATCTGATTGATTGCTAAAATATTTCCCACATTCTGAACATGAAAAAGGCTTCTCCCCTGTGTGAGTTCTCTGGTGAATAACAAGATGTGCTTTCCGGTTAAAACATTTCTCACATTCTGAACATGAAAAAGGCTTCACCCCTGTGTGAGTTATTTGGTGTGTAACAAGATGTATTTTCTGGTTAAAACATTTCCCACATTCTGAACAGGAAAAAGGCTTCTCCCCTGTGTGAGTTATTTGGTGTGCAACAAGATTACATTTCTGGTTAAAACATTTTCCACATTTTGAACAGGAAAAAGGCTTCTCCCCTGTGTGAGCTCTCTGGTGTGTAACAAGATGTATTTTGTGGTTAAAACATTTCCCACATTCTGAACATGAAAATGACTTCTTTGCTTTAAGAGCAGTAGGTTTTTTAATGCCTCTTTTGTGACTTTGATTTTCCTTAGTAGTTGGTAATGAGTCAGAAGATGGGACCTGTTCCATAGGATCAGATGATAGATCTTTGTTGTGAATGGATGATGGTATGTCTAGACTAACAGCAATCACTCCAGTTGTATCTTGTAGGATCTCAAGATCATCAGATTTAAAAACTGAAGATGTCATCTGTCCTTCTGATCTCCTGGTACAGTCATCTGCTAAGATAAAAAAACAATTATTTTTTAATAAAATATCCTTAAGTTTTATATTTTTGAATATTTCTACTTAAACTGTTCATAAAAATGGGAAGCTATGTAAAAAAACGTTATATACCAAGACAATGACAGTTCACAGTCTAATAGAAAACCTTGCTGGATGAACCAGTAGTGTGTGGTGATCCCGATCCACTCCCCTGTCACATTTACTTTCCTTGCTTTGGCAACACTAAATGTATTTTGGTCCTGCCAATAAAGCCTATTTGAGTCTGAGTTCAACTTTTTATTCATTCTGCCTCCCAAATATCAAATAAAAAGAAACCAATCAATGTTATGTAGTGTGAGGTAGCGCTGTCATTCAAGGTTGGGGGACACTCGCTTGGCAGCCACACAATCAGATCCAGCTCGGGTTTTCATAAGCCATAACATAGTCCATGAGATTTGTCATCATAAACCACAGCAATATAAACAGCCTTACAGGACAGTGTCCATTATACAGGCTATTCAGCCTCATCCTTATCTCACCCACGTCAGGGTTCCCACAAGGCTGTTTCTCCAGGCTGCAGAAATCCACTCACTCCTCAGGGACTCTCAGATGCTGGCTGCCATTACACACACAGCCGCTCCACAGCCTGTTAGTGAGGAGATCCTTCTCACAGGACCTTCCAAACTGGACCAATCAGGTCCCAGCATTCAACACATGTTACCTACCTTAGCCACATTATATGGTCTATAGCCATGCCCACCGGGTCACGTGACTATGACCTCATCACAGGTCCTTCACACACTCACATAGCCTTTTAATACAGGCGTTTTCGGACACACCCCTGGGTGGGTTTGTAGGCAGCTAGAACCCGTCCATCTCTCCAGCTGCCTGAAGGCTTCTCCCTAACACATAGGCACGAAAGATCAGCTCTGCTAATCAGCACATAACCAAGCCTTCATCTCAAAGCCACCCACTTTGAGATACACAATGGCCACTCAGTATTCTGCCACTCATCCTCTCTCTTGGGACATCCACACAGCGCCCCCTAGCGGACACAGTAGTCATTACACCACAGTAGGCAAAAATAATACCAATTCTCATGTCACAAAAAACAAGTACTCAGTTAGGTCCATCATCTCTCAATGGAAAAACAGAGGTTCCCACACTACTAGTGGCTGAAAGGCTGTTAAAAAGCAAAAGGGTTTCTATAAAGCAACCCTGCAAAATCCGCTCTCACTTCTGAGCCTTGCAGTGTGCTCACACAACATTTAGGATCCCTGTATTTAGCAATATTATAGTGAGAAGAACCCACTTAATTTATGGTGTGTGTCTCCTGGAGCACAATCTGGGCACTATGTGTTGGGTAAGAAAATGGCAAAAGTGTGATTTTCACTCTCCAACATCCACTGCGTGTTAATTTCCGGAAAGTGGCTGTGGAGTGAAAATATTCAGTCCTCCTATAGATTATAACCCTCAGTGAATTAATTTATAAAATAGAATCACTTTATGGGGATTTTGACTATTCTGGTTTCCTGTCATTTAGTTATATTAGGGCTCATGCATAAGGTTTGTCCAATCTCATCTGGGATCTGTTCCTGGTGTCCAGTTGGAGTAATCTGCTCCCTACTTCAGCCAAATGGAAAGTACCACACCCTACTAAAGCTCAAAGCATATGGCCGGAATCTGCCAGACACAGCGTTGTTCTCCTCTGGTTCAGTCCTCTGTGCTCAGCTCGCGGCTTGTGCATTTGACTCCTGTTGTGACCGTGGCCCGTTTACTGACTACTCTTGTGTCTTCTGAATCTGTATTATGTCCTTCTCACATAAGTGAGGCAGGACAATCCCACCACAATCAAACTATCAAACAGAATGAACAGGTAAAAAAAGACATAGATAAAAAAATATGTTAGATCCTCAACAACAACGTACAGTATGTATGAGGGGAGAACTCCAACAGTAAACCGGAGATACATTCATTAATGGTGGAACATTGGAGCTACTATGACTCCTGACCTGAAGATTAGAGAAAATAACATTGCTCCCCATTTCAGGAGAGATTGTGCAGTAATCTGAATTTCTTAGGATCGAAAACAATATAATTTATGACATGGAGTGAATCCATGAAACCAGGGCTTGAGCCATGCCAACACATCTCCTGCAGGGGTGAATAAATGTATATCACAGCCATCAGCCACGCACATCTTAGAGATATATCATGGCACAGGTGTAATGGTTTTCCTGTAGTTTATCACAATCCTCCATGAAATTAGTTTTAATACATACTGAAAACTCAGCAGGCCCAGATTGATAATCTGCCCAGGCGGGCAGATGCCTGCTGGGCCGGCGGCTCTGAGCTTCAAAATGGGCCGCTGGCCCTTTAAATCTTCTGCACAGGCCCTGGTGCGCGCGTACTCTCTTAGTGCACATGCTGACCAGGGCCACGGCGGCTTACGTTAGCCCATGATCACAGCCCTCGTCAGTGCGGAGAAGCAGGAGAGTGCACATCAGGGCCTGTGCAGAAGTTTGAACAGCCCGCCGCTGCTGCCCTCTCCTGAAGCTTTCCCAGGGGCTTTGTTCTTTCCTGTCCCATAGTGGCTCCAAAGTGCTGCTGCTGCGGTGGTGGTCGTGCTGGAGGCGGCTCCTCCACCGAGCCGTCCCTCCGATCCTGGAGAACAGGGGTGCAGCTGAGCAGGCACTGAAACTTGGATGCATCAAGAGGATGGTACGGCTGGCAGCGGAGCTCCTGCTGCTGCTGGGACTTGTGGTGCTCACACTGCACATCACTGTGCTGCGAGGGAGTCCTGCCAGCACGGCCAATGTCAGCAGCCAGCACCAGGTGAGTCTGCCCCCTTACCGCTGATAGGAACTGAAGGAGTTAAATTGAGTTCTGTCTATGTTGCATTCTCTTGTTTAAAACCTTATCTGTTCTTCGAGGAGATGTCTCAGACATCTCCCTTGTGAACCAAGGTCAAATACCTCTGCTTTTTCGCCTAAATGACTTTCTTTGTCGAAAACAAGTTGTAAAATCATTTGTACTGCGCATGTCTGTAAAATGTTTAAATTCTTTACTATAAAAGACGGAAGCCTAACTGATAAGCCAGAGGCGTCTTGAGAGGCATCCCGAGTGGTATTATACAGCCGTGTCTGTGTTATCCTTCTCGAAGGAGCAATTGATTAGAGACATATGGTGCTTCACACCTAAGAACATCGGTCCTTCAGATGAAAGAGATATCTGAGGGATCCCGACAGTTTCCTGGCGCCCGAAACAGGGACCTGATATAGGCACCTCTCCAAGACTACCCGATCTACAGACCACTCCAGTTACTGATGAAATTGTGAACAGCAGACCTAAACACCTGGCCAGGTAAGAGATCAATTTTTCTCTTCTCTGCTCTTCATAATCTATCATTATAACTAAGGTCCGTATAAAGGGGAATCTAGTAGAGGAGGGGGCCGTAAAATCAGGTCCATATAAGAACTCTGAGGAAATCGGGTGTGACACGCATATGTAATTTCTGCTCGAATGAGAGGTTACTGTAGGTTCTGTCTGTGCACAGCTATTTTTAGAAAAAGAGCTGATGCAAATCAAAATGGGAGAGGTCTGACATTACGGAAGATAAGGCTGGGTGAACAGTTCATACTGCGCAGCCCGGACGGACAAGTTTTTCACAATAGACGGTTCCGCACTAGGAATAGAGGAGGTTGTTGAATGGCTACTTTGATTTGAAAGGTTGTGGAAAGTAGACAAATAAGCTGCACAGTAGGTATTCGTTCAAAGAGTGGTGATATTGCCTAACTGGGCCATGTGACAGCGTCCTTTCGGGGAGGTCACCGCCTAAGCTTAAATCAACACCCTTTACGAATAAACCTTGTGACAGATAAGAGTGTGACCGAATGAGCACAGGACCGTGAAATGAGCCTGTGACAGGATATGACTGAAGAACCCCAGTAGATGGACACTTTATTTACAATCCTGTGTGTTGTGGGAGTATTTCTGTTCGGATGCTACATAGCATATAAGTACACGAAACACGTAGTACACCGAGGAACAGACACTCCATTTAGCCTGTTAGCACCTTAGGAAGAAGGTAACGAGGTATAGTAGAGCCTAGTCTTGAGCTTACCCAATACACCACCTAAGGCAGGGGACTAACAGGAAGACAACAAGAGAGACAGGATAAGAATAAAAGATAAGATGGGGAACAGTCAGGGAAAGACACCTGAAGAAGGAAATCGGTTATGTGATATAATTGAGGATAGATATGGAAGTAGTGCAGCAAAGAACCTGGAAAAAGTATTAATCAAATCCAAAGTGCAAGATAGGCAGGCTGTGTGAATCCTTGTATATATGTCTATGAGAACCTCTGAATAAGATGAGAGATGAGTAATTGAGTAAAAAAAAAAAAAAAAATCAGTGAATGAGCACGTATGAATGAATCATCACACATCATTTTTGTGTCAAGAGATTTGTGACCTTTCTAGTTGTGGTGGAATCCCGGACAGATGCGTTATAGATATTTCAAATCTACATCTGAGACTGAATGAATTGAGTAATGATATAGTTCGTGTTATATGTGACATTACATTGTAAAGTTTCCTGAATGCATTTGGCCAGAAAAAGGGCAAGACATGGTTAATCTCATTATACAGTTATCTGCCCTTACAGTGAAATCCCGTGATTTTGAGTTTCTTTGTAGAAATTGATTTTGATAAGTCTAAAGAACTACAGAATTCTGTGAAGGACGACGCTGCATTCTGACGGGAGGGGTGAAGGATGGAGCTGCGTAGTTTCTTCTCCCTTCGCTCTTATCTCTGCTGAGTGTGAGTTGTGCTCAAAATTCTCTGTAATTCTATCCGTAAGGTACGCGCTGAAAGATTTGTGCATTTTAAAGCAACAGTACTTAATTGAAGATTGGAAGTTAAAAGTAAGATATGGTGCCTAATTTAGAAGGGAATTGTAAGTGATTGCTTGGTCATTAATGTGTTTGAACCTGCTTCTAGTTGTGTGATTGATTTGTATAGCAAATTGTGTCAAATTACAAAAGACAGAGAAGGAAGGAAGCAGTAAAACAAGTGGGACAAATATTGAAAAAGGCAAAAATACCAGAGTGTGAATGTTTGGATGTACAAAAAGGCACAGACAAGGGAAGAAAATAGCAAGTGAATAAATGATGCTTGAGAATGTGCAGCAGTGTGGAAGGTGTATTATGAATGTTTGATTGACAAAGTGTAACCAGAGACCCAGACAAAACAGATGGACTTGTAAACACTGTGGTCAGACTCAGACAAACCCAGACTGAATAGCTACTTGTGTGACCTGTGCTACTGACCTAAGAGAATTGCACTAAATCCTATCCAGACTAGATCATAAGAAGCTGACATAATAATAGTGTGGATAGTGGGTAGTAGGGACATTGGCCCTTGAGGAGTAAGCTGACAGTAGACATCAGACGGCCAACCCCATCAGGACCTAGAAGTGTGACTAGAATAAGAAAGATGCAGGTGTATTATCCCTGGAGCCCCTCTGACCAGCTAGCTTTGCTGAAGCAGCTGCCTGCCCCTGAAGACCAACCATTCCCGTTTTACAGACACATAAAGGAAGTACAGCAGACATATAAGTGTACCTGGGCAGACCTAGAGAGGTTGGTGAGTTTAAAGGCAGGTGACGCACTAGATCATATAATTAAGACACACAGATGTGACAAAGGATCAGGCTTGGGGCATGGATGATAAATCTGCACAATCTGGGGAGACGTACTGTGAGTCACTAAGACAATGGGCTGCAGTGGAACAATCAGAGCAGTCTGTACTCCTGACTAATGTGACACAGCAAAGAGGAGAGAGAGTAGAGATATACCTTGGACGGTTACAGCTGAAATGGGCAGACATGGGGTACATTTGCATAAACCCACTTGATGTTAGAATACTGGTGAATGCATTCATTGACGGTATGAACAAAGACTTACGAGACGCAGTACAGACAGCCAGACCTGAATGGAGACATGTAGATCCGAAAGACCTCCTTAAGGTAGCTAAAGAAATTGAGCAAACAAGGACAATAAAACGACCTGTCATGTATGCTGGAGCACAAGGAAAAAAGTGGAGACGTAATAGGAAAGGCATGTGAGATGACACTGACGATCCATGCCATACTCCTACAAGTTCAACCAAAACATCTGTCTATGGCCAGACAGCTCCGACTTGAGTGTGCTCTACTAATTCCTGAGTATGTCACTCCTCAAAAGATGTAACGTTCTGAATCCAGCCACCCTCCTGCCTATGGATTCAGAAAAGGGGGAATTGGTGACCGTATTGGCAAGTGAGGAAGGATACTTTGACATGACGCATGAACATGTCTGCATAGAACTGATGAGTCAGGAGACAGTTGGGTTTGCACACATTCATGAAAAACCTGTTCCTAATGCAGACTTTGAGTTTCTTTTTTGTAGATGGCCCCAGATACCACCAGGATGGACGATTCTACACTGGATATGCAGTAGTATCCTCACATGAGGTAATCCGAGCGGAACCACTCTCTCCTCACATGTCGGCGCAGGAGGCAGAGTTGAAGGCACTCACTGAGGCGTGTAGAGCCGCTGCAGGTAAAGTCGCTAATATTTTCACAGATTCGAAGCCCATTAAAAATGCAGAGCTGGTGAAACAATTGATGGAGGCATTGATGTTACCAGTCCAGGTTGGCATTGTCAAGGTAAAAGCACACACAAAGGTGACTCCGTGGAGGTAGAGGGCAATAGAAGGGCGAACGAGGCTGCTAAAATAGCACAAGGCGGCCTAGAGAGAGCAGTGGATGGTGGCGGGGAGTCAGCGTATTCCAGCCACATTGGGTCTAGATGTCCTGAAATCCCTCCAGCAAAAGGCTGCCCAAACAGAGAAGGTACACCGAGGGAGACTGGGAGCTGAGCTGAACTCAAATGGAGTATGGGAGAATAAGGATAAAATGTGCCCACCAAAGTCCCTGTTCCCAATCATGGCGCAAGCAGCACATGGCCCCAATCACACCTCAAAAAGTCACATGTGTTGCATGGTAGATGCCTTCTGGATTGCTCCTGGCTTCAGTTGCGCAGCCGCGAAACTTGTACAATCATGCCTCATCTGTGCACAGCACAACCCAGGTAAAACAGTAAAAGTCCCTAAGAAAGCGACACCTAGGCCTCTCTACCCGTTTCAGAGACGGCAGATTGACGACATACAGCTACCAAGGTAGGAGTGTATGCAAATATCCTAGTATGTGTAGATCTCTTCTCTGGATGGCCAGAGGCCTACCCGGTGAAAACGGCTACAGCTCGAGCCACTGCAAAGAAACTGGTGATGGAACTAGTACCACGATTCGGTGTCCCTGAAACAATTGAATCAGACAGAGATCCAGATAGTGTGGAAGGAACTCACTGTCTACAACCTGGTGATTACGTATATGTCAAGAAACACTCCAGAAAGACCCTTGAACCCCGATATCAAGGACCTTACCAAGTACTCCTAACAACGCCTACTTCTGTTAAGTTGGAAGGACGACCAACCTGGATCCACGCATCGCATTGCAAACTAGCCACAGGAATTAACAAAGCATAAGAGTGCATAATGTTTTGGTTTGGTTTTGTTGCATTATCTGTAATAATGGTAGCTGCGTGGGACAATCTAAATTCTCCAATGTCCTTGAATAATAAGTTTATACAACATCATGAAAAAATACTAAATGATTGGTCAAATCATTTGCTGGATCTGCACACATTCACCAATATCGGCCACTAGTATTCCGTTCCTTGTTATTCCTATGCCACCCGAGGAATTATTTGCCTGGACCAGTTGTTCTGATACACTCGCTAATAATGCCACAAATAATGTGAAGTTATGGAACACAACTGTTGGTATACCTATTGTGGGATGGGTAGGATACCCTTGGTGGCAGGGTAATCTTTCAGGAAGTAATACATACCTTCAATATCTGGCATATAAAGGGGGGCTTGGGTACCCAGGAATAGAACTCGATTAACCTACCTGGGGCAAATTCCAATGTATGGCCTACAAGTTAGTTTTAATGTAACTTCCCACTCTACTGATGCCTTCAAACCAATACTGCTAGAAAGAAGGTTGCATAATACGTCCTGGGAGTATTCCAATTTATTTCCCCAGGGCAATAATGAAACTTGTTTTAATATTTCAGGTAATATACCTTGCAACGAGTCATCTGGATATGAGAAAGGAACTCCCACCTGTAGAAATCCCGATGTAGGGTAGTGTAGCCCTTTAGGACAACTTCCAAATTGGTGTATGCTTCAGAATGTATCTGCGTTCATAGATTTAGTTCATAGACTGGTATTACAACATTCAGCCCTATGGGACCTACCTAGTGACATGTACTGGTATGTGGAGACAATGCATATAAATGGTTGCCAGTAGGGGTAAAAGGTGCTTGTACTCTGGGTCGTTTGACTCCAGCTACCTTTGTTATTCCGAATGACCAGTTGAATACTCAGAGCATACCTAAACACACGTTGTACAAAAGAGCTGCTGACAATACACCTCGCCTCTCTGGGAGACCACATATAGTGCAGATGAGTGTGACCAATAAAATTGTCAGTTCTATTTTTATTTATCCTATGATTACTCAAATGTGGGATAAATTAGTCAGGGCTACAGATTACTTAGATGACCAAATATGGGATATATTGGAGATATTGAACACCACCGTTGCTGTCATTATATAGATCCCAACAGTAGTTTAAAGTTAAGATCAAAAATAGAGGATGTTCAAAGACTTAGAGATCAGTACGATAAAGACAATGATCGTACTAAGGATAGTTGGTGGTCAGATACATTCTCCTTTCTTAATCCAGCTAATTGGTTTAAGGGTATTGGAGGCTGGATAACTGGGATTATACTAAGTCTATTACGTATTGTTGTCTGTATCTTCGTAATATATGTGCTATTGAAACTTGTTTTTTGGTGTATCTCTGTATGCAAGAAAAGATGTAGAAATAGATAAGGAAGTTTGACTGTAAACAACAAGAATTTAACTATTATTCCTTTGAGTCCTAGATTGACATCTCATTTCTGGCATGAAGGAGCGTACTCTTGCAATGATGGACGTGGCTTCAGTATCTGGGGGATGGAGAAGGTAGAAGACCTGTCTCCCTTGGGCAACCCGTCGGCCTGGGATAGTACCTGGTGAACGAGCCACTATCAGCTGTCGTTGCAGGACCCAGTGTTCCAGATTGATGAAAAATGAAGATGTCAAAGGGGGGAATGATAGGAACTGAAGGAGTTAAATTGAGTTCTGTCTATGTTGCATTCTCTTGTTTAAAACCTTATCTGTTCTTCGAGGAGATGTCTCAGACATCTCCCTTGTGAACCAAGGTCAAATACCTCTGCTTTTTCGCCTAAATGACTTTCTTTGTCGAAAACAAGTTGTAAAATCATTTGTACTGCGCATGTCTGTAAAATGTTTAAATTCTTTACTATAAAAGACGGAAGCCTAACTGATAAGCCAGAGGCGTCTTGAGAGGCATCCCGAGTGGTATTATACAGCCGTGTCTGTGTTATCCTTCTCGACGGAGCAATTGATTAGAGACATATGGTGCTTCACACCTAAGAACATCGGTCCTTCAGATGAAAGAGATATCTGAGGGATCCCGACACCGCACTCCCAGAAAGTTTAGGAAATCTTTACTAGATGCAGGGACAGAGATAAGTGATGGATGATGCCACATGCAGCTCCAACCCTGGGTGCAGTGTGAACATGATGATGTGGGGAGGGGGGTTAAAGGTGGACTGCACATGATGATGTGGGGAGGTGTTGTGAGCTCATTTTCAAGTTTGCCTCTGGCTTCTGGTGAGGGTTATGGAGCTGGCTGTGCTGACAGAGGAGTAGTGAGTTCTCTATCTGGACTCCCTCTGTTGGTGAAGGGAGGTAATGAAGCTGATCTAAATGGCAGAGACCGGCCACCTGAGGAAGAGGACTGTGATTGGACATCAGGAATTTGTGATTGGATTTAAGGCAGCCGACTCCCTAGTTTCTTGCTGGTGATTTCTCCTGACTGTGGCTTCTGGTTTCCAGTTTGGTTCCTGCCTTCTTAAAGCTAAGTTTTCTCTGCTATTGTTCATATGAGTTTTTGTCTGGTTTACTTAGTTTTTGTGTTCAGCCAGCCCTGGCTGGGATTGGGCTGAATCCCCATTTTGTCTCTGATCAGTTGATCTCTTTTGCTCTGTCTTCAGAATATACCTGAGTGCTGATATAGGGAATTGAAGTCTAGCGACTTCAGGGCCTTTTTCTATCAGACATGTTGAACATTTTTTGGCAGGGTTTTTTGCGTGATTGCAGACAGCAGCTTTTCTTTCCTGTCCTTTCTAGTTAGTGAGGGCCCCATCATTTGCTCAGCCTTTCTTTCTATCTGTGTCTGTGTTTTCATCTTGTTTCACCGACAATACATGTTGGGGGCTGTCTATTGCTTTGGGGTCTGCTCTGGGGCAGTTTAGATTCTCCCTTTCTTTCTTTAGGCTTATTTAGCTCTCCGGCAGTGACAAGGCATCTAGGACCACCATAGGCACGCTCCACGGCTACTGCTAGTTGTGTGGATAGGATCAGGGGTCTGCAATCCGCTAGTTACCAACCTCTCCGGTTTTCTGGGCTTAGCTTGCTTTTTGTTTTTTCCTCCTCGGTGACTCATTCATAACAGAATCACCAGCCATACTGCAGATTCTAGGGTACTCAAAAGCAGGAGAGAATTGTAAAAAAAAAGTGTCGGAATTTTTTTTTTTTTATATGTATATTTTCTCCTCTCTTTCTCTGGGGCCATAGGAGGATTCTTTTTTTCCTTTCTCCTTGATGGAGATTAAGCAATTGTCTGATCGTGTGGAGCAGCTCGCTGCTGAAGTGCGGGGAATTTCCGCCTATATCACTCATTCACATGCTGTTGAACCAAAGATCCCTACTCCTGATGTGTTTTTTGGGGATCGGTCTAAATTTTTGAATTTTAAGAATAATTGTAAATTATTTCTTGCCTTGAAGCCTATCTCATTGGGGAGCTCTGCGCAGCAGGTTAAAATTGTCATCGCCTTGCTGCACGGTGATCCCCAGGATTGGGCGTTTTTTTGACACCTGAAGATCCTGTTTTGACTAATGTGGATGCATTTTTTCAAACCTTGGGGTTGTTATATGATGAACCTAATGCTATTGATCAAGCTGAGAGAGCCCTATTGGCATTGAACCAGCGTCAGGATCCTGCAGAGTTATACTGTCAGAAATTCCGAAAGTGGGCAGTCCTTACTACATGGAATGATAGTGCATTGGCAGCTCTCTTTCGGAAGGGTTTGTCTGAAACTTTAAAAGATACTATGGTGGGATTTCCTGTTCCCTCTGGTCTTGATGATTCTATGTCATTAGCCATTCAAGTTGATCGGCGTTTACGTGAACGCAAGACTACACGGGAGGCGCTGCCACCTTTTGAACAAATGTCTGAACCTATGCAATGTGATAGAGTTTTGTCTAGGGCGCAACGTCAGGAGTTTAGAAGGCGTAATAAGCTGTTTTTTCTGTGGAGATGCCTCTCATGTTATTTCTGTCTGCCCTAAACGAGACAAACGTTTTGCATACACATTTGCTGTGGGTGGTGTACAACCTAAGTTTCTTTTGGCAATTACTCTGATCTGCTCCCTGTCCACATTTTCCACGAAGGCTTTTGTGGATTCAGGAGCGGCCTTGAATCTGATGGACTTGGATTTTGCTAAACGTTGTGGTTTTCCTATGACACCTCTGCAGATGCCTATTCCGTTGAGGGGTATTGATGCTACTCCTTTGGCGAAGAATAAACCTCAGTTTTGGACCCAGGTGATAATGCGGGTCGCCCCAGACCACCAAGAAAATTGCAGATTTTTGGTATTGCATAATTTACATGATACCATTGTTCTGGGTTTTCCCTGGTTGCAAATCCATAATCCGGTTTTGGATTGGAAATCTGTGCCTGTGGTGAGTTGGGGTTGTCGGTGTGCTCTTGGCGACACTCCTGTTTTCTCCACCTCTCCCCAGTCGCATGATTTTCCTGACTATTTGGCTGATTTTTATGATGTATTTAGTGAGAATGAGTCTGCGTCTTTGCCTCCTCATAGGAGTTATGACTGTGCAATTGAGTTGAGACCTGGGTGTAAATTTCCCAAGGGTCGACTTTTCAATTTATCTGTACCCGAACACGAGGCTATGCGATCTTATATTAAGGAGTCATTGGAGAAGGGTCATATTAGACCATCCTCTTCGCCCTTAGGTGCTGGGGTTTTTTTCGTGGCCAAGAAAGATGGTTCATTAAGGCCTTGTATTGACCATCGTTCCCTTAACAAAATTACGGTTAAATATCAGTATCCGTTACCCCTGATTTCTGATTTATTCTCCAGAGTTAAAGGTGCTTGCTGGTTTACTAAGCTTGACCTCAGGGGGGCGTATAATCTTATTCGCATCAAGCATGGGGATGAATGGAAGACGGCGTTTAACACTCCGGAGGGACATTTTGAATACCTGGTGATGCTTTTTGGGCTCACTAATGCCCCTTCTGCCTTCCAATCCTTCATGAATGATATTTTCCGGGACTTTGTGGATAAGTTTTTGATCATCTATCTGGATGATTTTTTGATCTTTTCCAGGGATTGGGATTCTCATGTGGAACATGTTCGGACTGTGTTCCGGATTTTGAGGGAGAATTCCTTGTATGTTAAGGGATCGAAGTGCCTTTTTGGTTTACAGAGGATTTCATTTTTGGGATTTATTTTGTCTCCGTCAACTATTGAAATGGACCGGGCCAAGGTACAGGCCATTTATGATTGGGTTCAACCCACTTCTTTGAAGGCTCTCCAGAAGTTTTTGGGTTTTGCTAATTTTTATCGTAAATTTATAGCTAATTTTTCTGGTATTGCTAAACCACTGACTGATTAAACTAAGAAGGGTGCTGATGTGCTGAATTGGTCTTCAGAGGCTGTTTCTGCCTTTCAGGAGCTGAAGCGGAGGTTCACTTCTGCTCCGGTTTTGTGGCAACCTGATGTCTCACTTCCTTTTCAGGTGGAGGTAAACGCTTCAGAGATTGGTGCAGGAGCTGTTTTGTCCCAAAAAGATCCGGTAACGTCTAAAATGAATCCCTGTGCCTTCTTTTCCCAAAAGTTCTCCCCATCTGAACGCAACTATGATGTGGGGAATCGGGAATTGTTAGCCATGAAATGGGCACTTGAGGAGTGGAGACATTGGTTGGAGGGAGCTAGACATCAAGTTGTGGTCCTCACAGACCATAAGAATTTGATTTACCTTGAGTCGGCCAAATGCTTGAATCCTAGACAGGCTAGGTGGGCCTTGTTTTTTACGCGTTTTGATTTTGTGGTCTCCTTTCTTCCAGGCACTAAGAATGTTAAGGCAGACGCCCTTTCTAGGAGTTTCTTTGCTGATTCTCCTATTGTGACCAAGCCTACTACCATCCTAGGTGAGGGGGTAGTTCTTTCTGCCATCTCTCCCGATTTGAGACGTGCTCTGGAAGAATTCCAGGAGGACAAACCTGAGCATTGTCCTATGGGAAAATGGTATGTTCCTGACCAGTGGAGGAAGAGAGTGATGTCTGAAGTTCATTGCTCCACATTGGCTGGTCATCCAGGTATTTTTGGTACCAGAGATTTGGTGAGTCGGTCTTTTTGGTGGCCTGCCTTATCTCGTGATGTCAGGAATTTTGTGCAGTCCTGTGGGACTTGTTCCCGGTCTAAACCCTGTTCTCGCTCTAGTGGGTTGTTGATGCCCTTGCCGGTGCCTAAGAGGTCATGGACCCATATTTCAATGGATTTTATTTCTGATCTTCCTGTCTCTCAGAGAATGACTGTTATCTGGGTGATTTGTGATAGATTCTCTAAGATGGTTCATCTTGTACCACTCCCAAAGTTGCCATCTTCCTCAGAGTTGGTACCCTTGTTTTTATAACAGGTGGTTCGGTTGCATGGGATTCCTGAGAGCATTGTATCGGACAGAGGAGTTCAGTTTGTTTCCAGATTCTGGAAAGCCTTTTGTTCCAAGCTGGGAATTCAGTTGTCCTTCTCCTTTGCGTTTCACCCTCAGACCAATGGGCAGACGGAGAGAACAAACCAGACTTTGGAGTCCTATTTGAGATGTTTTATATCTGCTGATCAGGATGATTGGGTTTCATTTTTGCCCTTGGCTGAATTCGCTTTAAATAAAAGAGCTAGTTCTGCCACCTTGATGTCCCCCTTTTTCTGTAACTTTGGGTTTCATCCTTGATTTTCTTCAGGGCAAGTGGAATCTTCAGCCTGCCCAGGTGTTGACACTGTGGTAGAGAGAATGCAGCAGATTTTGGACCAAGTAGTGGATAAGTTGTCTCCCTCCCAGGAAAAGGCCCAGCGGTTTTCTTACCGGCATAGGCCAATTGGTCCCTGGTTTAAAGTGGGTGATATGGTTTGGTTGTCATCAAAGAATATCTCTATGAAGGTGGCTTCTCCAAAGTTCAAGCCAAGATTTATTGGACCTTACAAGATTTTGGAGATTCTTAATCCGGTTTCTTTTCGATTGGCTCTTCCTGTTACGTTTAAGATTCATAACGTGTTTCATAAGTCGCTGTTGAAGAGATATGTTGAGCCAGTAGTTCCTATGGCGGCACCTCCTGATCCTGTATTGGTTAAAGGTAATGTGGAATATGAGGTAGAGAAAATACCGGATTCTCGTCTGGCTAGACGGAGACTCCAGTATTTGATCAAGTGGAAGGGTTATGGCCAGGAGGACAATTCTTGGGTCTCCGCCTCTGATATTCATGCCGATAGATTGGTTCGTGCTTTTCATCGGGCCCATCCTGATCGGCCTGGTGGCGTGGATGAGGGTTCGGTGACCCCTCCTCAAGGGGGCGTACTGTTGTGAGCTCATTTTCGGGTTTGCCTCTGGCTTCTGGTGAGGGTTATGGAGCTGGCTGTGCTGACAGAGGAGTAGTGAGTTCTCTATCTGGACTCCCTCTGTTGGTGAAGGGAGGTAATGAAGCTGATCTAAATGGCAGAGATCGGCCACCTGAGGAAGAGGACTGTGATTGGACATCAGGAGTTTCTGATCGGATTTAAGGCAGACGACTCCCTAGTTTCTTGCTGGTGATTTCTCCTGACTGTGGCTTCTGGTTTCCAGTTTGGTTCCTGCCTTCTTAAAGCTAAATTTTCTCTGCTATTGTTCATATGAGTTTTTGTCTGGTTTACTTAGTTTTTGTGTTCAGCCAGCCCTGGCTGGGACTGGGCTGAATCCCCATTTTGTCTCTGATCAGTTGATCTCTTTTGCTCTGTCTTCAGAATATACCTGAGTGCTGATATAGGGAATTGAAGTCTAGCGACTTCAGGGCCTTTTTCTATCAGACGTGTTGGACATTTTTTGGCAGGGTTTTTTGCGTGATTGCAGACAGCAGCTTTTCTTTCCTGACCTTTCTAGTTAGTGAGGGCCCCATCGTTTGCTCAGCCTATCTTTCGATCTGTGTTTGTGTTTTCATCTTGTTTCACCGACAATACATGTTGGGGGCTGTCTATTGCTTTGGGGTCTGCTCTGGGGCAGTTTAAATTTTCCCTTTCTTTCTTTAGGCTTATTTAGTTCTCCAGCCGTGACGAGGAGTCTAGGACCACCGTAGGCACGCTCCACGGCTACTGCTAGTTGTGTGGATAGGATCAGGGGTCTGCAATCCGCTAGTTACCAACCTCTCCGGTTTTCTGGGATTAGCTTGCTTTTTGTTTTTCCCTCCTCTGTGACTCATTCATAACAGGGAGGGGGTTAAAGGGGGCCTATACATGGTGATGTGGAGTGGGGGGTTAAAGGGGGACCGCACATGATGATGTGGGGAGGGGGGTTAAAGGGGGACTGCACCTGATGATGATGGGAGGGGATTAAAGGGGATTGCACCTGAAGTGGGGGGTTAAAAGGAACTGCATGCTGGAACTGTTTGCATGGAGAGCAGTGAGTATTTATTGCTCTTCAGTAGCGCGCAGTGTCAGCTGGAGCTTTCCTGCTGCTGCTGGTGGTCATGTGTGCCAATATTAAGAGAAAGTCATAGTTACTCACCGGTTAACGGTATTTTTCGGAGTCCATGACAGCACCACCTGAGAGAGGGGATCCGCCCTCCAGGAACAGGAAATCCTACAGATACATAAGGGCGGCACCTCTCCCACGCATCAGTTGGTTTACAGAGCACAAGAGGACCACAATGGTTAATAGCATAATTTATATACAATACTCTACATGACTAATAATTACCCATGTACATATAAGAGGAAGAAGTGTACACCCAAATTATACTAAAGGGAGGTAATGTACGGGTGCTGTCATGGACTCCGAAAAATACCGTTAAACGGTGAGTAACTACGACTTTATTCGGTCGTCCATGACAGCACCACCTGAGAGAATTACAGAGAGTAATAATTACTTTAGGGAGGGACTACAGCCTGCAGAACCCTGACACCAAAGGAGAGGTCTGAGGAAGCACTCAGGTCTAGTCTATAATGGTTATAAAAGGTGCTCGGAGAGGACCAAGTAGCTGCCTTACATATTTGGTCGATTGAGACCTCCGATCTCTCGGCCCACGAGGTTGACATGGCCCTGGTGGAATGCGCCCTCAGCTTGCCAGGGGCCGGTTTGCCTTTTGAGGTGTATGCTAAAGAAATGGCCTCCCTAATCCATCTCGCTAGCGAACTTTTTGTAGCCCTAAGGCCCTTCCTAGTGCCCTGATAGGAAGTAAATAAGGAATTATCTTTTTTCCAGGGGTCGGTAACTGTCAGGTACTCTAGGAGACATCTCCTAACGTCTAGCGTGTGTAATTTCCTTTCTTTATCGTTCGTGGGATTAGGGAGGAAGGATGGAAGAACTATCTCCTGAGATCTATTGAAACAGGAGGCTACTTTAGGCAGGTATGCCGGATCGGGAGTAAGAATTACCCTATCATCCCTGAATTGTATGTAAGGAGGGAGTCTAGATAGTGCCTGGATGTCACTCACTCTATGGGCAGATGTCAATGCCACCAGGAGGGCCACTTTAAGGGATAGGTTTTTTGTGGAGGCTGATGATATAGGTTCAAACGGGGCCTCTGTCATGGCCGTAAGAACTAGGTTTAGATCCCATGGCATAAATTTATTTTTTACTAACGGTCTGGACCTGCCTGTTGCTTTAACAAACCTATCCAATGGTTGCTGGCAATGTTGCAGTTGAACAGTGCCCCAAGAGCCGACATCTGTACCTTGAGGGTGCTGGTGGAGAGTCCCATATCCAGACCTTTTTGCAAGAACTCTAAGATCTGCGCTATGGGAGTGGGCTGTCCAGCTACTACCCCTGAACTCTGAAGGAATTTCTTCCAGATCCTGACGTAGATTTTTGTTGTAACCTGCTTTCTGCTTTTAAGTAGGGTGTTAATTAGGGCCGGGGAAAAACCTCTCTCTCTTAGCAGTGCCCACTCAAAATCCACGCCATCAGATGTAGGCCAGCTACCTGAGGATGGTAAACTGGGCACTGGGACAGGAGGTCTGGGATGTTTGGTAGGACCCAAGGGTTGGATACCGACATGGTCCTCAGGCATGAGAACCATGCCCTCCTGGGCCAAAACGGGGCGATCACTATAACCCTCGCTTTGTCCTTCCTGAATTTCCTCATCACTAGGGGTAGTAGAGTCAGGGGAGGAAAGGCGTATGTTAGCCTGAAGTCCCATTTGATTAAAAGAGCATCTACTGCCAGGGGGTTCTCCCTGGGATTCAGGGAGCAGAACTGAGGCACCTTCCTGTTTTCTCTGGTGGCGAAGAGGTCCACTTCTGGCTGTCCCCATTTTTGTACTACCTGGTTGAAGATGGACGCTTTTAAGGACCATTCTCCCTGCTTTAGGAGGTTGCGGCTGAGGAAGTCTGCCGTGGTGTTTTCCTTTCCTTTTATGTGCAGAGCTGTTAAAGATAGGAGATGTTGCTCTGCCCACTGGAACAGCCATTCTGCTACGTCCATCAGGGGCTTGGACCGAGTGCCACCTTGGTGGTTGATGTAAGCCACGGTGACCTGATTGTCGGAGAATATACGAACATGGTGCCCCTGTAGATACACAAGAAGGTTTTTAACTGCCTGCTCTATGGCTGTTAGCTCTTTCAGGTTGGAGGACATTTCCAACTGATGACTATCCCACAGGTCTTGAATTAAGGTTTCCCCCATGTGGGCCCCCCAACCGTAGGGCTTCCGTCCGTGGTGACTACCCGGGTTATGTTATATTCCCAGGGTACTCCTCTGGCTACATTGTTCTCTTCTAGCCACCACTCAAGTGATCTCAAAGTGTGTTGGGACAGAGTCAACCGACCTTCTAGATACCCGCCCAGGATTTTTTGGTGGCTTAAAACCTCGCCCTGTAGCACCCTTGTGTGGAACTGGGCCCACCGGACCACGGGGATGCAGGATGAGAGAGAACCCAGGAGGGACATTGCCTTCCTGAGAGACATGGAAGGGCTATTAGAGGTGTTCAAGACCTGCTGGCGTAGGCGGACCAATTTATTGGGAGGAAGACGACATTCCTGATTTTGTGAATCAAGGGTTAAGCCCAAGAACTGCTAGACCTTCATGGGCTGTAGACCGGACTTCTTGATATTTAATAGCCACCCTAACCTTCCTAAAGCCAATTTTGCTTTCTGCAATTGATCGAGACAGTGGGCTGCTGTTTTTCCTACAATTAGGAAGTCATCCAGGTAGGGGATTACTAGGATGTCTGCCTCCCGTAGATGGGCCATAACTTCCGCTATAACTTTAGTGAACACCCGGGGGGCAACTGCTATACCAAAGGGAAGGGCGACATATTGGAAATGCTGTAACAACCCCTCCAAATGAACTGCCACTCTAAGGAAACGTTGATGAGGCGCATAGATGGGTATATGGTAATAAGCGTCCTTTAAATCCAACACCACCATAAAACAATTTTCAAACAGCAACTTTATGGTGGAGCTGATCGTTTCCATTTTGAAAGGTCGAATGACTAGGTATCTGTTAAGCGCCCTCAGATTAATTATGGTCCTGTAGGAATTATCCGGTTTACGGACCAAAAATAGGGGGGAGTAGAAGCCTTCGCCCTTCTCTGCCTCTGGTACTTTTGTCAGTACCCCCTTCTGGCATAGATCAATAACCTCAGTTTCTAGGGCAGTCTGTTCCGCCAAGGAAGATCTAAGCGGAGTGGCTCTAAAGCTGTTCTGGGGGACACAGGCAAATTCAAGCTTTAGGCCTGCGGCCACCAACCCCAGGATCCAGTTACTGTTCGAGATCCGCGACCAGGCTGGGTAGAAGGCCGATAGTCTACCTCCCACCGGGGCCTCTAGTAATTGGGGAGGTTTCTTGGACTCACGGGATGCTTCTTGACGTCCCCCTCCAAACATAAAACCAGTACCTTTTCTTTTCTTATCTTCCCATCTGCCCCGATCCCTGGACGACCTCCTCCGAAAAAATCTCTTCCTAGCAAAGGGACGCCTATAGGAAGTGGTGGGTAGGGAAGGGAATTTCTTTTTATCATCGCCCGCCTTCTCCAGGAGTTCATCCAGGACTGGTCTGAATAGATATTCTCCTTCACATGGGATGGAGCAAAGCTGGGATCTGGCCTGGATATCCCCGGGCCAGCATTTCAGCCATATAGCTCGTCAGGCTGCATTTGATAGCCCTGCAGCCTTGGCCGCCATTCTCGCAGAGTCTGCTGAAGCGTCGGCTAAAAAGGCTGCCGCGTCCTGGATGGTAGGTAGGGTTTTTAGGATAGATTCCCTTGAGGCTCTGTCCACTAGCTGTGTTTCTAATTGGTCCAGCCAGACCATCATAGATCTGGCCATGCAGGTAGCTGTAACTGCCGGTCTCAGGGCCCCAGCTGACATTTCCCATGTGCCTTTTAAGTAGGAGTCCACTTTTTTATCCAGCGGATCCTTCAAAGAGACCATGTCATCAAAGGGAATCGTGGATTTTTTGGACGCCTTAGCCACTGCTGCATCCAATCTCAGGGCTTTGTCCCATTTATTTACCACAGGAACTTCAAAGGGATATCGCCGTTTAAAGGCTCGTGGTAGGGAGCCTTTCCTTTCCGGCTTCCTCCATTCTTTATTAATCAAATTTTGGACCTTATCGTTTAACGGGAACGACTTACGTTTCCTGGGGTCTAAACCCCCGAACATTAGGTCCTGTGCTGACCGTTCAGGTCTGGCGTCTGTTACCCCCATGGTAGCCCTAACTGCCTTGACTAGTTTGTCCACTTGGTCAAGACCTAGGCAGAAACGACTGGCGTCTTCCTCTGAAGAGGATGCGGACGCGGAAGTGGAGGGTTCTGAGGAGTCTTCACGCCCTCTTTCTCTTCCTAGACGACTCCCCCTGGGGTACGGATTTTAGGGCTTTAACCTCTGCTCTGATTATTTCCCTTAGACTTGTAGCAAAGTCAGGGGTCTCTTCTGCCACCTACAGGAGGGGGGATAGAGCAAGGAAGTATGCTTGTAACTTTTTGGGACTACGCCCCCCTTTTTTTTTTTTTACCATTTGCCGTATGCATGACTGGCACAGCCTCTTAGGGTAGGCTTCCGGCAAGGGGCATTTACAAAGGGCGCATTCCCTGTTTTTTGCCTTGTCAGTACATTTCTTCCCCTATAGGAGGAAAAACATAAGGGGGACACTGCATCAGGGCACATTCTCGAAGATCTCTTACCCTGATCAGAAGGCGTAGGTACCGGATCACGGGGGGGCGAGCTGGATCCATCGGCCTGGAGGAACTTCTGTGGCCGGATTGTCCAGTTCGTTTCTTCTTTTGCTGGGAGCTGGTTTGGGACCTCTCTGAGGTACGTTCCTGCTCTTTGTCCAGCTGTGGCACGGGAGCTTCTGGCTCGTCCATCCTGCCTCTGAGCTTGAAGCCACTCAGCAGTGCATCTGTGCCCTTTTTCTCCCCCCGGAAATCCGGGTTCACAGGTGACGTGGCCAGGGGCTGATTTTCGCCCCCCCATTTTCCCCGATGTCCCCCCGCATGCCATGCCTCCTCCCCGCCCCATCGCGTCGACGGCGCCCACGCCGCCGACGCACGGGTAGAGAAAGCCGGCCGGTACGCGACTTCCGGTCCGGCGCCACCAGCCCCGCCACTTCCGGCCGGGGGCGCGCGCCGACGCCCAGGCCGTCAACGCCACCGGCCCCACCCCCGCCGTGCCACTTCCGGTCCGGCGCGCGTGGACGCGCAGACCACCGGCCCCGCCCCCCCGCCGTGCCACATCCTGTCCGGGCGCGATGACGCGCAGACCACCGGCGCCACCGGCCCCGCCTCTCACCCGCGCTACCCCCGGCCCGGCACGCATGAGGATGAGCCGGCCACCAGCTCCGCCGACACATAGTGCTCCCCGGACGCCACCGCCGAGCGCAGCCGCACGACCCCGACCGCGATCCTAGGCGAGGGGAGCTGCACCAGCTGGGGTAAGGACTGGGATTCTGGGAGAAAGCCCTACTTACCCGCCGGCGCCAGCCCAGGAGACGGGCATCCACCGGACCCCGCTCCCACCTGCCCCGTACACTGCCGTGAAATCCTGCGCGGGTCACCGTGGCGCTTCCAGGGAGCTTCGCACTGCCTGAGGTAGGAGACCCCCCCCACTACCTGAGTCGGACAGCCGGCCTGGGGATTCCTTCGTCCATGATAGCATGATCTGGAGGGAATCCTGTCCTCCAGGAACAGGAAACCAACTGATGCGTGGGAGAGGTGTCACCCTTATGTATCTGTAGGATTTCCTGTTCCTGGAGGGCGGATCCCCTTCTCAGGTGGTGCTATCATGGACGACTGAATACATGAATATTCAGAATAATAATTTCTCAAGTATCAGCACACATGACCACCGGCAGCAGCAGGAAGGCTCCAGCTGACACTGCGCGATACTGAAGAGCAATAAATACTCACTGCTCTCTGCGATGAACAGTCCTGGCATGCAGAGAGCAGTGAGTATTCTGGCAGCTGCTCTTTGGCTTGAAAGCAGTGCATAACGTCCCTGCCAAGCGCTGCTTACAAGTATAAAGCAGCTGTTGTCGTAGGAACACGACGCTGCAAGGGAGCGCTGGGAAGGTAAGTGTAACGCTTTTTTTTATCTTTTCTGATGGGGCCATGCATACCAGTATAAGGAAAGGATGGGACCAATCATATCAGGATAAAGATGGGGCCATGCATACAAGGACTGGGATGGGGACTAATCGTAACAGGTAAATGTAAGAGAATGGTCAGCTATAATATACTGAGCTGCCATGATCAGCCAGGCAGCCAACTTGTGAAAGGTAGGAAAGAATATATTCAACTTTTACAATAGAACTAATACGATGTACTCTGTAAAAGCAGATGGAGGATTTAAAATGAGATCATGCTCATTAACAAATTTAGCAGATGTGCATATAGGTAAATTGGATCAGCCTCAGGGCAATGAGAAAAGAGAACCAACGAATATATGGTAAATATGTGTATTTAGGATAGTGTTAGTAGTGTTAGTAGGAAACAGACTTCTACAATTGTCAAATGTATGAATTTATGGGTTTAGTCTAAGAGCAGTAATAAGATTAATCACAGTAGTTAGAGAGAATATTGGATTTATGTGTTTTTAATGTGGTTTGGTGAAGAGTTAATTAATGATGTAATATTGTGTTACTTCTTCCTTTGTCCAAAAAGATATGATGTAACCATATACGGCCTTTTGCTATAATATGTATACAGCTTCCTTTGTTTGCATAATGTATAAAAAGCTCCTGTTACTGTTGCTCGGGGCCATTCTACCACCATTATGCCGCTGTGCCACACCATGGCCAGGGTAGGGGCCTTATCACCGCCAGACTTCCTAGCGAATCTCTGCCTGTCTGAATTCCTGTTTTTGCCCGCATATTTCAACTTCTCTGATTTTCTGCTCTGTTTTGCCGTGTATCTCTGAATAAACTTCGACCTCAGCTTTAGAAGATTGTCTGCAATTTTGTCCGGCTCATCAAACTCTCCCAATCAGGACTTTTTCTTACAAGTGGCGATTGCCAGCCAGGAGGAGCGGCTCCGGAGAGCAGCCTCCAAAAGAACCTTTGGAAGAAGTTGCAGATGAGAGTTTGAGGTTGGAAGAGTGAATAAAAAAACAAAAAAACGCATGTGGCCACATGTGAAACCGATCAAAGGAAGCCAGCCTGAAGGAGAACCTCTCGTGATTGCTCCGAGACCGCCTGCCCGATTTTTTTATAAGAAAAGTACAGAAGAAAAAAAGACTATAAAAAATATATGAGCAACTAAGAAGAAGCTATCCACAAGGACGTGAGAACTTTTTTGTGCCGGGTAGTAAGAAGCTTTAAAAGGGCGTGGGGAGATGCTTGGCAAGCGTAACGCGTGAGGCTGGAATCACGGCTGCACCTCTTTTGATATCTGGTCGACCCCAAACAGCTGCAGCGAGGTCTTCCATTCAAGAGAGGTGTGAGTATCTAACTTTGCTTAAATTGCATTTGTTGATACTAGAGCAGAGTAAAATTCATCCTTGTAGACCACTGTAAATATGGAGTGGTTACAGAAGCAGGCAGAGAAATATGCTGGCACACCCCAGCTGGAGGGGGTTAATGTGGAAACCACGTGGTTAAATTGTATGCGTTGGTTTACCACAGAGAACTAGATACAAAGAATTCGCTAGGGAAGACTAATAGCCGAGTAGCGGCTTTGTGTAAGACAGTGATAACTTATGATCAGGCTCTTGATAGACAGCCTAAACCGCAGTATGTGTACGGGGTCACCCGGGGAGGGACAGTGTATGGGGAGAGATTAGAACAGTTGAATGAGACATTGAGACCAGCAGAGGAAACACAAAAGGAGGGGGTTGAGTTGGAGACTTTGACAGCACTTATAGCACAGATGGAGTCTGCAGTGGAGAAGTGCGGGGCTGATGCAGACACAGTCTCAGAATGGAAGTCAATGTTAGGAGACTGGATAAGAGAATATACAAATACACAGGATAGATTGTCCTGGCAGCTTCAGCATATGCAGACACAGTTGGGTAAAGGGTTGGCAGTGGAGGAGGAGGAAAGAGATGATTTATCCCAGGAGGAATATAAATTTGACACTGCTTCGACCTCAAGAAAAATCCCTGCCCAAATGTCCCTGGTCCATCTTAAATTTATTAAAAATTTGCCTAATTGGGAGGAAAGTAAGGGAGTGCTTCATAATGTTCTTGATTTTGAGTCATGGCTAGATAAATTTCAAATTAAATGTAAGGAAGATGCTTCCCATTATTTCATTTCTTTTGTGCCCCCTGAGTTCATGTCCCATCTTAGAGCCCAGCAAGCGAAGGGTGTTCAGTGTGAACTGACAGAGCCGCAGGGAAGAATGAAGTTTGTGATTTCACAGAAGTTAGGGGGGAGAAAGCCCTCTCTGGCATTGTTAGATTCCTTTAAAATTAGAAAGGAGAGTGATCTCAGGATAGAGGCAGATAAATGAGTTGCAGCCTGGTGCGTTGTGTTTGATAAGACCTTAGATATTATGGACCAGGGTGATAAATTTGCTATGATGGAACAATTTGTAAAAAAGGTTCCCTTAGAGGGAGTTTTTAAAATCAGGAGTTTTGCAAAATGCTGAATCCATTGAGGACGTGGTGGAGGCTTTATTAACCAATGTTAGAATGATGCAATCCGAGGTGAAGGGTGATGAGTCTAATGTTTTTGCGTACCATTCACCTCGGGGTGTATCTGCTGATTCAGGGAGGCCGGGGGGATAAGGCCAGCTGCCGAGAATGGGCAGATCCCGTTCGGCAGAGCCCCCCACGGGATCCCATGAGAGGTCCCCCTTGTGTTATTTTTGCGGACAGTTAGGACACTTTAGACATTCTTGTCCCAACCTTGTGCCAGGGATTGTACGCCGAGAACCCCGGGCACCATTTAACCCCCAACAGCCCCGGGAGTTCTCTAGACCACCTTTTGGAGTTAGACCTCCGTATCCAGCAGTGAATGACCCTAGGCAGTATCAGCAGTATAATGGTCTTCAAATGGTTAACCCAGTCTCACAGGAGACTTCTGCTCCTATTCCTTCCCCAGTAGCTTTCACTCATCTGCACCCGGAGGTCCATGCTATTCAGGGAGGGGTCACTCCTCCTCGTCCCTATGCTCCGCTGATTAGGGAGCTACAGGAACATGAGGACCGGACCCTGACTAAGGATCTCTTTGGGGGGAGGTGGCAGCTGTTGGACGGAAGTCGTGTCCAGATGGGGATGATGGATTTTTCGGGCTTCCCATGGCAGGTAACACTGATTGATGGGAGTGCTCCCCCTGTTCCCCTTACCCTCCTTGACCACCTTTCCTTGGGCAGCGATGGGAGACCTTATGTCAGAGGGAGAATAGAGGGGCTGCCTTGGGAAAACATCCTCATCGATACAGGAGCCTCAGTTTCAGTAACAAGACACAAATTGCAGTCACCCCCTGGACTGCCTGAGACTACCACTTTGGTAGGATTTGAGGGCTCCTGTATTCAAGTAGTAAAAAGTTGTCCAGTGAACCTGAGATTTCAGGACACAGGGGGATCGAAGCAAAGGGGTCTTCGATGCGCTTTCTGGGTAAACCCACAGTTACGGTCCACTATTTTGGGAACTGATGTTTTGGGAGCAATGGGAATTGTTGTTGATTTATGTAACAAAGTCTTGTGGCGGAATAAAGAAGCCACTATCTGTTCTGTAATTGTACCTGTGGAGGAGGATGAGGGGAGTCACAAATTCCCCATTGCTAGTTTCGGATTAGGTGCTGATGAAAATGTTGAAAATACTGACAATGATGCTTTGAAAAATGAATTGAAGCAAAGGTTCCCTGAATTGTGGATCTCAAAGAAAACTGATTGTGGGTTAATGCAAACTCAGGTTAAAATTGATGGTGAAAAACTGCCACCTTTCCAGCATCAGTACCGTATTCCGGAGGACGCAATCCCTTACATAAGGGTAGCAGTCAGTGAATTAGAGAAGCAAGGTGTTGTTGTGAAAGGTAATTCCCCATGTAACAGTCCTATTCTACCTGTAAAAAGGAAGATGGCAGTTTTCGAATGGTAGTAGACCTGAGACTTGTAAATAAGTACACTCCCTCAGCTGCTCACCTTGTTGCATCTGCCCCTGAAGTTATGTCACAGCTGAGGAGTGATTGTAAAGAGCTTTCTTGTTTGGACATTGCAAATGGCTTTTTCTCAGTACCCCTAACACCTGAATCTGCCCTCCGCTTCGCATTCACTTTTGAGACTGTGCAATACTTGTTCACACATTTGCCCATGGGATTTCACAGTTCTCCTGTGTATTTCCATCAGGCATTGGCTCAAGTATTAGAACCCCTTGGCTACGGAGACAAAGTCTTACAGTATGTGGATGATCTATTGATTCAAACTGTCGATGAATGTGAACACCAAGAGACCCTTGAAAATGTTTGTCAGGCTTTACAAGATGCAGGACTCAAAATGAGTCTAGACAAAGTACAAGTGATGAAATCAGAGGTTAGATTTCTGGGTGTGTCTGTCTCAGCAGAAGGAAAGAAACCCATGCATGACAGGGTTAAAGCTATTCAGGCTGTCCCCATACCAACTAATATTACTGAGCTCAGAAAATTTTTGGGTCTTATCAACTTTTCCAGAGAATTTATTGAAGATTTTGCTTATCTGGCTAAACCACTGTATGATTTATTGAAAGATGTTAATGATGATTTTGCTCCTGTCAATGTGGAGGGAGCCGCCTTACAGGCTTTTGAGGGATTGAAGCGCGCCCTTACGGCAGCTGCTGCATTGATTAACCCTGACCCTTCCCAGCCTTTTTACAATCAGACTCATACCAGTGATGTCTCTATTTCTTCTGTGCTTCTACAGAAATGGCTCAAAGAAAGCACAGAAGTGTCTAGTCAGTTGTATGCCCTAGGTTACTACTCTAGGTTGCTTACCCCCGTGGAGAAAGGATTCACTCAGTGCATGAAGCACCTACTGGGCGTGCACTGGACTATGAATCAAGTGAGACATATAGTGGGGTTTCCTCCTTTAATTTTACAAACCCTGCATATCACTTTAAAAACTTTGCTGAAAGGAAAAGCTTCAGGTATTAATTCACAGAGAATGGCCCAATGGATCATTGATTTTGAGACTAAAGACTTACAAGTTGAAGTGGGTGAGAAATATCACTTAGCCCAGATGATGCAATATGCAGGAAAAAGTCACGATTGTCAAACTTAACAGGCTAATGTCACTCCCTCCCCCTTCCAAGCAGATTTCCAAGAAGGAATTTCTTGTGCCTATATCGACGGAGCTCGATATTGGCATGAGGGGCATTACGTCACCGGCTTCGCTGTGTGGCTTCCAGCTAAGCCATTGCTCCTGCAGTATAAACTCCCTGGTCATTTCTCCGCTCAAAGAGCTGAATTGGAAGCAGCTTTACAGGTCATTCTTGTGTGCACAGAGCCAATGAATATTTTCAGTGATAGAGCATATGTCGTTTCCTCCCTCACCCTGTATCTCAATGTATGGGCCCTGAGGGGGATGGTAGACTCACAGAATAGGCCTTTGCAACATGCAGAAATTCTCAAACAAATTGAGCAGCGGGGCAAAGAATTCCTGAATTTATGGTCCTTCTGTAAAACCAAGGGGCACCAGAGGTTGATTCCTGACCCACACATCCTTGGCAATGCATATGTAGACCATGCAGCCAAGGAAGCTGCCCTTATAGGCGATGACAAATATCCTCAAGAAATCATCGCTGCAGTCACTAAAACACCCTGAGAGCCCCCCCTTGTTTTTTCTCCTCTTCAAGATCTCGTAAAGGCACAGGAGAAGGATGGAGACTCATCCCTGTTCAAATCCCCTGCCCATTGAGGGGGAGTGCCTGTACTACAAAAGGGTTAATGACAGGCTAGTGCTTTATATTCCACCAACAATGATTAAGTCTTTGCTCAAATTTAATCATTCAGTCTTTGCTCATCCAGGACCAGAGGCTCTATTAGAGCTTGTCCAACAAAAAAAGTGGCATCCCCAATTAAGAGCTTTATGCCAGGAGATACATGATGAATGCCTTATTTGTTTACAGAATAACTCCAAAGGAAAAAGCAAGCCCCATCTCCGCAGAATACAAGTAGCAGAGGGGCCCTGGCAGTCCATCTAAATTAATTTAACTGTTCCCTTCCCTCCTGCTAAAGGTGGTTTCCGATATGCCCTGGTTCTGGTAGATGTCTTTTCAAAATGGGTAGAGGCGCTCCCAGCCACTAATAATACTGCTCTTACCACGGCCAGACTCTTGTGGAAAAATGTGTTTTCACATTGGGGTTTCCATAAAATCATTGAAAGTGACAATGGCCTTCACTTTGTGGGTCAGGTTACGAAGCATCTCTGTGCTCTGCTGGGGATCCAGCAGTGGTTCATGTCCCCTATCATCCGCAGTCGGCAGGGATGGTAGAACGCATGAACAGGACCCTGAAGTCCAAATTGTCCAAAATGATCCAAGAAAAAGGAAATGATTGGATTAATCATCTACCAGCTATCCTGTTAGCCATCCGTGCAGTAGCATCCAAATCTACCAGCATTTACCCATTTGAATTAATGACAGGAAGACAGATGCCTGTCCAGTTGCCAAGTGACATTGCCCGCAACAAGCCGTAGTACAGAGGGATCAATGGTTACAGCAAGTGCAGCAGCACATTACACGCCTTCAACAGTATGCTGCTTTCCAAATGGCGAAGAGTTGTGCTGATCCTACTGACAAATCCTATGAGTCTAAATTCGTTATAGGAGCTCAGGTCATGGTTAAAAATTTAAGAAAAATAGGACCCTGGGAAGCTAATTGAGAAGGTACTTTAGTTGTTACTCATAAGAAATTGGCCCCACAGTTTTAGGAGTGCACAGGGTTAACAAATCAAGCTACAAAAGGTGTTAAAATTGTTCATATCGATCAGTGTAGACTTCTTAATTATCTTACTGAGATTTATGGTAAGGACTGATACTCCACTTTTTTTTTCTATTTTCTCCAGGTCAGCCGAAGATTTGCATATTCGACTCCTAGGACCATGAGTTTATTGGATGATCGGGAGAAGATGCTTCACACTATACAGTGGGACTCTGATAGTGTGAGAGGGGGAGAAGATCAGGAAAATCCAGAAGCCAAAGAATGAGGAGAAAAAGACCAAAAGACTTAACTATTGTGCAACTTATTTTTTGGGGGACTAATATTTGAATTTTTTTTATTATGTGTTTGTGCTATTTTTAGGGACTCTTGCCCTTACACACACACACACGTGTATGAAGCGCTGAATTACCTCAATATTCTTATTTTCAATAATTCACTCAAGAACCTTACAGTACTGTATGTTGTACTCTGGACAGAGTACAAGAGGGGGATATGTAAGAGAATGGTCAGCTATAATATACTGAGCTGCCATGATCAACCTGGCAGCCATCTTGTGAAAGTTAGGAAAGAATATATTCAACTTTTACAATAGAACTAATACGATGTACTCTGTAAAAGCAGATGGACGATGTAAAATGAGATCATGCCCATTAACAAATTTAGCAGATGTTCATATAGGTAAATTGTATCAGCCTCAGGGCAATGAGAAAATAGAACCAACGAATATATGGTAAATATGTGTATTTATGATAGTGTTAGTAGGAAACAGACTTCTACAATTGTCAAATGTATGAATTTATGGGTTTAGTCTAAAAGCAGTAATAAGATTAATGATAGTAGTTAGAGATAATATTGGATTTATGTGTTTTTAATGTGGTTTGGTGAAGAGTTAATT
This sequence comes from Dendrobates tinctorius, assembly GCF_039654945.1. Classification (NCBI taxonomy): domain Eukaryota; kingdom Metazoa; phylum Chordata; class Amphibia; order Anura; family Dendrobatidae; genus Dendrobates; species Dendrobates tinctorius. The sequence continues at coordinate 6,643,085 of NW_027361731.1, read as the reverse complement.
AATGATGTAATATTGTGTTACTTCTTCCTTTGTCCAAAAAGATATGATGTAACCATATACGCCCTTTTGCTATAATATGTATACAGCTTCCTTTGTTTGCATAATGTATAAAAAGCCCCTGTTACTGTTGCTCGGGGCCATTCCACCGCCATTATGCCGCTGTGCCACACCATAGCCAGGGCTGGGGCCTTATCACCGCCAGACTTCCTAGCGAATCTCTGCCCGTCTGAATTCCTGTTTTTGCCCGCATATTTCAACTTCTCTGATTTTTTGTTCTATTTTGCCGTGCATCTCTGAATAAACTTCGACCTCAGCTTTAGAAGATTGTCTGCAATTTTGTCCGGCTCATCAAACTCTCCCAATCAGGACTTTTTCTTACAGTAAAGGATGGAGCCCTGCAGACCAGGACAGGGATGGGGCTATGCATACCATTATAGGGATAAGGGCGATCATTCCTGCCAGGATAAGGTTGAGGTGGACCATTTCTACCAGGAAAGGGACGAGGAGCCATGCATTCTAGGACGAGATGGTGCCCTGCATACCAGGATAGGGATGAGGGCGATAGTTCCTGCCAGATAGGGATGAGGAGGCCATGCATACCATGATGGGGATGAGGGAACCATGCATACCAGGATAGGGATGAGGGGCCATGTGTTTCAGGATGGAGATGAGAGGACCATATTTACCTGGATAGGTGATATTAAGTAAAGAATTGACAACATTTTTGCGTCAGTCTTTTTTTTACCCTAATTTCCTCCTCTAAAACCTAGGTCCGTCTAATAGTCCGAAAAATATGGTGTACATATTGGAAAAGCCATTTAAATGGATTATGCAAAGTAATCCCCTATCCCGAGACCTATGTAGTCGCTGGGGTACGACCAGTGGGACCTCCATGATCCCGAGAACCTGTGATCTAAAGAAGAGGTCGATCATGCGCACTGAGGTGGCATTCACACATGAACTTCAAATAACTCCTTTAAGGTGAGTGTTGAAGGGCAGGACAAAGTATAACAAAATCCACTGATCGGGTGTGGGGGGATTGTTATAGTATGTGGGCTGGTGGGGTTTGTGTGGCAGGGTTGCTTTTTTATCCCAGTCTGGCTCTGAAAGTCAGGAAAAAGGGAAACTGCTGCTATTGTACAGAAATTAACACTTGACACACACTGCACATTTAATGTTGTCGATCATAAAAGCAAATTTTGGCCAGAAAGACTGGACCTGGTCTTGTAGGGACCATATGAGCACATTCAGCAGCACAGAAGGGAGAGAAGGTAGATTCATCCAATAAGATATTAAGGATCTAGGATGCCAACAGCATCATTACCCTCCGATTTCTGATACAGACCCATCATAATACTTTTCTTCAAGTGATTTTCTAATTTATCAGAACATTCTATGTACGCTGTCATTTGACTTTGTAGTTTACAGACCTGGGCAGGTAACGGTCAGCGTCTTCTAATCTCAGGGGGTAGGTGGATCCTCCAGGTGATAAGTTCTATAGAAAAGAGCTTTCAATGCCCAAAGTCATTTGAACAGTTTTGGCTGAGGGAGAATGTTGTGGTCTAGAGGTAAAATGGTGATCAGGGTAATACGGCCGGACTACACCAACAATAAAGAGGCCACAGCCGGTGACTGAGAAGAATCTGTGACATCTCTGCATTTAGTGGTTACTACTCACCTGGGTAGTCATATGTAGGAATCTCCTCTTTACACCACTCATCACCCCTCGCATATGTCTCTGTAGCAGTAATATGGGTCAGATCTTCACCCTGAAACAAATATTATAAAAGTCACAGACAGATGGAGAAGTCGCATCTATGATCAGCTCTAATCCTGCCATCTCCACCGCTCTCATTACACAAGTACAAACCATATAATACTGGTGGATAAAACAAGACTGAGCCCAAGACCTTCACAGTCGTCTACACATCATACTTGAGATCTCATGACAACTTCTCTCCATCTACCTGATGATCCTGAGGAACATTAGGATCTTCTTGTTTACAGTCCTGTGGAAGCAGAGGACGGGGACATCTCTCTGGTGTTGTCATCTTACTGGATAGATCTGTAGGGAAACACATACAGGGACTGAATTCATTCTTTTCATATAGATATAGGCTGAGTATATTTAGTCCTGTCTATTACCTGGAGATGCGAGGGGCTGGGGAACCTCCATTATGACATTCTTGTACAGATCTCTGTGTACTTCTAAATACTCCCACTCCTCCAAGGAGAAATAGACAGCGACATCCTGACACCTTATAGGAACCTGACACATACAATGATACCATCATCCCCCCCGATACCTTCATAGCGTTACTATATAATGTCCCAGCATTCCCAGCAGTGTCACCTCTCCAGTCAGCAGCTCAATCATCTTGTAGATGAGTTCTAGGATCTTCTGGTCATTGATGTCCTCATGTATCAGGGAGTGAGGTGGAAGTCCAGTGATTGGGCTCAGGGTTCTTCTCCATCCCTCAGACACAGGGTCCTGGCAGCGCTCACTAGACGTCTTCTTCACTACTGTGTAATCCTGGTTATGGAGAGACACATTAATAAATCTCACTACAGACATTTCCAGAGTCTTCACCTCTCCAGTTCTGTCCATCTGTTATTCCCATAGATAAGAATGATGTAATGTGACGTCATCAGAATCTCTCACCTCTCCAATAAGGTGGAAGAGGATCTCTAGGGTGAGGTGTAATATCCTCTCCGTCATTTTGTCTCTGTCCATATCCTTCTTTGATGGGTAAATCAGGAAAATTCTCTTTTGTAGAAGATCTTCACTGAGAGGATCTGATATTGTAGAGACCTGAATGAGAAGAAGATGAGCCGATGTAACATCATAAAAATCCTGTGTAATACAATTACTGGAGATAATAAGGGAAACATATGAGGAGATTTATTATTTTACACTATTTTATTTTCTTCTTTACATATACTAATAAAACCTAAATATTTAGGCCACAGACAACAAGCAGTTTCCTCCTCGGAGTCGGCAGCTGAATACGTTTCTCAGACTCATCTTCCATAACGCTAATTCTCGTCTCATTTACCGACACTGGAATCGGCATTAGCAATACTGCAGGAGATATTCATTACACGGGACAGGAGAAATAACTCCTTCATGATGAGGACGACATCTTCATCTTCTACTACGGCTCTAGAAACATATTTGTCCAGAGTCCGTCACTGACTCCATCACCACCGGCCATCTACAGTACATGAATGTTTCCCGTCTTCCCCGAACTGTAATCTTCTATCACGTTAGATCTTATGTCTGAGTCACACACAGGAGTTTGAGGCTTTTATAAAAGCTTTTTTGTAAGAACATCAAGACAGGAGTTATTTGATGCCAATGTCTACATGTAAGCTTCCATATATTACATGAAAAACACAAAAAAAAAGTTTGAAAATATTCCTAAAATAATTATAGTGAAGTGTTGAGGCACCAAATGGAAAGTATTTACCCAGTATATGGATACATTGAAGCAGAGCGAAGCAGAACCGCAGGAGTGTGGAGCACCAGCAGAGCTGCAAGGGTACGGAGCACAGGCAGAGCCACTAGAGTGCGGAATACAGGCAGAGTCGCAAGAGTGCAGAGCATGCAAAGCCGCAAGAGTGCGGAGCACAGGCAGATGGAGAGGACACAAGGATAGACACAGCAGGGAAAGGAGCCACAGACAAGGAGACTGACAGATGGAGGTAGGACTGAGTTCAGACAAGGTAACAGTATAAGACAAGGTACAGGAACAAAGACACACATACAGGAACAAAGATACACAGACCCAGATATACTACCTCCTGGAGGGCAGTGAGGACAAGTTTGAGACAAGACAAGGAACAATAGCACAGGGACCAGGATATTCTGCCTCCTGAAGGGCGGACGGATACAAGGCAAGGCTAGGAACAGGGACACAGAGACCAGGATATTCTGCCTTCTGGAGGGCACAGTAGACAGGCACAGATACCGGACTAGGAAACAAGCCTCTAGAGAAGGTGAAACACAGAACAGGACCTGGCAACTCAGCAGCAAGATACTAATTGAGTAAAGGCGTTGCTCAGGCAGCTACCACCGGGTGGAGCTGCCCTAAATACTAGAGGCCTCTTGGTAATTGGCCAGGGACACATTAGCCAGGTGCACCCTGATTCCAAAAGAACCAGAGAGTTCTGGTGCCGCCCCCCTATGCATACAGCCAGGAAACATGCAGAGAGCAAGCATGAAGCAAGAGGCACACAGCATGGAGTCGGCAGCAGACAGAACTCACAGTATGGCATGGAGCAGTGATTAAGTTGGTGTGTGGGAATGGGAGGCCATGCAGTGATGCCGGCAGGGTTGTTACACTGCCTTTAGGGGTGCATAATATTAGGGGCTGCAATATAATATAGAGTCTGTCTATGGGGGTGCATTATATTAAAGGGAACCTGTCACCAGGTTTGGCCGATAAGAGATATAGCCATCACCTTTCACGGCTGATATACAGAATTCTATAATGCTGTATATCTGCCCCCAAACCAGCCAATAAGAGGAGAAAAATAACTTTTTTTATACTCACCTGTGAGGCGGTCCAGTCCGAGGGGTGTCGCTCTTGTTCGTCCAGCGCCTCCCATCTTCCGATGATCGCCGTTCTCCTGCTTGCTTCATGTGGATGATGCATCACTGCGTCATCCACACAGGCTCCCCGACATCGCGCTCCTGTGCAGGTGTACTTATCTGCCCTGTTGAGGGTACAGCAAAGTACTGCAGGGCGCAGGTGCTGGGGCTCTTTGACCTGTGACATCCCTGGGACTGGATCACCCTGCAAGTGAGTATAATGAAAGGTCTTTTTCTTCTCTTACACATCGGGTTCGGGGCAGATATACAGCATTATGGAATGCTGTATATCAGCTCTGAAAGGTGATGGCCATAACTTATATAGGTTAAAACTGGTGACAGGTTCCCTTTAAGGGCTGCATTATACTATAGAGGCTGCCTATGGGGGGTGCATTATATTAGGGGCTGGATTCTGCTACAGAGTCTGCCTATGGGGATGCATTTTATTAAGGGCTGCAGTACACTACAGTGGATGCTTATGGGGGCTGCATTATACTATAGAGTTTGCCTATGGGGTACATTATACTATAGAGTCTGCCTATGGGGAGTGCATTACACTATATGGAGGCCTATGGGGAAAGCATTATACTATATTGAGGACTATTGTCACGGTCCATTTTTGGATCTGTGTCAGAGTGTGGAGTCTCATGTAAACCTTTTTTCTTTCTGGCCCTCGGGAGTTAATATGGGTTTTTGCCCCCCGGTGGCCGCTGGTGTTACTACAAGTTTAGTGAGTCTGCTGCTGGGTTTTTCCCCTCAGGTGGCCGATGGTGTTACTACATATTTAGTCAGTCAGCAGGTGTGACCATAACCTCCTTCCTATAAAGGGTCGTCAGGTGCTTCAACTCACTGTTGGTGATATTATTCATTTGGAGACCAACCAAGCTGGACTCAGGAGCAGGCTGTGTTGTGGTGGAGCTCCAGCTATCCCCTTGTTCTGGTGCCTTACTCTGCACTCTGGTATATTCTGAAAGCAAAGCAAAAAGAGACCAATACAAAAGGGGACAAAACAAACTGGCACATGCAGTAACATATGGGCGGTGATTCAGCACAGCCCCAGCCAGCCAACCCGCACAAAGCAGAGATAAACAAAACCAGATCAAATGCAAGCAGAATAGCAAATGAACCACTCAGCTGAGCATGCAGGGAAAGAGCAGAAGACATCAGACCTCAGGAGGCACAGGAAAAAAATCACCAGCAGGGATAGAGGGAGTCAGCTGTCTTAAATCCCAATCAGAAACCCCAGATCTCCAATCGTCTTCCTCATTATCAGGTGGCAAGCCTCTGTCAATCAGATCAGCTACACTACCTCCAGTAACCACCAGAGGGAGCCCAGAAAGAGAACTCTCAATCTAACCAGCTCCTGTTGTGAGCTCATTTTCTCGTTCACCTTTGATGTCCGATGAACTCCCTCTGCTGGTGAAAGGAGGTAGTGAAACTGATTTGGATGGCTGAAACCTGTCACCTGAACAGGTGGATTGCGATTGGACATCCGGAATCTCTGAGTGGATATAAGGCAGCCGACGTCCTGTAGGGTTGCTGGTGATTTCTCTGCTCTGAGCTCTGGCCTCCAGTTCAGTTCCTGTCTTCTAAAGCTAAGTTTTGCTCTGTTATTGTTCCATGAGATTTTGTCTGATTTGCTTAGTTTTGTGTTCTGCCAGCCCCGGCTAGGGCTCTGCTGAATTTCCATTTTTGTCCCTGATCGGTTAAATCTCTTTTGCTCTGTCTTCAGAATATATCGGAGTGCTGATATAGGGATTTTGAAGTCTAGTGACTTCAGGGCCGTTTTTCCTATCAGACGTGTTGGAACATTTTTGGTAGGGTTTTTGCAGATTGCAGCCAGCATCTTTTCTGTTCTTTCCTATCTAGTTAGTTGGGCCCCATCATTTGCTCTGCCTGTCTTTCTGTCTGTTTGTGTTTTCATCTGTTTTCACCGACAATACACGTTGGGGGCTGTCTATTGCTTTGGGGTCTGCTCTGGGGCAGTTTAGATTTCCCCTTTCTTTCTTTAGGCTTATTTAGTTCTCCGGCTGTGAAGAGGCGTCTAGGACCACCGTAGGAATGCTCCACGGCTACTGTTAGTTGTTGTAAATAGGATCAGGGGTCTGCAATCCGCTAGCTACCAACCTCTCCGGTTTTCTGGACTTAGCTTGCATTTTTGTTTTTTCCTCCTCAGGTGACTCATTCATAACAGAATCACCAGCCATACCGCAGATTCTAGGGTATTCAGTAGCAGGAAAGAATTATAAAAAAAGAAGAAAAAAAAAAGTGTCACAAATTTTTTTTTTTTAATGTATATTTATTCCTCTTTTTCTCTGGGGCCATAGGAGGATTTTTTTCTTAATGGAGATTAAGCAATTGTCTGATCGTGTGGAGCAGCTCGCTGCTGAAGTGCGGGGAATTTCCGCCTATCTTGCCCATTCACATGCTGCTGAACCAAAGATCCCTACTCCTGATGTGTTTTTTGGGGATCGGTCTAAATTTTTGAAATTTAAGAATAATTGCAAATTATTTCTTGCCTTGAAGCCTAGCTCATCGGGGAGCTCTGCGCAGCAGGTCGAAATTGTCATCTCCTTGCTGCGCGGCGATCCCCAGGATTGTGCGTTTTCTTTGACACCTGATGATCCTATTCTAACTAATGTGTACGCATTTTTTCAAGCCTTGGGGTTGTTGTATGATGAACCTAATGCTATTGATCAAGCTGAAAAAGCCCTGTTGGCATTGAACCAGGGTCAGGATTCTGAAGAGTTGTACTGTCAAAAATTCTGAAAGTGGGCGGTCCTTACTACCTGGAATGATGGTGCCTTGGCAGCTCTCTTTCGGAAGGGTTTGTCAGAAACCGTAAAAGATACTATGGTGGGATTTCCTGTTCCCTCTGGTCTTGACGATTCTATGTCATTAGCCATTCAGGTTGATCGGCGTTTATGTGAACGTAAAATTATACGAGAAATGTTGCCACCTATTGAACAAATGTCTGAACCTATGCAATGTGATAGAGTTTTGTCTAGGGCGCATCGTCAGGAGTTCAGAAGGCGTAATAAGCTGTGTTTTTTCTGTGGAGATGCCTCTCATAATATTTCTGTCTGCCCTAAACAAGAGAAATGTTTTGCACACACATTTGCTGTAGGTGGTGTACAACCTAAGTTTCTTCTGGCAATTACTCTGATCTGCTCCCTGTCCACATTTTCCGCTAAGGCTTTTGTGGATTCAGGAGCGGCTCTGAACCTGATGGACTTGGAGTTTGCTAAACGTTGTGGGTTTCCTATGACACATCTGTGGACGCCTATCCCTTTGAGGGGTATTGATGCTACTCCTTTGGCGAAGAATAAACCTCAGTTTTGGACCCAGGTGGTAATGCGGGTCACCCCAGACCATCAAGAAAATTGCAGATTTTTGGTGTTGCATAATTTGCATGATATCATTGTTCTGGGGTTTCCCTGGTTGCAAATCCATAATCCAGTTTTGGATTGGAAATCTGTGTCTGTGGTGAGTTGGGGTTGTCAGTGTGCTCTTAGTGACACTCCTGTGTTCTCCACCTTTCCCCAGTCGCATGATGTTCCTGACTATCTGGCTGATTATTATGATGTATTTAGTGAGAATAAGTCTGCGTCTTTGCCTCCTCATAGGAGTTATTACTGTGCAATTGAGCTGAGCCCTGAGTGTAAATTTCCCAAGGGTCGACTTTTCAATTTATCTGTACCCGAGCATGAGGCTATGCGATATTATATTAAGGAGTCATTGGAGAAGGGTCATATTAGACCATCCTCTTCACCCTTGGGTGCTGTTTTTTTTTTCATGGCCAAGAAAGATGGTTCATTAAAGCCTTGTATTGACTATCGTTCCCTCAATAAAATTACTGTTAAATATCAGTATCCGTTACCCCTGATTTCTGATCTATTCTCCAGAGTTAAAGGTGATTGTTGGTTTACCAAGCTTGACCTCAGGGGGGCGTATAATCTTAATCGCATTAAGCATGGTGATGAATGGAAGACGGCGTTTAATACTCCGGAGGGACATTTTGAGTACCTGGTGATGCCTTTTGGGCTCACTAATGCCCCTTCTGTCTTCCTGTGCTTCATGAATGATATTTTCCGGGACTTTGTGGATAAGTTTTTGATCATCGATCTGGATGATATTTTGATCTTTTCCAGGGATTGGGACTCTCATGTGGAACATGTTCGGACTGTGTTCCGGATTTTGAGGGAGAATTCCCTGTGTGTTAAGGGGTCGAAATGCCTTTTTGGTGTACAGAGGATTTCATTTTTGGGAATTATTTTGTCTCCGTCAACTATTGAAATGGACCCGGCCAAGGTACAGGCCATTTATGATTGGGTTCAGCCCACTTCTTTTGAAGGCCCTCCAGAAGTTTTTGGGTTTTGCTAATTTTTATCGTAAATTCATAGCTAATTTTTCTGGTATTGCCAAACCATTGCCTGATTTGACTAAGAAGGGTGCTGATGTGCTGAATTGGTCTCCAGAGGCTGTTTCTTCCTTTCAGGAGCTGAAGCGGAGGTTCACTTCTGCTCCGGTTTTGCGGCAACCTGATGTCTCACTCCCGTTTCAGGTAGAGGTGGACGCTTCTGAGATTGGTGCAGGAGCTGTTTTGTCCCAAAAAGATCCGGTAATATCTAAAATTAATCCCTGTGCTTTCTTTTCCCGAAAGTTCTCCCCATCTGAACGCAACTATGATGTGGGGAATCAGGACCTGTTAGCGATGAAATGGGCATTTGAGGAGTGGAGACATTGGTTGGAGGGAGCTAGACATCAAGTCGTGGTCCTCACTAACCACAAGAATTTGATTTACCTTGAGTCGGCCAAACGCTTGAATCCTAGACAGGCTAGGTGGGCCTTGTTTTTCACACGTTTTGGTTTTGTGGTCTCTTTTCTTCCGGGCACTAAGAATGTCAAGGCAGACACCCTCTCTAGGAGTTTCTTTGCGGATTCTCCTATTGTGACCAAGCCTGCTACCATCTTAGGAGAGGGGGTAGTTCTTTCTGCCATTTCGCCCCGATTTGAGACATGCTCTGGAAGAGTTTCAGGAGGACAAACCTGAGCATTGTCCCATTGGAAAATTGTATGTTCCTGACCAGTGGAGGAAGAGAGTAATGTCTGAAGTTCATTGCTCCGCACTGGCTGGTCATCCAGGTATTTTTGGTACTAGAGATTTGGTGAGTCGGTCTTTTTGGTGGCCCGCCTTATCTCGTGATGTCAGGAATTTTGTGCAGTCCTGTGGGACTTGCTCCCGGTCTAAACCTTGCTCTCGCTCTAGTGGGTTGTTGATGCCTTTGCCGGTGCCCAGGAGGCCATGGACCCATATTTCAAAGGATTTTATTTCTGATCTGCCTGTCTCTCAGAGAATGACTGTTATCTGGGTGATTTGTGACAGATTCTCTAAGATGGTCCATCTTGTACCACTTCCTAAGTTGCCATCTTCCTCAGAGTTGGTGCCCTTGTTTTTGCAACAGGTGGTTCGCTTGCATGGGATTCCTGAGAACATTGTATCTGACAGAGGAGTTCAGTTTGTCTCTAGATTTTGGAGGACTTTTTGTTCCAAGCTGGGAATTCAGTTGTCCTTCTCCTCTGCGTTTCACCCTCAGACCAATGGGCAGACGGAGAGAACAAACCAGACTTTGGAGTCTTATTTGAGATGTTTTATCTCTGCTGATCAGGATGATTGGGTCTCATTTTTGCCCTTGGCCGAATTTGCTTTAAATAATAGAGCTAGTTCTGCCACTTTGATGTCACCTTTTTTTGTAACTTTGGGTTTCATCCTTGATTCTCTTCAGGGCAGGTGGAGTCTTCTGCCTGCCCAGGTGTTGACACTGTGGTGGAGAGAATGCACCAGATTTGGGACCAAGTGTTGGATAAGTTGTCTCTCTCCCAGGAAAAGGCCCAGCAGTTTTCTAACTGGCATAGGACCATTGGTCCCCGGTTTAAGGTGGGTGATATGGTTTGGTTGTCATCAAAGAATATCTCTTATCATCGAAAAATATTGCTATGAAGGTGGCTTCTCCAAAGTTTAAACCTAGATTTATTGGACCTTACAAGATTTTGGAGATTCTTAATCCGGTCTCTTTTCGATTGGCTCTTCCTGTTACATTTAAGATCCATAACATGTTTCATAAGTCTCTGTTGAAGAGGCTTGTTGAGCCAGTAGTTCCTGTGGTGGCACCGCCTGACCCTGTATTGGTTGAAGGTAATGTGGAATATGAGGTTGAGAAGATACTGGATTCTCGTCTGGCTAGACGGAGACTCCAGTATTTAGGTAAGTAGAAGGGTTATGGCCAGGAGTATAATTCTTGGGTCTCTGCATCTGATATTCATGCCGAAAGATTGGTTCGTGCTTTTCATCGGGCCCATCCTGATTGGGGGAGGTACTGTTGTGAGCTCATTTTCTCGTTCACCTTTGATGTCCGATGAACTCCCTCTGCTGGTGAAAGGAGGTGGTGAAACTGATTTGGATGGGAGAAACCTGTCACCTGAACAGGTGGATTGCGATTGGACATCCGGAATCTCTGAGTGGATATAAGGCAACCGACGCCCTGTAGGGTTGCTGGTGATTTCTCTGCTCTGAGCTTTGGCCTCCAGTTCAGTTCCTGTCTTCTAAAGCTAAGCTTTGCTCTGTTATTGTTCCATGAGATTTTGTCTGATTTGCTTAGCTTTGTGTTCTGCCAGCCCCGGCTGGGGCTCTGCTGAATTTCCATTTTTGTCCCTGATCGGTTAAATCTCTTTTGCTCTGTCTTCAGAATATATTGGAGTGCTGATATAGGGATTTTGAAGTCTAGTGACTTCAGGGCCATTTTTCCTATCAGACGTGTTGGGACATTTTTGGTAGGGTTTTTGCGGATTGCAGCCAGCATCTTTTCTGTCCTTTCCTATCTAGTTAGTTGGGCCCCATCATTTGCTCTGCCTGTCTTTCTGTCTGTGTTTGTGTTTTCATCTGTTTTGACCGACAATACATGTTGGGGGCTGTCTATTGCTTTGGGGTCTGCTCTGGGGCAGTTTAGATTTCCCCTTTCTTTCTTTAGGCTTATTTAGTTCTCCGGCTGTGAAGAGGCGTCTAGGACCACCATATGAACACTCCACGGCTACTGTTAGTTGTTGTGAATAGGATCAGGGGTCTGCAATCCGCTAGCTACCAACCTCTCCGGTTTTCTGGACTTAGCTTGCATTTTTGTTTTTTCCTCCTCCGGTGACTCATTCATAACAAGCTCCACTATCTTCAGTAATCACCATAGGAAGCCAGAGAGAGAATTCACAACAGGGAGGTGACCAGGGAGTGTATATTTCCTCCATTTCTTCCTCTCAGTGTAACCTGCCTGTGGAGGTCATGCTACATCTTGGAGGGAATGCCAGTACCTATCGTTTTAGGTCTCCCGTGGTTGGAAAAACACAACCCGGTAATAGATTGGCGGTCTAGGGAAGTAGTCGGCTGGGGTCAGTCGTGTGAGGGCTGCTGCCTGGGGGCTACTGTCTCTGCCATCATTCTACAACCATCCCCTTCTACTCCAGTGGGGGTAGCAGAGGTGCTGCCAGGGAGTAGGGGCACATCTCTACCCTCACCACATGCTAACCCTGGGTGTCTTAGTCCTCTTGGGAGGACAGGTCAGAGGAGGGTGGTGACTCCTTCTGAGCATTGTGGGGGTGTGAGTGTGACAACACAAGGGGACGCCTCTGTTGTAGGTTCTGTGAAGAGTTCACCATCTTGTGGCAAATGGGTGCGTGGCAGTAAACATTCAGGTCCGGACCTGTGTGTGAATGAGTACGTATGGGTGTCCACCAAAAACATCCAGTGGAAGTGTGCTGCAGGGGTATGGAGCAGGGCTGTGGAGTCGGTAAGCCACAGTTGCGACTCCGACTCCTGGATTTTATCAGGCTCCGACTCCGACTCCGGCTCTGACTCCTTCATAAATGGCCAATTCATAACAACAAATTTACTGTTGTAAAATATTAAACATTGTGCTTATTCAGTTTCTCACCATCATATAAGTAATCAGACCACTTAGAGCAAAAACTACATTTATTAGAATACAATTAGAATATAGCAAATAACTTTTATAAACTTTTCTAAACTGTAAGTAAATATGCAATAAACACTTTTATGCAGTTAATAAGAAGAAATCTATAAATTTGTCCTCAGAAAAAGTATTGCCTCTGTCAGATCCTCCTTCATGGATGCCCTCAAATCTGATCTAATTATTTTGAGAGCAGAGAACAACCTCTCTACACTAACTTGTGTTGGAGGCAAAGCAGTAACCACTCGGGCAACATCTCTGACAATGTCAGGATACAGAGGAATCGCTTGTTGCACTGTTATTTTTGATGAACAGTCAAATTTCTCAATTTCTTTTAGTGCACATGAAAAATTCTGCTGAAATGTACTGGCTGTGTTCCTTGATGGGGATGACTCTTCTTCTATGCGGGAATGCTTTGCACGGTCCTTGTGATCCAAATATTTTTCGAAATTAAATTCTTCATCAGTTGATGAGGGTGAAGATGTGGCAGGACAACCAAATTCTTCTTGTTCCTCCTGACTGTTCTGCAACCCTTTCATCCTTACTGCTATTTCAAACAGAGCTTCTTTTCCTTTACTTAGCTGTTGATAATCTAGAAGAATCTGATGCATTGGGTCTACATAAACAGCTGCCAAAAGAATGTTATTTTGTAATAGTAGCTCCTCTCTCCGTTTCATTGATGTAGCAATGCCACTTGCAATTAACCCTCCTCTTTGGGACAGGCGAAACATCAGGTTCTTCCACTCCTTTAAGAAAATACCTGGAGTTAAGTCCTCTGCTTGTAATTTTTTAGTCACTGTAAATGGGTGCTCTAGCAATTTTTCCAGCTCAGTCACCTGATTCCACTGACTTTCATTTAGCGTCAGTTGAGGGTTAGCCATGTCTACAAGAAAGGTTTTCAGTTCAACCAAGCGCTGAGTCATTAAGTAAGTACTGCCCCATCGTGTGGCTTGATCAATAATTGCCCCTTTTCCAGCAAGTCTCTTCAAAATTGAGTCAACTTTTAGGGGTTCTGGCAACAGTAGCCAATTTTCTCACAGTGCAGCAGCATGTCCTTCTTGCAGACTGTCTCTTATAGCCAGCTGTAGCGTATGCACAACACAGCGCATGTGATGAATGAAAGAACATATTGACACAGTTTCAACAAGATCATCTAAACTATCATGTTGCTGTTCATATGAAGCAACTTCAGTTTGCTCCTCAGTTACAATACTGTGTTCCTCTATTTCAAACATTTCTGTGTCTGTGGACCCAGAATGTTCTTCTAGCTGCTGGTCACCATCATTACTCTCATTCATTAGCTTAATAGTACTTATCATATTTGAAGCATTGTCAGTTACAACAGAAAGAACTTGCTCTTTTTTAAGTTCATAGTCTTGCAGAACCTTTTCCACCAAGACCTGGAGAAACTCACTGGTGTGATGAGCTTTGGTGTCTTTTACTGCCAATGTCTTGGTAACTATTTCATTTTTGTCAAAACAAATCGGACATTGATGGCAAAATAGTTCACTCTGTGACGTGTGCAGGCATCCATTTTAAGAAACAGAAAGCGTCCCTTGAGAGTTTTTTTAAGTTCTTCCTTTTGTTTAAAAGCTTCTTCGATTACTAATTTTCTAATACTCTCTCTCTCCAGAGAAACACCAAGCTTGCGGGCCATTTCCCCATTCAGACACATAAAAGCTGGTCGTGAAAATAATGAAATAGGCACACTATCCTTTACAACAAGCTCTATGATCTGTTTTTTAAATGTATCTACTGTCATTGTCACAGTAACTTTGTCACTGACAAAATATCTTGCAACTGATGGCTGCAAAGTTCTCTGCTCCTTTGTTTGGCTGGAAGAGCTGGGCACTGGTTCATTGGTTTGGATGCAGTCTTTCTCATCCACTGCTTTCAGTACTTCTGGATGAAAGCGCTGTAAATGTCTCTTTAGATTAGAAGCTCTGGTAGGAGCATTTTTATCTTTGCCTGAATATGTACTCATCTTGGCTTCACAGCATTTGTTTTCGTCTGGATCATTTGTCATACACTGACAGACATAATGTTTTCTATCTTGAGTGATGGTGAAATGATCAAATACAGCTGATTTAATGTGAGCTTCTTTGACATTCTCAGGTTTTTAATTCTGCATTCACAATCCAAATGACAATTGTTTTTCCTAAAAACAATTGTACAAAATTATTGCCAGGTCGTACAACTGATATAGTGGTCAGTAATACTGTTGTTATTCCTCATGTACTCACAGTTAACTGATGCAAAGTTTGTTGAAAGGATAATACTTCTTACAGTCTTCCTCTTCTGAGTAGCAGGCAGTTGTGAGATGCTTGGAAGACGCACACCTAGTATGATCTAGTCTAGAGGAGGAGCTTTACTACTAATAATTTGCAACACATTTTCACTTTCAATTTCATACATTGTAAGTAGGGGGGTTGGGGCAGCATGAGGTTAACCAAGTATAAGATTAGATAGGGGCAGTGGAGAACAGTGACACACAAGAAGTAAGAAATGTCTCTATCTCCAGCAGAACTGCTTATCACTGTTGTTCATAGTTTGATAGAATATATATATTTGAGTAACATTTATAAAATTCATATGAAAGTTCAATTATGAAATATTAATACATTTTTTTTAAAGCTGGAGTCGGAGTCGGTACATTTCTACCGACTCCGACTCCAACCAAAACTAACTCCGACTCCGACTCCACAGCCCTGGTCTGGAGTGTCTCAGTGAAAATGCAGTGTCTCAGAGGAACTATAGGTTACGCAATTCCATGCATTTTTGTGTAACACTTGTCCTGGTTCCCTGAGGCGACACATATTAATGATGTTTGTGTAAGCCACACACATGTTGCATCATTGTCCACTGGTTTTTATTAACTCTGTAGTGTTTACATGGTGATTACTATATGCACTTTTCTTGCCCTGTTTATACAATAAAGTTATTTGCATAATTGATATTAGTGAATTTTTGACCATGGTACTATATTTAATTTTATGGGCATATAAGCTCTCTTTGGTGTTCTGATGACTGAATATAGTATATAGAGAGTATCTCATTGTTCTAAATATGTTCTCTGTGTTGGTCCAGAATCCTGGCCATGTTCTCACGTGTACCCTGCAGTCTGAGAATTCCTGATATTTCAATCTTTGGGACGAGATCACCCTGGACAGGCAGCTCACAGACAGCCCTACTGCCTGACCGCGGGGCCTTTCTTCTCTGCCGGGGGCCATTTTGTTGTACTGTGGAAATAAAGTTTTTCTTTTAGTAACAATATAATTAGAAACTGTCATTTCTGTCTGCCATGGTGGAAGTATTGATGATACAATATTTTTCTGCCATGATGGATGCAGTTTTGCTTTTTTTCTCCGTACTGACGCCATATTGTTGTACGGTGGAAGAGTGAGCGGGAGGCGCCATATTGCCTGTCTTGTAGCATGGTAAGCAGAGAGTCTGGGTGGGGAGCGGCCGCCTGTCACTGACGGACACCAAGAAGCAGCTTCATCCTTCCGTGAGGTGAATCATCCCGGAGCCGCAATGATGCTGCTGGAGGTGAACAACCGCATCATCGAGGACACCCTCAGCCTCAAGTCCGAGAACTTGGCGGCCTCAGGGTGTGGGGCTGGAGAGGCCCCTGCAGTGTGGGACCGGGTGCTGCTGTAACAAACCCCCAGCAGTGACAGGAATCAGCTCCTGGACTGTAGGAATGCGGCCATTCACTGACAGCAAGCAGAGATGTTCAACTGATCAATAGTATGGCTTAAAGTGTTTGTTTTTTTTCCTTCCTAACTGAAGGGTAAATTGACTAGATCAATGGATGTTTGACAGGTTATAGTTTCACTCAGCAACTATTTTCCTGGAATAATCTGTTTCAGGTATATGAGGACCCCATCGCATGACCCCTTCACATAACCCGGGGGCCCACAGAGTCTTTACAGCCCGGGGCCCTGGCTACCCTTAATCAACCCTTGATGACCACTCCCTCTTTCCTATAAAGGGTCGTCAGGTGCTGCAACTGACTGTTGGTGATATTATTCATTTGGAGACCAACCAAGCTGGACTCAGGAGCAGGCTATCCCCTTGTTCTGGTGCCTTACTCTGCTGCTTGGTGCATTAGCAGCAGAGAGAAGCTAAATCTTGCTTTTTAGTTTATTTTACCCTTAGATGTCTGTGGTATCTTTCCTTGATTGTTATTTGGTGCAGTACACGTTTTCCCTGTCTCACCTCCTGGGGAGGGGGTTGGGAGTTTAGCTCAGGGCTAAACAGGAGATAGGGACAGGTCAGGGATTTGGGCCTCACTACCATCAAGTGTACCCCCAAGTTAAGGAGAGTCAGGGAACCCCCTTAGCCTGAGGGGCAGTTAAGGGGCCCAGGTTCCACATCTCCTGTTTTCCCCCTACTGCCCCGTGACATTATCACCAACCCACACTTTTTTTTTTCTGGTGAGCAATGGCCCAAATGCAGGCCTTTGCCACACTGCTTCGGTTCCTCACTGATGAGCTTAGCATGCTGCGTGGTGAGGTGGTGCAGCAACTTAAGCAGTTGGTGGGGTTTGGGGCCTTGGTACAGGTGCAGGCTCAACCAGAACTCAAAATATCTCTCACTGACAGGTTTTCTGGTGGGAGAGATAAGTTTTTGGCTTTTCAGGAGGCCTGTAAGTTATACAGTACTTCAGGCTCCGTCCTCGTTCATCAGGGAGAGAGGAACAACGGGGGGGAATCATTATGTCCCTTCTTAAAGGTGATCCCCAATCCTGGGCCTTCTCCCTGCCGGTCGATTCACCATCTTTACAATCAGTGGACGAGTTTTTTACGCCATTGGCGCTGGTGTATGGAGATCCTGATGGTGTCTCCCTGGCAGAAACCCGACTTCGTAAGATCAAGCAGGGGGGCCGGCCTGCTGAGGAGTACTGCTCAGAGTTTAGGAGGTGGGCCACTGACACACAGTGGAATGGCCCTGCCCTTAGGAGTCATTTTGTGCAGGGTCTGTCCCCAAAGTTGCAAGATACTCTGGTGCAGTACGCCACCCCCAGGTCGTTGGAGGCCGCCATATCCCTTGCCATTGGGGTGGATAGACGCCTCAGAGGGAGGCATACACCAAATGTGCCCCCTGTAGTCCTTGCTATGGAGGAGGACACATCAGTGCTGACGGATGAACCCATGCAGGTGAGAGGCACCCAAACGGTGTTACCTGCAGTTAACCATGGTTGGGGGGGCATGTTTTTACTGTAGGCAGACTGGTCATTTCATCGGAGTCTGCCAAATGCGCACCAAATCTTCTGTACCAGCTAAGAAGCCATGTCCCCCAGGTCGTGTGGAGGGAGACGGCCAGGGAGTGTATATTTCCTCCATTTCTTCCCCTCAGTGTAACCTGCCTGAGGAGGTGGTGCTTGGCGGGGAGACTGAGGGTCTACCGATGCTTGTGGACAGTGGAGCAATAGTCAATCTGGTCGACGCTCACTTTGTCTGGACCCATGGCCTGAAGTGTAGGACGCTAGCCAAACCCCTAAGCGCCCAGGCCATTGACTCTGTCCTACTTAGCCAGGGGAGATTGACCCAAGTCATTGATAACATACATCTGCGCATAGGGACTCATCATGAGGAGTCCCTGTCATGCTACGTCTTGGAGGGAATGCCAGTACCTATCGTTTTAGGCCTCCCATGGTTGGAAAAACACAACCCAGTAATAGATTGGCGGTCTAGGGAAGTAGACTAATATTTAGGAATGGTGCGCACTCAGGTCGTATTAGAAGAATTAGGTGCTGGTGTATTGGACCACTGGGGCCCTAAACATATATAAAAGAAATGATTCACCGCAATCAACAGCTTGATAGTATGCAAAAATTTGTAAATTCATTCAAAGTGTCCAATCCATCAAAGAATGTGCCCAAACAAGATGAGAATATGTACAAAAATGTATCAACAATGTATCAAAAATACCCGACGTTTCGATCCTCCCGGATCTTAATCATAGGGTATACTTAATGTAAATAGCAGCGGACCTAGGGCACTTAGGAAGGATATACGTCCCTTTAGGCTGGGTTCACACGAAGCAGAACTCTCGCGGAAAATACCGCGAGAATTCCGGAATTCCATTCCGCGGGAAAAATCACATTTTAAATTCCCGTGATTTTCCCGCGGAAAAACTAGCATTTTGCAAGCGTAATTAGCTTGCCTATGCGGCATCAATAGTAGAAGATAGAATGTAAATAATAAAAAAATATATTGTTATTCTCACTTTCCGACGTCCCTCGCAGCCTTCCCGCCTCTCTCCACGCTCCCGATCCCACGAGATCTCACTGTTTGTGATATTATTCATTTGGAGACCAACCAAGCTGGACTCAGGAGCAGGCTGTGTTGTGGTGGAGCTCCAGCTATCCCCTTGTTCTGGTGCCTTACTCTGCTGCTCGGAGCATTAGCAGCAGAGAGAAGCTAAGTCTTGTTTTTTAGTTTATTTTACCCTTAGGTGTCTGTGGTATCTTTCCTTGTTTGTTATTTGGTGCAGTACATGTTTTCCCTGTCTCACCTCTTGTGGAGGGGGTTGGAGGTTTATCTCAGGGCTAAACAGGAGATATGGACAGGTTGTGGACTTGGGCCTCACTACCATCAAGTGTACCCCCAAGTTAAGGAGAGTCAGGGAACACCCTTAGCCTGAGGGGTAGTTCAGAGGCCCAGGTTCCACGTCTCCTGTTTTCCCCCTACTGCCCCATGAGGACTATACACTGTGTTCCAAATTATTATGCAAAAAATGTTTCCTCACATTTTCTCTAAATTACCTATATGAATTGCAGTCATTGTTATTTTCCAGTCATCTACTATTCTAGTATAATTGCAATGTTTTTGAACAAACTGCCTATGAAAACAGTATATTTTTAAAAATAAGAAAAACTCAAAATGCATGTTCCAAATTATTATGCACAGCAGAGTTTTCAACCTTTTCATTTTTATTTTGAACAAAAAAATGGTCAATTGTGAAATTATAAGCATTATCAGCTTATTACAAAATGAAATCAAACAGTTTTCAAGTCAAAACTTTATTCTAGGTGATGTTACATTTGCACATAGGACCCCTTGTTCAAAAGAAGCTTCTGAACTCTCTCGTCCATTGAATTTGTCAGTTTTTGGATGGTTTGTGCTTCAATTGTTTTGCATGTGGACAGAATGCCCTCCCAGAGCTGTTGCTTAGATGTGAGCTGCCTCCTGCCATCATAGACACTCCTTTTGATGATGCTCCAGAGGTTCTCAATGGGGTGGAGGTCAGGGGAAGATGGTGGCCACACCGTAAGTTTGTCCTCTTTTATGCCCATAGCAGCCAGAGATGCAGATGTGTTATTTGCAGCATGAGACGGTGCATTATCAGGCATGAAAATGATCTTGCTGTGGAAAGCACGGTTCTTCCTCTTGAACCATGGCAGGAAGTGCTGTTTTAGAAACTCCACATAGATTATGGAGTTCATCTTTAACCCTTCAGGGATCCTAAAGGGGTCGACAATCTCTCTCCCCATGATTCCAGCCCAAAACATTACTCCACCTCCTCCTTGTTGGCGCCTTAGCCGTGTTTTCATGGGGTGTCCATCAACCAGCCATCCTCCACTCCATCCATCTGGACCATCGAGCGTTGCACGGCACTCATCGGTGAACAAAACAGTTTGGAAGTCAGTCTTCATGTATCGTTTGGCCCACTGGAGCCGTTTCTGCTTGTGTGCGGTGGATAGAGGTGGTCGACCGGATGGCTTCCGCACAGCTGCAAACCTCTGAAGGACCCTGCATCTTGTTGTTCGGGGGACGTTGGAGGCACCAGCAGCTTCAAAAACTTGTCTGCTGCTATGACAAGGCATTTTTGCATCTGCTCTTTTAACCTGACGCAATTGCCTGTTGGAAAGAGTCCTCAATTTTTCCTTATCAGCACGCACACATGTGTGCTGGGAATCAGCTACATACTTGATTGTGCGATGATCACGATGAAGTGTCTTGGCAATGTTGATTGTAGTTATGCCTTGACCTAAATACTCCACAATTTGTTGCTTCTCAGCAGCCGACACATCCTTTTTCTTTCCCATTTTGGCAAAAAATGTAGGCTGCTTAATAATGTGGAACAGCCTTCTTATGTAGTCTTGCCTTTATTTGGACACACCTGCCAAACTCATTTGCACAGGTATCTGCAATTGCTTTCATTGATATAAAGAGCCCTGACACACATCACCATCAGTGAGTTTAAATGACAAACAAAAAATTCTAACCTTATCACTCCTAAACTCTTTTTGCATAATAATTTGGAACACAGTTTATTGAGGATTGTCTGGTGCATTATTCTTTATGGAGGCTATCTAGGGGGCCATTGTACAGTATGGAGATTATAGTGTTGGAGCTATCAAACAGTTTGGGGAATACTAAGGGGTCAGCATATATACAGTGAGGGGGCATTAGGCTGTGTATAAGAGAGCATTATACTGTGTATTGTGGAGCTGTACGGGGGAAGACTCGGGACATAATAAAATGTAAAGTGAGCACTTACTGTTATAGCGGAACTCTGGTTACTGTGACTGTCAATGGGGCACACAGAGGGCACTATTACTTTCTAGGGGGCAAAACATGGGCACTGATTTCTAGGGCACTTGCACCCGGCATTACTATATTCTAGAGGGTTGTTTTAGAATTTAGAGGTCACGCAGCAGGTGCAGTAATAGGGACACATACGGCAGCAGCGGCTCAGTATTGGGTTTCAGGTGCAGTAATAGGGACACATAGGGCAGCAGCGGCTCAGTATTGGGTATCAGGTGCAGTAATAGGGACACACACGGCAGCAGCGGCTCAGTATTGGGGTATCAGGTGCAGTAATAGGGACACATACGGCAGCAGCGGCTCAGTATTGGGGTATCAGCAGGTTGAGGAGGTTGTGCAGGTTGGGAATAGATGGTGACGGGGCTGGAATATGAGATGTGAAATGTGTCTGTGCTGTATTCTCTGCAGACGAGTCCTGGCTGGAAGAAGTTGTCATATCGGTCTGGGCCAGATGGAAAAGACGGGAAAAGTGAACGACTCCATCAGAAAGAACGTCAGCGGTAAGTCATTATTGGTAACTGTGCTGTGACCTCTTATATGTTCCATAGGACTGGTATCTACCACTGACCATATGGCGGTAACAGCAATATTGGTCGTTATATAGAGATTATTTTCAGTAACAACGCGGTCATCTTAGAGGTTCTCCTACATCCACTATTACGGTGCGTCACCCAGTTGTCATCAAGGTCACCTGGTTAGGGGCCACTCAGAAGCTTCACCCCCGAAACAAAACCCTAGCTACACCTCTGCTGTTACGTCACTGTTCACACCACACAGAGACCCCAAAAGAGTCTCAGTGCTGAAGGAGTTAATGTCCCCTGCACCCAGTAATGAGGAATCTTTAGCGCCTACCTCCACCCGCAGAGCCGCACTCCACATATATGGCTACTCTGTGTGCACAGGACCTGTGATGAGGTCACAGGAGGGGAGGAGTCAGGGGTCACATGATCAGGGGCCTCAGTGTGTGCAGGACTCTGCTGTGCTGTATTCAGCTTTTCTGCTGGAGTTGCTCCTTTAAGAACAGGAAACACAGAATGGATCTATTGAAGCGTCCAGAGTTATGACCTCATAAAGTGACAGTGCTCACAAATGAAAAAATTGGCCTGGTCAGGAAGGTGAAAACAGGCTTCGGGGTTAAATACACCCTAGGGCCACATGAAAGACTAAAGGATACAACTTTATAATATTTAGGGGGCGAACAATAATCTAAGCGCTCCCTCCTATAACAACTCTCCCTGAGCTGCCTCCTGAGGACGGTGTGCCGAGCATCGCGTCACTGGGTCTTCTATAAACCCGATAACGTGATGCGGCCGGACAGTCACAGTAATGTCAGTAGCCAACATGACTGCAGCCTTACCGTATATGGCGGGCAATCCCAGCATGTTTATTGGCTGGGAACTCGAGCATGGCGCTCCATCACCTGCGATAATCGAGTAACAAGCTTGTCCGAGCTCCCGATGTCTGATCGAGTAGTGGAGAGCGGCTCACTCATCACTAGTATCTACATTATTGTGCTGGAGCGGAGCTAGGAGAGAAATAATCACATTATTGTGGGAACTTCTTTGGGCTTCTGTCCTCTCATCCTCCAGTTGTCTATATGGATCTAATGTGGACTTGGGAACCAGCGAAGCCGCATTCTGTCCACAGCTGTTATGAAGTAGCGTAGCTACCGGAAGGAGCAGAGGGGGCAGTCGCCCCATGCCCCGCACTCTGAGGGGGCCCACCAGGAGCTATGGTACTGTAACTGTATTGGCATGTCCCCCGCACCCAGTAATGAGGAATCTTTAGCGCCTATCTCCACCCGCAGAGCCGCACTCCACATATATGGCTGCTCTGTGTGCACAGGACCTGTGATGAGGTCACTTAGCACCCGTACAGTTACATTCTGCCGCAGGGAGAATTGATCTCCCAGCTCTGCTGCCCGGCTGTTATGGGGCCCTTGAGCAGGCGGGGGCGCGTTGCCAGCAGTGGGCCCCCCCACCCATCATCACAAGTTCAGCTGTATTGGCTAGAAGCCGATACGGTTGACCGCATTGATGAGAGAAGGAGTGTTACGCTCCCTCTCCCATCATCCCCATCTCAGCGTCTGACATCACTGATGCAAACACTGACAGGGGGTCGCGGTGATGTCATTACCTGGTGCCCACTGTCCGGAGATGTGCGGGCACTCAGAGTAGTGGAGGAACCAGGAAGAAAGGTGAGCATTGGATTTAGTTTTTATGAGGCTGAATTATGCTATAGAGACTGCCTATGGGGGTGCATTATAATAGGGGCTGCATTATTCTATAGAGTCTACCTATGGGGGTGCATTATATTAGTGGCTGCATTATGCTATAGAGGCTGCCTTTGGGGGTGCATTATATTAAGGGCTGCATTATGCTATAGAGGCTGCCATTTGGGGTGCATTATACTGGAGTCTACCCATGGGGGTGCATTATATTTAGGGCTGCATTAAGCTATAGAGTCTACCTATGGGGGTGCATTATACTATAGAGGCTGCTGAGATGCATTATATTAGGGGCTGAATTATACTATAGAGCCTACCTATGGAGGTGCATTATATTAAGGGCTGCATTATACTATAGAGTCTACCTATGGGGGTGCAAAATATGAGGGGCTAAATTATACTGTAGAGGCTGCCTATGGGGGTCCACTCTATTAGGGCCTGCATTATGCTACAGAGGCTGCCTATGGGGGTGCATCATATTTGGGGCTGAAATATGCTATAGAGGCTGCCTGTCACGCTCGCACCTTGGCAGATTGGTGAGAGCGAGGGGTTTGTGGCCCCACTGTTCCACAAACCACACTACCATGGAAAGGGCATGACTAGGACAGCTACCTTGGTCTTCGCTGGAGCCTCTGATGGTGAGGTCAGGCTTGTGCAGTAGGTAGCTGCCAGGTGCCACTCCAGGGTGGTGTCTATCTGTGGCTGCTGATCCCACTGGGGAACAGGACACTAAGACAGGTGCGACTGGCAGACAGGCAGGTGATCACGGCAGGCACGGCTGGTACTTAGGCAGGCGGGCACAGCTGAGACACTGGTAGGTGGGCACAGCTGAGACAGTGGTAGGCAAGCACGGCTGAGACACTGGCAGGAAGGAGTGGTGTATGGAATAGGTTGAGACCTGTTCACACAGGAGGTGCAGGTACTGGCAGGAAGGAGTGGTGTATGCAGGAACAGGTTTGAGGCTGTTCACACTGGAGAAAAACGCAAGGCTGTGGAAAGCAGCTGCAGTTGGTAGCAAGAGGCTGAGCAGCATCAGAAGCAGAAAAAAAGAACCGCAGGAGTGCGTAGCACTAGCAGAGCCGCAATGGTATGGAGCACAAGCACAGCCGGAAGAGTGCGGAGCACTGGCAGACTCGCAAGAGGGCAGAGCAGGCAAAGCCGCAAGAGAGCAGAGCACAGGCAGATGGAGAGGACACAAGGATAGACACAGCAGGGAAAGGAGCCACAGACAAGGAGACTGACAGACAGAGGTAGGACTGAGTTCAGACAAGGTAATGGTACAAGACAAGGTACAGGAACAAAGACACAGAGACCCGGATATACTGCATCCTGGAGGGCAGAGAGGACAAGTATGAGACAAGGCAAGGAACAATAGCACAGGGACCAGGATATTCTGCCTCCTGTAGGGTGGACGGATAGACGGCAAGGCTAGGAACAGGGACACAGAGACCAGCTTATTCTGCCTCCTGGAGGGCAGAGCAGACAGGCACAGATACAGGACTAGGAAACAAGCCTCCAGAGAAGGCGAAAAACAGAACAGGACCTGGCAACTCAGCAGCAAGATACTGAGTAAAGGCGTTGCTCAGGCAGCTACCACCAGGTGGAGCTGACCTAAATACTAGAGGGCTCTTGGTAATTGGCCAGGAACACATTAGGCAGGTGCACCCTGATTCCATAAGAACCAGAGAGTTCTGGAGCCACCCCCTATGCATACAGCCAGGAAGCATGCAGAGAGCAGGCAGGAAGCAAGAGGCACAAAGCATGGAGTCGGCAGCAGACAGAACTCACAGTATGGCCTGGAGCAGTGATTAAGTTGGTGTGTGGGGGATGGGAGGCCAAGCAGTGATGCCAGCAGTGTTGTTACACTGCCTTTAGGGGTGCATTATATTAGGGGCTGCAAATACTATAGAGTCTGTCTATGGGGGTGCATTATATTAACGGGAACATGTCACCAGGTTTGGCCGATAAGAGATACAGCCATCACCTTTCAGGGCTGATATACAGTGTTCTATAATGCTGTATATCTGCCCCCAAAAGCGGCCTGTAAGAGGAGAAAAATTACCGTATATACTTGTGTATAAGCCAAGATTTTCAGTCCAATTTTTTGGGCTGAAAGTCCCCCTCTCGGCTTATACACGGGTCAAATACCTGGGGGTCAGCGGGGGTGTCAGAGATCATACTTACCCCCTCCTGGCCCAGTCTGTGCAGCCCCCCGCTTCTCCACGGTCTCCTTTCCTGCCTTCAGCGGTCACTTGGTACTGCTCATTAAACTCATGAATAAGCGCATATTCTTGAGTGTAATGAGCGGTACCACGTGACCGCTGAAGACAGGAAGGGAGACCGTGGAGAAGCGGAGCTAGAGAGACCGCGCCAGGAGGGGGTAAGTATAGCGATATTCACCTGTCCGGGGTCCATCGCTGCTCACTCACCGCTGTCTGCTGCATCCTGTGTCAGTGACGTTTAGGCAGCAGGGGGTGCAGTGACGTGGTTAGTGCACGCCGTGCCCTCTGCTGGCTGAATAAGTAACTGACACAAGAAGCAGCAGACAGTGGTAAGTGAGCAGCGATGGACCCCGGACAGGTGAATATCTCAGGTGCCAGGTCCTGAGCAAGAGAGGTGAGTATGGCATTTTTTTTGCAGCAGCATATGGGGGCATAATATATGGAGCATCTTATGGGGGCATAAACTATGGAGCAGCATATGGGGGCATAGTCTATGGAGCAGAATATGGGGGCATAAAATATGGGGCAGCATATGGGGGCATAAACTATGGAGCAGCATATGGGGGCATAGTCTATGGAGCAGCATATGGGGGCATAGTCTATGGAGCAGCATATGGGGGCATAGTCTACGGGGCAGCATATGGGGGCATAGTCTACGGGGCAGCATATGGGGGCATAGTCTATGGGGCAGCATATCAGGGCATATTCTATGGAGCAGCATATGGGGGCATATTCTATGGGGCAACATATGAGGGCATATTCTATGGGGCAGCATATGAGGGCATAATCTATGGAGCAGCATATGGGGGCATAATCTATGGAGCAGCATATGGGGGCATAATCTATGGAGCAGCATATGGGGGCATAATCTATGGAGCAGCATATGGGGGCATAATCTATGGAGCAGCATATGAGGGCATAATCTATAGAGCATCATATGGGTCATAATCTATGGAGCATTTTATAGGGGCATAATCTATGGAACATCTTACCCCACCCCACTTTCACTCACACCTGATTGTCTTTAGCTGCACATATATTCACCACCATGGGTCTGCTCCAGACGTAGTCGGCTCCATCAATTTCAAAGTACTAATTTCTAAGTACTTTGAATTAGACTTGAATTCTAGAATGCATTTGGCCACTCATGACTCCTATAGTATTGTCATCATCATCACCATCTGACCGAGATGTTCTTCTGTTCCCACAGGTATGCATTGCTGAATTTCCACCACTTTCTCATGCTCCTGAATGCCCTATGTGAACTGCACTGTATTTTATATGGTATGCATAGCTTACCCATCTTCTTGTATCCATAATTGTACTCCATCTTGTTAGCTTTGCCACACATCTAAGTGGTTTGTATAACCCCTTCCCCCTTTTATGACCTCTGCTTAACTCTGTGCATTTGGCCTGGGCAGTCACACCCCACTTTCACTCACACCTGATTGTCTTTAGCTGCACATATATTCAACACCTTGGGTCTGCTCCAGACGTAGTCAGCCCCATCAATTTCAAAGTACTAATTTCTAAGTACTTTGAATTAGACTTGTATTGGACTGGAATTGACTGTAAAGGTACGGTCACACTTAGCGATGTACCAGCGATCCTGACCAGGGATATGACGCGGTCAGGATCGCTGGTACATCGCTAAGTGGTCGCTAGTGAGCTGCCACACAAGCAGATATCACTAGCGACACCGCTGGGGACGGGGGTCGCTACTTACCTGTCAGACTAGGCGATCCTGCGTCCTCCTGCCCGGCTCCACGCGTCGCTCGTCGTCACAGCAGGAAGCGCCGCATGAAGCTGACGACGAGAAACAGTCCTGGACGATCTCGCGCGATCAGCGATAACCAGCGGGGGAGCGGGTTGTAGGTAAGTATCACACACAGCGATATTGCTAGCAATATCGCTATAACGTCACAAGTTATAGCGATATTGCTAGCGATATCGCTTAGTGTGACACTACCTTTAGGTAACGGACTATAACACCACAACAATGTTTCGCCTTCTTTTTACTATCACCCCCATACTACTCTATTTCTCCCTAACTCCTGCAATCCCTCCACCCAGTAAGGAACTTGTCATTTCCCCCTCCATCCTTCCCAGCCATCTCACCTCTTCGTCACAACTGTTCCTCCACATTCAATCCTTTTTCTCCAGACCCACACGGCCACATCATGTCCTATCCTGCTCCCACCTTCTAATGCTCTGTCTACTACTCCTTATTGCTGGCGACGTATCCCCAAATCCTGGCCCTACTCAACACCTCCCTACACTCACTTCTACCACGATCCTCTACACGTCTTCGCAACCATGATAACCTCATACCCATTCATCCAACCCCCACTCCCTCAACCCCCTTACCTGGAGCCCTATGGAACGCACGCTCTGTCTGCAACAAGCTATCATTTATCCATGACCTATTTATCACCAACAAACTCTCCTTTCTCGCCATCACTGAAACCTGGCTCACTCCCTCTGACACAGCCTCTCCAGCTGCGCTTTCCTATGGCGGATTCCATCACTCTCACACCCCTCGCCCCAGCAACAAATGTGGTGGAGGAGTTGGCTTGCTCCTGTCTGATACCTGCTCCTTTACCCAATTCCTTTGCCACCCTCCGCTACTCTTCCCTCATTCGAGGTGCACTCCGTCCGCATCTATTCCCCCTCCAACCAGCTGTCATCTACTGCCCCCCAGAACTAGCCATCTCCACCTTTCTCGACCACTTCACCACCTGGCTACTCCATTTTCTTTCTGCTGACATCCCCACCATCATCATGGGCGACTTCAACATCCCCATTGACACTTCCACCCCGGCTGCCTCTAAACTTCTATCACTCATGGCTTCCCTCGGCCTCACTCAATGGTCCTGTGCGGCCACTCACAAAGATGGTCACACGCTGGACCTTATCTTCACCCGTCTCTGTTCCCTCACTATTCTCAATAACTCACTCCTCCCCCTGTCTGACCACTACCTACTGACATTCTCCTCCATCTCCTCTCCTACTGCACAACCCCCGCTCCATAAACTCGCTCACCCTCGCAGGAATCTCAAACACCTCAATTTACAATCACTCTCCGAATCCCTTCTCCCTCTTACAGACATAGCTTCCCTTCATGACACAGATGCTGCTGCCACCTTTTATAACACCACAATAACAGCAACGCTTGATTCGGCTGCCCCCTTCACGCAGAGCAAAACTCGAACAATCAACAGGCAGCCCTGGCTCACCAGCCTGACCAAAGAACTGAGATGGGTTTCCAGGGCCGCTGAGCGGAGATGGAAGAGAACCCATTCAACTGAGCACTTCAACGCTTACAAGCAGTCCCTTGCCAGCTTTAAGTCCACGCTCTCTGCCGCAAAACAACTTACTTCGCATCTCTCATATCCTCCCTGTCTCACAACCCTAAACAACTCTTCAACACTTTTAATTCTCTACTCCGTCCCACAGCACTTCCTCCCCCTCCTCTCATTTCTGCTGAAGACTTTGCCTCCTTCTTTAAGCAGAAGATCGACACGATCAGACAAAACTTTGGCCCGCAGCCCCCAATGCCCCTCTTAGCCGCTCAGCCCTGTTCTGCAAAAGCCAGCTTCTCCACCATGACAGAAGATCAGCTCTCCACCCTTCTGTCAATATCACACCTCACCACTTGTGCCCTCGACCCACTCCCATCTCACCTCATCCCTAACTTGGCCACAGTCCTCATCCCATCTCTAACACACCATTTCAACCTTTCACTTACAAATGGTGTCTTTCCCTCATCCTTCAAACATGCCTCAATCACACCCATCCTCAAAAAGCCCTCCCTTGACCAATCCTCTGTGTCTAACTATTGCCCAATATCTCTTCTCCCTTATGCCTCAAAACTACTGGAACAGCATGTATATCTTGAACGGTCCTCCCACTTCTCCTCCTGTTCCCTCTTTGACCGGTTACAATCTGGCTTCCGACCACATCACTCAACTGAAACTGCCCTAACTAAAGTCACTAACGACTTACTAACCGCCAAAAGCAAGCGACACTACTCTGTCCTCCTTCTCCTGGACCGGTCCTCTGCCTTCGACACCGTAGACCATTCCCTCCTGCTACAGACTCTCTCATCTCTTGGCATTACAGACCTGGCCCTATCCTGGATCTCATCATACCTAACAGACCAAACATTTAGTGTCTCCCTCTCACACACCACCTCCTCACCTCGCCCCCTGTCAGTCGGTGTTCCCCAAGGCTCTGTCCTAGGACCCCTACTATTCTCCATCTATACCTTCGGCTTGGGACAGCTCATAGAATCTCACGGTTTGCAGTGTCACCTCTTTGCCGATGACATGCAGATCTACCTATCTGGACTTGACCTCGCCTCCTTACTGACTGAAATCCCACAATGTCTGTCTGCTATCTCAGCCTTCTTCTCTGCTCGCTTTCTCAAACTGAACATGGACAAAACAGAATTCATCATCTTTCCCCCATCTCACTCTACCCCTCCACCAGACCTATCCATCAATGTCAACGGCTGCTCTCTTTCCCCAGTTCCGTACGCTCGGTGCCTTGGGGTGATCCTCGACTCTGCGCTCTCTTTCAAACCACATATCCAAGCCCTCGTCTCCTCCTGTCGCCTCAAACTCAAAAATATTTCCCGGATCCGCTCATTCCTCAACCATGAAACCACAAAAAAACTAGTGCATGCTCTTATCTCTCGCCTCGACTACTGCAACCTCCTACTCTCTGGCCTCCCCTCCAGCACTCTGGCTCCGCTCCAGTCCATCCTACACTCTGCTGCCCGACTAATCCACCTGTCTCCCCGCTATTCCCCAGCCTCCCCCCTATGCCAGGCCCTTCACTGGCTTCCTATCGCCCAGAGGCTCCAATTAAAAACCCTAACCATGACATACAAAGCCATCCACAACCTGTCTCCTCCATACATCTGTGACATGGTCTCTAGGTACCTACCCGCACGCAACCTTCGATCATCTCAAGATCTCCTTCTCTACTCCCCCCTTATCTCTTCTTCCCACAACCGCATACAAGACTTCTCCTGTGCTTCCCCATACTCTGGTACTCCCTGCCGCAACACATCAGACTCTCACCATCAACGGAAACCTTCAAGAAGAACCTGAAGACCCACCTGTTCCGACAAGCCTACAGCCTGCAATGATCCTCAGTCTAATGAACCACAGCATGACCTACTCTACCCTCTCGTACTGTATCCTCACCCATCCCTGTAGACTGTGAGCCCTCGCGGGCAGGGTCACCTCTCCTTATGTACTTGTGTGTCCCTTGTCTTACACATGTTTACTATACTTGTCTATATTTCCCCTTTTCACATGTAAAGCACCATGGAATAAATGGCGCTATATAAATGCATAATAATAATAATCTTATGGGGCCATAACCTTTATGGAGCAGCATATGGGGCATATTATTCTATGGAGCATCTTATGGGGGCATTATTAACCTTTGTGCAGCATTATATGGGGTGTATTTTGTATAGAGCATCTTATGGGGCCCATCATGAACTGTATGAAGCATTATATGGGGCTCCTGATTCAATATGGATATTCAAAAACATTTAACCTACTGAGGTCTCATTTAATTTTACATTTATTGGTATCTAGTTTTTGAAATTTACCAGTAGCTGCTGCATTTTCCACCCTAGGCTTATACACGAGTCAATAAGTTTTCCCAGTTTTTTGTGGCAAAATTGGGGGGGGGGGGGGGTCGGCTTATACACGGGTTGGCTTATACACGAGTATATACGGTATTATACTCACCTGTGGGGTGGTCCAGGTCGAGGGGTGTCGCTCTTCTTGGTCCAGCGCCTCCCATCTTCCGATCACCGCCATCCTCCTGCTTGCTTCATGTGGATGATGCATCACTGTGTCATCCACACAGTCTCCCTGGCATTGCGCTCCTGTGCAGGTGTACTTATCTGCCCTGTTGAGAGCAGAGCAAAGTACTGCAGTGCGCAGGTGCCAGGGCTCTTTGACCTGTGACATCCCTGGGACTGGATCGCCCCGCAAGTGAGAAAAAAAGGCCTTTTTTCTTCTCTTACAGGTCGGGTTGGGGGCCAATATACAGCATTATAGAATGCTGTATATCAGACCTGAAAGGTGATGGCCATAACCAATATAGGCCAAAACTGGTGACAGGTTCCCTTTAAGGGCTGCATTATACTATAGAGGCTGCCTATGGGGGTGCATCATATTAGGGGCTGGAATCTGCTATAGAGTCTGCCTATTGGGGGTGCATTTTATTAAGGGCTGCAGTACACTATAGTGGCTGCCTATAAGGGCTGCAATATACTATAGAGTCTGCCTATGGGGTACATTACACTGTAGAGTCTGCCTATGGGGAGTGCATTATACTATATGGAGGCCTATGGGGAAAGAATTATACTACAGTTAGGTCCATATATATTTGAACAGAGACAACATTTTTCTCATTTTGGTTCTAGACATTACCACAATGAATTTTAAACAAAACAATTCAGATGCAGTTGAAGTTCAGACTTTCAGCTTTCATTTGAGGTTATCCACATTAAAATTGGATAAAGGGTTTAGGAGTTTCAGCTCCTTAACATGTTCCACCCTGTTTTTAAAGGGACCAAAAGTAATTGGACAGATTAAATAATTGTAAATAAAATGTTCATTTCTAGTACTTGATTGAAAACCCTTTGTTGGCAATGACTGCCTGAAGTCTTGGACTCATGGACATCACCAGACGCTGTGTTTCCTCCTTTTTGATGCTCTGCCAGACCTTCACTGCGGTGGTTTTCAGTTGCTGTTTGTTTGTGGGCCTTTCTGTCTGAAGTTTAGTCTTTAACAAGTGAAATGCATGCTCAATTGGGTTGAGATCAGGTGACTGACTTGGCCATTCGAGAATATTCCACTTCTTTGCTTTAATAAACTCCTGGGTTGCTTTGGCTTTATGTTTTGGGTCATTGTCCATCTGTAGTATGAAACGACGACCAATCAGTTTGGCTGCATTTGGCTGGATCTGAGCACACAGTGTGGCTGTGAATACCTCAGAATTCATTCAGCTGCTTCTGTCCTGTGTCACATCAATAAACAGTAGTGGCCCAGTGCCACTGGCAGCCATACATGCCCAAGCCATCACACTGCCTCCGCCGTGTTTTACAGATGATGTGGTATGCTTTGGATCATGAGCTGTACCACGCCTTCGCCATACTTTTCTCTTTCCATCACTCAGGTAGAGGTTGATCTTGGTTTCATCTGTCCAAAGAATGTTCTCCCAGAGCTGTGCTGGCTTTTTTAGATGTTTTTTAGCAAAGTCCAGTCTAGCCTTTTTATTCTTGATGCTTATGAGTGGCTTGCACTGTGCAGTGATCCCTCTGTATTTACTTTCATGCAGTCTTCTCTTTATGGTAGATTTGGATATTGATACGCCTATCTCCTGGAGAGTGTTGGTCACTTGGTTGGCTGTTGTGAAGGGGTTTCTCTTCACCATATGGGCAGCACGGTGGCTCAGTGGTATGGGCAGCACGGTGGCTCAGTGGTATGGGCAGCACGGTGGCTCAGTGGTTAGGACAAAATCTGCAAGGAGTTTGTATGTTCTCCCCGTGTTTGCGTGGGTTTCCTCCGGGCACTCTGGTTTCCTCCCACACTCCAAAGACATAATGATAGGGAATATAGATTGTGAGCCCCATCGGGGACAGTGATGAAAATGTGTGCAAACTGTAAAGCGCTGCGGAATATGTTAGCGCTATATAAAAATAAAGATTATTATTAAAATAAAGATTATTATCATGGAAATTATTCTGCGATCATCCACCACTGTTGTCTTCCGTGGGTGCACAGGTCTTTTTGCATTGATGAGTTCACCAGTGCTTTCTTTCTTTCACAGGATGTACCAAACTGTAGATTTTGCCACTCCTAATGTCGTAGCAATTTCTCGGATGGGTTTTTTCTGTTTTTGCAGCTTAAGGATGGCTTGTTTCACCTGCATGGAGAGCTCCTTTGACCGCATGTTTCCTTCACAGCAAAACCTTCCAAATGCAAGCTTCACACCTGAAATCAACTCCAGGCCTTTTATATGCTTAATTGAGAATGACATAACGAAG
Organism: Dendrobates tinctorius; assembly: GCF_039654945.1. Taxonomy (NCBI): domain Eukaryota; kingdom Metazoa; phylum Chordata; class Amphibia; order Anura; family Dendrobatidae; genus Dendrobates; species Dendrobates tinctorius. The sequence goes on along the minus strand of NW_027361731.1, from coordinate 6,609,389 downwards.
GGATTGCCCACACCTGTCCACGAAATGGCCATGGAGTCAATTGTCGAATTACTTTTGGTCCCTTTAAAAACAGGGGGGCACATGTTAAGGAGCTGAAACTCCTAAACCCTTCATCCAATTTTAATGTGGATACCCTCAAATGAAAGCTGAAAGTCTGAACTTCAACTGCATCTGAATTGTTTTGTTTAAAATTCATTGTGGTAATGTCTAGAACCAAAATTAGAAAAATGTCTCTGTCCAAATATATATGGACCTAATTGTATATTGAGGATTGTCTGGTGCATTATTCTTTATGGAGGCTATCTAGGGGGCCATCATACAGAGTGGAGATTACATTGTTGGAGCTATCAAACAGTTTGGGGATACTAAGAGGTCAGCAAATATACAGTGAGGGGGCATTAGACTGTGTATAGTGGAGCTGTACGGGGGAAGACTGATTTCTAGGGCACTTGCACCCAGCATTACTATATTCTAGAGGGTTGCTTTAGAATTTAGAGGTCACACAGCAGGTGCAGTAATAGGGACACAAACAGCAGCAGCAGCAGCAGCAGCAGCAGCACAGTATTGGGGTATCAGCAGGATGAGGAGGTTTTGGACGTTGGGAATAGATGGTGACGGGGCTGGAATATGAGATGTGAAATGTGTCTGTGCTGTATTCTCTGCAGCTGAGTCCTGGCTGGAAGAAGTTGTCATATCGGTCTGGGCCAAATGGAAAAGACGGGAAAAGTGAACGACTCCATCAGAAAGAACGTCAGTGGTAAGTCATTATCGGTAACTGTGATCTCTTATATGTTCCATAGGACTGGTATCTACCACTGACCATATGGCGGTAACATCAATATTGGTCTTTACATAGAGATTATTTTCAGTAACAGCGCGGCCATCTTAGAGGTTCTCCGACATCCACTATTACGGGGCGCCACCCAGTTGTCATCAAGGTCACCTGGTTAGGGGCCACTCAGAAGCTTCACCCCAGAACCAAAACCCTAGCTACACCTCTGCTGTTACGTCACTGTTCACACCACACAGAGACCCCAAAAGAGTCTCAGTGCTGAAGGAGTTAATGTCCCCTGCACCCAGTAAGAGGAATCTTCAGCGCTTACCTCCACCCGCTGAGCCGCACTCCACTTAGAGAATAATGGAGCCTCCAGCACCGACCTCCACCCGCAAAGCCGCACTCCACAGAGAATAATGGAGCCTTTGGCATCGACCTCCACCCGCAGAGCCGCACTCCACATAGAGAATAATGGAGCCTCCAGCACCGACCTCCACCCGCAGAGCCGCACTCCACATAGGGAATAATGGAGCCTCCAGCACCGACCTCCACCCGCAGAGCCGCACTCCACATAGAGAATAATGGAGCCTCCAGCACCGACCTCCACCCGCAGAGCCGCACTCCACATAGGGAATAATGGAGCCTCCAGTACCGACCTCCACCCGCAGAGCCGCACTCCACATAGAGAATAATGGGGCCTCCAGCACCGACCTCCACCCGCAGAGCCGCACTCCACATAGAGAATAATGGAGCCTCCAGCACCGACCTCCACCCACAGAGCCGCACTCCACATAGAGAATAATGGAGCCTCCAGCACCGACCTCCACCCGCAGAGCCGCACTCCACATAGAGAATAATGGAGCCTCCAGCACCGACCTCCACCCGCAAAGCCGCACTCCACAGAGAATAATGGAGCCTTCGGCACCGACCTCCACCCGCAGAGCCGCACTCCACATAGAGAATAATGGAGCCTCCAGCACCGACCTCCACCCGCAGAGCCGCACTCCACATAGAGAATAATGGAGCCTCCAGCACCGACCTCCACCCACAGAGCCGCACTCCACATAGAGAATAATGGAGCCTCCAGCACCGACCTCCACCCGCAGAGCCACACTCCACATAGAGAATAATGGAGCCTCCAGCACCGACCTCCACCCGCAGAGCCACACTCCACATAGAGAATAATGGAGCCTCCAGCACCGACCTCCACCCGCAGAGCCGCACTCCACATAGAGAATAATGGAGCCTCCAGCACCGACCTCCACCGGCAGAGCCACACTCCACATAGAGAATAATGGAGCCTCCAGCACCTACCTCCACCCGCAGAGCCGCACTCCACATAGAGAATAATGGAGCCTCCGGCACCGACCTCCACCCGCAGAGCCGCACTCCACAGAGAATAATGGAGCCTCCAGCACCTACCTCCACCCGCAGAGCCGCACTCCACATAGAGAATAATGGAGCCTCCAGCACCTACCTCCACCCGCAGAGCCACACTCCACATAGAGAATAATGGAGCCTCCAGCACTGACCTCCACCCGCAGAGCCACACTCCACACAGAGAATAATGGAGCCTCCAGCACCGACCTCCACCCGCAGAGCCGCACTCCACACAGAGAATAATGGAGCCTCCAGCACTGACCTCCACCCGCAGAGCCGCACTCCACATAGAGAATAATGGAGCCTCCAGCACCGACCTCCACCCGCAGAGCCGCACTCCACATAGAGAATAATGGAGCCTCCAGCACCGACCTCCACCCGCAGAGCCGCACTCCACATAGAGAATAATGGAGCCTCCGGCACCGACCTCCACCCGCAGAGCCGTACTCCACATAGAGAATAATGGAGCCTCCAGCACCGACCTCCACCCGCAGAGCCGCACTCCACATAGAGAATAATGGAGCCTCCAGCACCTACCTCCACTCGCAGAGCCACACTCCACATAGAGAATAATGGAGCCTCCGGTACCGACCTCCACCCGCCGAGCAGCACTCCACATAGAGAATAATGGAGCCTCCGGCACCGACCTCCAACCGCAGAGCCGCACTCCACATAGGGAATAATGGAGCCTCCGGCACCGACCTCCACCCGCAGAGCCACACTCCACATAGAGAATAATGAAGCCTCCGGCACCGACCTCCACCCACAGAGCCACACTCCACATAGAGAATAATGAAGCCTCCGGCACCGACCTCCACACGCAGAGCCACACTCCACATAGAGAATAATGGAGCCTCCAGCATCGACCTCCACCCGCAGAGCCACACTCCACATAGAGAATAATGAAGCCTCCGGCACCGACCTCCACCCACAGAGCCGCACTCCACATAGAGAATAATGGAGCCTCCAGCATCGACCTCCACCCACAGAGCCGCACTCCACAGAGAGAATAATGGAGCCTCCAGCACCGACCTCCACCCGCAGAGCCGCACTACACATAGAGAATAATGGAGCCTCCAGCACCGACCTCCACCCGCAGAGCCGCACTACACATAGAGAATAATGGAGCCTCCAGCACCGACCTCCACCCGCAGACCGCACTCCACATAGTGAATAATGGAGCCTCCAGCACCGACCGCCACCCTCAGAGCCGCACTCCACATATATGGTTGCTCTGTGTGCACAGGACCTGTGATGAGGTCCTGGAGGGGAGGAGTCAGGAGTCACATGATCAGGGCCCTCAGTGTGTGCAGGACTCTGCTGTGCTGTATTCAGCTTTTCTGCTGGAGTTGCTCCTTTACGAACAGGGAACGTTGCAAACAGTAGAACAATTTCCCCCATTAAGGCTGGTTTCACATTTGCATTTTTTAGCGCTGGAAAAAAACGCATATGTGCGCATGCGATTTTTCCCCTATATTTAACATGGGTGCGCATACCTGCGCGCTGGCATGCGTACGTATGCGATTTTCATGCGCTGCGTTTTTTTGGGGTGTGCGTTGGTATTTTCCAGACGCAGCATGTTGCATTTTTTGGCCCTGGAAAAAAGCGCATGCGCATGTATGCGCACGTTTTGCGCTAAAAATGGCCATTATAGCCTATGGATGCGCATACGTGCGCACTGGCATGCTCATGTATGCGTTTTTTTAGCGCTGCGTTTTTTTGGTGGTGTCCACTTGTTGTCCTAGTTATAATCTTCTAAAGTCAAAAAAAAAAAGTCTATATAAAGGAGGTGCCTGCCAAAACTCTGCCACTACTACACTGACAGATTGAAGAGCAGACAGTCAACCAAGAACCCATTATATCAGCGGAGAATGTGAGTATATTACATTATATGCCTGTCCTTTTAAATTATGTATGTACTAATGATTTTTATTATTTTTACATGCAGTATGTCTTCAGAATCCGAGTATTCCCCATCGCGGCAGGAATTGGCGCAAGCAGACCGTGAGGTGATTATTTTCGTGCATCTGGTAAGTATATCTGCTGCTTCTCCAAATCTCTTACGTTTTTTTCAACTTTTTTAAGACATCGTCATCATCATCTTCTGCGGACGGGACTAGTGAGGGCGAAGAGCAGGAGCAGCGAAGCCAAGTCCCGGTGGTGATACGGAATGTAAGTATCAAATGATTTGTAATGTTCTTTATTTTTTATCTTCTATTTGTACTCTTTTTTATGTTTATTTTTTTGTAACTTTTTATTCAATTTAAATTGGATTATTCTAATGAAGGTGTTTTGTCTAGGTTCCACAACGGGATGAAGACGTGTACCTGGATAATGAGCAGCTCATCAGCCTGGTCCAGGAGCGTTCGCCGTTGTGGGACAGCCGTGACCGGCTGCACAAGGACATTGTGGTGACCCGGCGGCTATGGAATGAGGTGGCCGCAGCGTTGATGGATGGCTGGGACAGCGCCACAGCATCCTCCAAAAAGGCGTTTAGTGAGTATTTCCCTGCTCTGTATTGTGCCGCAGTGACTGTTGTCCTTGATGGCACTGTTGGGTTTCATGCTAGGCATATTCTAGCAGGAAACCCAACAGTGTCATCGGGGTCTACAGTGACTGCTTTGAGTATTGTATTGCTACATTGTGCCGCAGTGACTGTTGTCCTTGACGGCACTGTTGGGTTTTGTGCTAGGTGTATTCTAGCAGGAAACCCAACAGTGTCATCGGGGTCTACAGTGACTGCTTTGAGTATTGTATTGCTACATTGTGCCGCAGTGACTGTTGTCCTTGACGGCACTGTTGGGTTTCGTGCTAGGTGTATTCTAGCAGGAAACCCAACAGTGTCATCGGGGTCTACAGTGACTGCTTTGAGTATTGTATTGCTACATTGTGCCGCAGTGACTGTTGTCCTTGACGGCACTGTTGGGTTTCGTGCTAGGTGTATTCTAGCAGGAAACCCAACAGTGTCATCGGGGTCTACAGTGACTGCTTTGAGTATTGTATTGCTACATTGTGCCGCAGTGACTGTTGTCCTTGACGGCACTGTTTTTTTTTTATCAACAGTGGACAAAGTCCGAACACGTTGGCGTTCGATCAAGGACCGCTTCAACAGTGATGTTCGTGCTGAGGGCCAGGTTCGCAGTGGATCTGCGTCAAGGACCAGAACTAGATACCGTCACTATCACGCGTTGCAGTTCCTAAGACCGGTCCTTGCCACGAGATCGTAAGTATTATAAATTTTGGGTTTTTATTTTTATTAATCTGTGTTTTTCTAATCCACAGCTGATGCTTCTTGTAAAGGCATGGTAGTAATGATTTTCCTTTCTTCCACAGCACCTGGAGCAGCACCCTGCAACCTGGCCCTGGAGCGGTCCTTCCTCGGACGTCCTCTGACCCGTCCCAGCCATCCGACAGCCAGGAAGCACCTTGCAGGTCAACCACACACACAGCTGGTGACCAGGAAGCTGGGCCATCAGGTGTTCCCCTGTCCCAGGTCTCTGCCACTGGTTATGCGGGCACTACCCGCCAGCGGCAGAGGGCCTTGGACAGGAATGTCTTGCCCGAGTTTATGCATTTGAGCGAGACATTTAATTCCAGCCTCAAGTCACTGTCCGACAGAGTTGAAAGCGGTTTTGCACTCATGGAACGTGGTTTTAACCACTTTGAACACCGCTTCAATTCTGTAGAACAGCGCCTTGACCGTCTGGAGGCCGACCTCAACAGACCAGCACACCATTTTTTTAGTAAGATTGAAAAGGGCATGGCGGAACACCTTAGTCCTGATCAACAGCTGAATGTGCTGCAGGCCTGCAACAATGCTTTCTTGCAGGCTATGCAGCATAATCGGTACGGTCAGCAGTCAGTGGTGTCCTTTCCACCTGTGCCACCATTGACTCGCTTCACCTCACTACCGACTTGTGCTGCATACCACTGCACGGACACCTCTATTCAAAGCCAGGACACCCACCGTTACACCACCACAAGTCTGAGTGCAGCTGGTCACTTCACCGACACCACCATGGCAAGCGCTGCTCCTGTCTGGAGCACCACTGCCACTCCCATGCATGCGTGGAGCTCAGCCACCACTAGGCAAACATGGAACAGCCCTGCCGCTACAACAACATGTAGTAGCCCTGCCACCACCACTCTGCAAACCTGGACCATCACTGCCACCACCAGTCCTCCTGCAAGGACGAGCACTGACAACGAAGAGCAGCAGCAGCAGCCACCTCAGCAGCAGCAGCCACCTCAGCAGCAGCCACCTCAGCAGCAGCAGCAGCCACCTCAGCAGCAGCAGCAGCCACCTCAGCAGCAGCAGCAACCACCTCAGCAGCAGCAACCACCTCAGCAGCAGCAGCCACCTCAGCAGCAGCCGCCACCTCAGCAGCAGCCGCCACCTCAGCAGCAGCAGCCGCCACCTCAGCAGCAGCAGCAGCCATACCAGCAGATGGGGGACCTACATTCAATATTTGCCCCTAGTTCAAGGCGAAATCTATCAAGGCGGGCATTGGGCCAAAGTCGGTCCAGGCACACAAGCCTACGGCGACATGCCATTACAACTAATGTACCTGAACAGATTTCCTCTCCTCCAAGTGTTCCTAGTTTAATTCCCTTAACTGGACTACCTTCCCCCACAAGTTTTGTTGCCCCTTCCCCTCAAACACCGTCTTCAACTGCAAGTGTTGCATATTCCCTGCACACCCCCAAATTGAAACCATCTGCCCCCAAACGCCGGAAAAAATAATTTTTTTGTTTATTTTTGTGATAAAAAATAAATTTACATTTGTGGTTCACCATTACTAAGTTTCATTAATGTTGTTTGCGCCGCTCACACACACTGATGGGTAAATACATGTTAAAAACCAACCCAAGGCCTAGTATAGTCATATGTGAAATAACACGGACTAGTATAGTCATACCAAGGCCTAGTGTAATAACTCGAGTTTTACCAACTTGGATCTGGTTTCATGAAAAACAAACTGTTGAAACTTGTCTTAAAAATAAGTTTCTTTCTAGTTTCACCAGTTTGTTTTTTGTGAAACAAGATGCTAGTTGTTAAAAATCGAGTTATTACAGTAGGCCTTGGTATGACTATACTAGGCCGTGGTATTTCACATATTACTATACTACTAGCCCCAAGGCCTACTATACTCATATTTGAAATACCACGGCCTAGTATAGTCATTACAAGGCCTAGTGTAATAACTCTAGTTTCACCAACTAGAATCTGGTTTCATGAAATAAAAACTGTTGAAACTTGTCTAAAAAATAAGTTTCTTTCTAGTTTCACCAGTTTGTTTTTTGTGAAACAAGATGCTAGTTGTTAAAAATCGAGTTATTACAGTAGGCCTTGGTATGACTATACTAGGCCGTGGTATTTCACATATTACTATACTACTAGCCCCAAGGCCTACTATACTCATATTTGAAATACCACGGCCTAGTATAGTCATTACAAGGCCTAGTGTAATAACTCTAGTTTCACCAACTAGAATCTGGTTTCATGAAATAAAAACTGTTGAAACTTGTCAAGTTTCACCAGTTTGTTTTTCGTGAAACAAGATCCTAGTTGGTAAAATTCGAGTAGGCCTTGGTATGACTATACTAGGCCGTGGTATTTCACATATTACTATACTACAAGCCCCAAGGCCTACTATACTCATATTTGAAATACCACGGCCTAGTGTAGTCATTACAAGGCCTAGTGTAATAACTCTATTTTTACCAACTAGAATCTGGTTTCATGAAAAACAAACTGTTGAAACTTGTCAAGTTTCACCCATTTGTTTTTCGTGAAACAAGATCCTAGTTGGCAAAAATCGAGTAGGCCTTGTTATGACTATACTAGGCCGTGGTATTTCACATATGACTATACTAGTAGGCCCAAGGCCTACTATACTCATATTTGAAATACCACAGCCTAGTATAGTCATTCCAAGGCCTAGTGTAATAACTCTAGTTTTACCAACTAGAATCTGGTTTCATGAAAAACAAACTGTTGAAACTTGTCAAGTTTCACCCGTTTGTTTTTCGTGAAACAAGATCCTAGTTGGCAAAAATCGAGTAGGCCTTGTTATGACTATACTAGGCCGTGGTATTTCACATATGACTATACTAGTAGGCCCAAGGCCTACTATACTCATATTTGAAATACCACGGCCTAGTATAGTCATTCCAAGGCCTAGTGTAATAACTTTTAAGTTGGAATGGAGCAGATTACATTCATCCACTCAATGCTGACTTGTATTCCCCATGGACTTTCATTGGGGTTGGGTTTTGAGGGTTGTGTTTTGAGAAAATCAAATACTTTGTTTTAAACTAGTTGCACAATTTTCTCTTGAAAAAAAATGGTTTCCTGATTCATGGCCTGCAGCTTTGCTCGTTCCAATATATTTCACGCAGACTAGCAATGCTGCATTTTAACTCATATGTGTATTTACCTGCCCAGGTGTGTGAACATCAAAAAATTCAGTTATACATGGGAAGTTTTTTATTTAATTGGAGTTTAAAAAATATAGTGCACTCAGTAATGGTATCAAATAAGGTTTTTTATTACCATAAACAAACAAAAACATTACACCATTTCATCTTGCCAGTGCACCCGTCCTACATCAGAAATAAAGTAGGCCGCAAATTGGTCCCTCATTTGGCCAACTTCAACGGATGACCTGAGAGTGTGCTGAGTGAATTCAGGCAATGGGTTAGGAGCATCATCGTCCAGTTCAAAGGTCGGGTGCTCTTTAGCCATCACAAAGTTATGTAGAACCACACAGGCCTTCACCACCTCATCGACTGTTTCAAGTTTAAGATTAATGGCCGTGCCCAGAATTCGCCATCTGGAAACAAGAATCCCAAAAGCACACTCGACAGTTCTTCTGGCCCTGGTCAGCCTGTAATTAAATATTTTTTTGGTGTGGTCCAAGTCCCGGCTGGAGTATGGTTTCAGTAAGTTTCCGCACATTTGAAAAGCCTCATCGCCAACCATTACAAAGGGCAGTGGCAGAGCTTCGGTGTGAGGAAGAGGCCGTGGCATAGGGAAATTAAATTGGTTGCCATACAACCTCCAGCCCATGTCTGAGTTTTTAAAAGCCTGTGAGTCATTACCACGGCCAAATGCTCCAATGTCCACTGCTACAAACATACATCCGGCATCCGCAATCGCAATGAGTACTATTGAAAAGTACTTTTTGTAATTATAGTACTCAGATCCCGTTCTTTGGGGTTTGATGATCCGTATGTGTTTACCATCAACAGCTCCCAAACAGTTGGGAAAATTGCATACTGTCCAGAATTTGTCAGCAATTTCCATCCACTTTTCAGCGGTGGGCAGGGGCATAAATTCTGGGCAAAGAACATTCCAGAGAGCCCGGCAGGTGTCAGCAACAATTCCAGACAAGGTAGAGATTCCAATACGGTACTGGAAGTGTAGTGAAGATAGGGTTTCTCCAGTCGCCAGGAATCTGTGAACAGACAAAGAAGTAAAATTAATATTTATGTATATTATTTTAAAAAACTATAAAATAAAATATTGGTACATTCACGAAAACTAATTACCCAAGGTTTTGAATACTAAATTTAAAAAAAAAACATCAGACCGCAACCCTTGGTTTTTAAAACATACCGTAATGTCACCAGTAGCCGTTCCTCAGGAGGAATCGCACGACGGAGCTGTGTGTCCTGTCTCCGGATAGATTGTTGGACACGAGCAAGCAAATCCATGAAACTTTCGTGGGACATCCTGATATAATCTGTAAATTTCTCCGGGTTTGCCTGTAGCTCGCTGTAGAGGGTGTGGTATGCCCCACGGCTCTCCCGGAGTTCAACAATCGGATGTATCCACATACGCCGCCGTCTTCGCTGCCTCTCTCTCTTCCTTTGTTCATGGCAAGCAACTGCATACGCCTGAGCCATCGCGATGTCCAAATCCAAGTTGAAGTGAAAACTCTTCCAGCGCAGATCCATGGTCACGAGAAGAATCAAGCAAATGTGAAGAATACTGTAGACAGGGTCTATATATTAACATACCACACCCACAATGAAGTCCCATTGGTCTTGTGTGTTGTTGAATGGTTGTATTTTCTTTTTTGTGGGGTTTTTCCAAAATCTGTAAAAAAACGCAAACGCACAAAAAACGCATACAAACGCGCAAAAACGCTGCGTTTTTTTCCTGCATGCGCATAAAAATGCTTGAAAAAAACGCAGCGTTTGTATGCATTTGTATGCGTTTTTTTATGCGTTTTTTTGCGGGAAAAACGCGCTGCAAAAAAAAGCAAGTGTGAAACTAGCCTAAGTGATTGGATCCTTCCAGATCTGGGAAAGATCTTAGTGATATTACAGGCGGGAGATTCCAAGAGTGCTGGATTCAGGGGTGATCCTGGTGCTGAATGAGCCGTGCGGCCTCCATCTTGGAGAGCGGCCACAACCCCAGGCGATGCAGCGGCCGGAGCAATGTTAGTGATGGAGAGAATTTCTGCGAGCAGCAGATTAATGAAGAATGTTTTACCGGAACCTCCTGGGGCATCAATGAAAACCCGTCTCCCATCTCCACAGGTTGTAGTTATTATAGGGAGCAGGGGTAGAAGATGAGGTGGAACGTGAGTGAGGGTCGCCTCCTGCAATGTCCCAGGGTGGAGCATCTTCCATCAGACCACGCAGACATCTCTACATTTCTGCTTTCTCAGACAAGATGGGGTGCAGAGGGGACATTAATGAGGGAAAAATGGACTTTTGTGAATTTACCAAATGGCTGCAATAAAACAAAGAGGGAAAAATGTTGCGGGGTCTGAATCCTTTCCGTATCCCCTGTATTCCATGGTTTCCCTTCATAGGAGCCTAAGGACTGACAGTGTGACGTGCGCCTGTAAAGACCACCACCCGCTACGGCCTTACATTGGGGTCGGCTTGTTTCCTGGTGTCGGATATCTCCATAATCTATACGTCTTACACGCTGAGAGGTAGACGTTACTATCTACCATCTGCACTCCCTCCTGGCTCTTCATCTTTCTCTCCTTTTTCCTTTCCCTCTCCCTTTTTCCATATAATATGGCACAACTGAAAACGTTCTCATTGACTGTCAGAGGACTGAATGTTCCAGAGAGAAGAGCTCCAGTGTTTTATCAGATGCAGAAACTACACGGACATTTTCTCTCTCTTCAGGAGACCCTCTTTAGGGGCGATCATACACCTCAGTTACTAGCAGATATTATTCATCTTGGAGCCATAGTACAAATGCTGTCTCGAGGTCTAAGGCTACTTTCACACTTGCTTTGTTTTGCAGCGCATTTTTCCCGCAAAAAAAAAGCATGGAAAAAACGCATACAAATGCTGCGTTTTTTTCAAGCATTTTTACGAGCATGCATGAAAAAAACGCAGCGTTTTTATGCGTTTGTATGTGTTTTTAGTACGTTTTTACCGCGTTTGCGTTTTTTCCAACATTAGTTGGCCCCTCACACTAACCCAAACCATGACTTTACTAATCCTAACCCTGACCCTAACCCTTAACCAAACCATACTAACCCTAACCCTTAACCAAACCCTACTAACCCTAACCCAAACCCTAACCCTAAACCAAACCATACTAACCCTAACCCTAAACCCCCTTAACTAACCCTAACTCTAACACAAACCCCTAAATTCCATTGTCTAACTAATGGTCAACAAAAAAACGCATGCGCAAAAAATGCATACATGAGCATGCCAATGCGCACATATGCGCACCCATAGACTTATAATGGGTGTCTTGCTGTAAAAAACCGCATTGCGTGCGCATGCGTTTTTTTGAGGCAAGTCGGACGCCCAAAAAATGCAACAGGATGCATTTTGTGCGCCCGAGCGCACACCACAAAAAAACGCATGCGCGTAAAAACACATACAAAAGCATGTGTATGCGCACATAAGCACAGCCCATGCAAAATATAGGGAAAAAAGCATGCGCTTTTTAGCGCTAAAATAACGCAAGTGTGAACCAGCCTAAGGTGCTGAGTATGGGTCAACACAAATCACTGCCGCAGACTATGTTAGAACCACTGTCTGACATGGAGGGGAGGTGTGTGTCTGATAACATCTCCATCTACGCCCAAATTTTGACTTTGACAAACTTCTATCTCCCTAATTGTGACCAAACTAAGACATGCTGAAAATCTAAACAAACTAAAACATTTTGTGGACGGCCTTATCATCATTGGAAGTGACTTTAATGTTGGTTAGGACACTTCTTTAGACGCGTCCCTGGGCCGGAGTCACCAATCTAAAACATAAGCAAAAGCTTTACTAAACGTGCTCCGATCTCTCCAACTGGTCGATGTATGGAGGATGCTACATCCAGACATAAAGGATTATACGTATTATTCTCCTTTACACAATACACGGAGCCGTATAGCCCTTCTCTTACTTAGCCATGACTTGCTTACATGGCAACCTACATCTCAGATAGGTCCTGCTATATGGTCAGATCATGCTCCTGTACCCTGTAATCTGACTGTCCCGGACTCCAAGGCTTCAGATGTTGGATCGGAAATGATAATCTGCTTTAAGACTCACTCGGTGTCTCAGCCTTTCGTGAGACTATAGACTCCTTAAAAAATATGAGCATGATTGTGAGGAGCTGGCCACTCAAGGCCGAATGTAAGAGGTGGGTGGCCGGGGCCCATTTTTCAAGGTGTTGCAATATGTAATGCAAAAACACAAAATGAAACGAATGCAAGTTTATTTACAAAAATCATTTACGCAGAGTAATTCAGGTAAAATCATTCATTTTTTACAGTCCAGGCACTTTCCTTAATTTTTGTGCTGTAAAATCACTAATGATGTCACTAAAGTCCAATTCACGCAGTATATCTGACTCGATGCTCATGATAGCCGAATTTACAAGTCCCTCTTGCTTCATGGATGTCCTTAATCAACTCTCAGCTAATTTGAGTTTTGAGAAGGAACGCTCACCACTGCAGTTTGTTACCATCAAAATTAGATAAATCCTCAGAGCTATCTCAATATTTGGGAAAGTGTCCTGCACACCCTTTTCCATGATAAGCTTGTACATGAAAAGTTCAGTGCTGATATCTTTTGGATCCTCGTCTGTGAATAAATTGGCAAATGTAACAATCTGACACAGTTCATCGATAAATGTAATGTCCAAGTCATCTGAATAAGACCTGACGAGTTACTCTGCTGTGGCCTTAAGCTCATCTGAACACAGTTCTTTAAGATTGCTAAAAAAGCCAAATTTGCTTGATATATCTTTATATGCTTGAAGACGTTGGTCAAGACAAGTGATAAACTGATCAATGATAGGCAAGAAAGCTTCTGTTCTGTATTTTTCTATAGGGCTGAGTTGTACTTGTGTAAGGGGGTGACATTGCTATGGACTGTAGAGACAAGCTGCCACTTTAAGAGATAGCACCCCCTTGGTTAGAGCAATGGGACATTCTGCGCTTCCCTGCTGTAAAGACTTTCTTGGTCTCTTCTGCCAGCACTGAAGAGGGGAGGGGCTGCTTTTCTGTGTGAGAGGAGAGAGCAGAGATTTCTGCAGGAATGAGATGTGCCTGATCTGTGAAGGAAAGACTTTGTAGACTGTTCTGTGGATAACAAGGTGGCTTTCCTGTGTTGCCATCAGGAGCCATGAAGTAAAGATAAGAAAGGAATCAAGAGGAGGGAATCCACCATTTCTAGGAGCATCACTGGACCTGCACACAAGAAAAAGACCACGTTGCACAGAGCTTCCAGGAAGAAGTGCGCACCATGTTGCAAAGCTGCAGGCCCCCGGGAATGGACTGAGATACCAACGCTACTGTTTGTGTTAACCTCTTCTGTGCACATGCTAGGACTTAGGATAGGAGCATGGATAGAGCATGGCAGCCGTGTGGCCTGGTTAGCAAAGGCCAGATAGGTTATAGTTAGTGTAGCATCATACATGACTTTACTGTGTTGTCTTGCCAGTTGGATAAATACACTGAGCTGTTATAGTTGGTGCTCCGTGCTGTTTGACAGCCCAGCTAGAGAATATTAGCCTTGTAAATTGTCTGTTTCCATACCATACCCCTCTTTCTGCATTTTCCTAAACACTGCATTCTTTGCCTGTAAATAAATTAACCCTTTGTTGTTTGCACCTCATCTTGTGTACCGTAGTCTCCCTGCATAGCGGTGGTCCCCTGGACATCGCTTCAAGTGGCGCTGCGAGCAGGGTTACTGTTACCAAGATGCAGGCAGCAGGCGGCAACGGTGCTAGTGTTAGTGGGGATGCTGTGGGCATTGGTGGAACCCCTGCAAGGACACTCCCTATGGGCATCATATTTAGTATGCTTCCAGTAATATGCCCCTGTCTAATTGGGTGTCCCGGCTGCAAAGCACCCTGAAGATTTATAACATCAGCACAGACCTTGAAGTGGACATTGCATTGACTGCCTTCGAGGCAGAGGCCCGTAAAAATGTCTGTCTACAGCCGGAACTCACCCATAGTACCCTGAAGGAGCTAGTGAAATTCTTGGAAGAGATCTACAGTGAGACTGCTAGAGCGGGACACCTTTGCGCCAAATTCTTCTCTAGACTGCAGCGGGAAGAGGAAGGGATCTCCCAGTATGCGACAGCACTTTAAGAAGTGTTGGCAGAGGAAAGAGACGGATGGGCTCGGTGGCATGGACTCCAAATACCGGATACTCCGTGAACAATTCATTCTGGGACTGCACAACACATCCTTGAGGAGAGCACTGTCAGAATGTGTCCGTGCAGATCCGGCTCTTTCATTACATCAAATCCTGGCAGAAGCAGTGTCCCGAAGCAAGGAAGACAGCTACACATCTGTGGTGATGCATGTCCAGGGTGCCAATACCAGAGGGAGCCCAAATAATCAGGAGGCGCGGGTCCAGGTAGTGCAAGACTTGCTGCAGTCTCTTGTCAGTATGGAAGACAAATTTACCCCGAATGGAGCAAAGAATGGGAGAACAACAGTCTGACCCATCGTACTCATATAACCACTCTTCGGCCCGACCCATAAGGGATCAGTGGGTGCAGGCCCCCTCCCATCAGACATTGGAGACACGAAGACAGGCTTGGGGTGCCCCTCAGTGGAGAGGAGGCATCCAATGCTGGGAATGTGGAGGATGAGGGCACTTTGCCAGAGACTGCCAGAATTATGCTCAAAGCCAGCCGCAGCCACCATTAAACTACCAACTGCCGCAGTAATGTGGCACTCTGCGGTGGGGCAAGAAGAGAAGCCGCTCCTTATCATAATGAACATTTGCTTGCTGGGATTCCCATCCTGCGTGCCGAATTTGAGGGTGTTCCAGTGGATTGCTTGATAGATACTGGGTCACAAGTGACAATGATGCCAGAATCATATTTCAAACAGCATTTTCAGGCCCTGGCCAAGCCAGAGAAGGAGACATTGATATGGTTGATAGCTGCCAATCAACAACCGATCCTGGTCACAGGGTTCGTGTGGATGAATATTCGAATCTTTGGGCAAAAAAGTGGGAAAGAAAGGGATCCTGCTAGTCCCTGAGCCCATCAAAGAAGATGTGCCTGTAGTACTGGGAATGAATATCCTACGAGAACTTGATCAGATAATGTTTACCAAACGGGGACCCAGTTATTGGAAGAAGGCTGCTACACACAAGCCTACGCAAGAAGCCCTTCAGCAATTGATCCGCCTCTGTGGGATGCAGAAGAGTGTGCCCTCTTATCAGACGGTAGGGGTCATCAGGGCCCCAGAGAAAGAGCCTGCAATCCTGCCTCCTGAGTGAGAAAGTATATTACACCTTCCAGTGGGGACTTATCGCAACCTTGATGGGCTGGAGGTGATTGTTCAGCCTGTGGTAGGTGGAGGAGAGGACCAAGAAGTCATGATAGCTCGTATGATAGCGGTGGTCCAGCGAGGACTCGTGCCCATAAGAGCTTTGAACGTTGGCCCCGGGGAGGTCACCTTGCCGCAAGGGACAGATCTGGCCCGGGTGTATTTACACAAGGGCGAAGTGGTGAGTCAGAAGGAAATTTCTTTATCGCCGATAGAAGGTACGGGGTGGACTCTGGCAGTTGTGGCAGGGCCCAAAGAGGTTCCAACCCCGGAGTGGAATGGGCGGGTCATCCTGGATTAAATGGAAGTGGATATGAAGGCCCTAGGCCCTGAGCGTGTGCAGGCAATAAAAGCAATGCTGTTGGAAAATCAGGCCGCATTCGCTTGTCATGCCGAAGATTTTGGCTGTACCGAAGCGATCACAGACGAGATACCGATCGGGGACACTTGTCCAATTCGTGAACAATACCGGCAAATCCCACCCAAGACGTATCAAGAGGTAAAGACATTACTCGGGCAGGTGCTGGATTCAGGAATAGTGCAAAGTAGTCAGAGCCATGGGGCAGCCCCAGTGGTGCTCGTCAAAAAGAAGGATGGGATCATCCGGCTCTGTGTCGATTACAGGAAACTCAATGCTTGCACTGTGCGAGACTCATACCCGTTACCCCGCATCGAGGAATCCTTGACAGCATTGGGGAAAGCCAAGTACTTCTCCACCTTGGACCTAGCAAGCGGATACTGGCAAGTAGCCGTGGCAGAAACAGACAAGGAAAAAACTGCCTTCATACTCCCTATGGGATTGTTTGAGTTTAACCGGATGCCCTTCGGGCTCTCCAATGCACCGGACACATTTCAACGGCTGATGGAAAAGTGTTTGGGAGACTTTAACTTTGAGGCTACCCTGATCTACCTGGATGACATCATTGTGTTATTTGCCTCATTTGAAGACCATCTTGCCCGGCTTGGACAGGTACTTGGAAGACTGCGGGCTCATAATCTGCAAGTGAAGCCAAAGAAATGCCACCTCTTCAAGAGAGAGATCGAGTACCTGGGCCACAAAGTGTCACAAGACGGGGTTCTACCCTCACCGGAAAGTGGCTGCTATCAAGAACTGGCCAGTCCCTCGAACAGTGAGGGAACTCCAGGCCTTCCTTGGGCTTGCCGGGTACTACCGATGGTTTGTCAAAGATTTTGAAAAAGGTGGCGAGTCCCCTGAATGAGCTGCTGAGGGAGATCCCCGGAGTGCCGAAGACCCAGTGCATCCTTTGGGACCAGATGTGAGATGAGGCCTTCCAGGCTATAAAGAATACTCTTACTTCAGCTCCGATTTTGGCTTACACCGATTTCAATCAACCGTTCCTGTTGTACACAGATGGTAGCCTTCATGGACTCGGTGCAGTACTTTGCCAAATACAGGATGGACATGAGAGAGTCATTGGGTATGCTAACAGGTCCCTGCGGGACAGCGAAAGAAGCTCCCACAATTCCAGCTCTTTCCGGTTAGAGCTCCTTGCCCTGGTGTGGACCATGACAGAAGTTTGCGGGCTTCCTGGCAGGGACCAAGATTCAAGTTCGAATGGACAATAACCCCCTGGCCCACCTTGAGAATGCTAAATTGGGGGCCTTGGAACAACAGTGGGTGGCTCACCTGGCCAAGTTTGACTTTACCATCTGTTATCGCTCAGCCACTGAAAATGCAAATGCCGACGGCCTGTCACGAGTGACAGTGGAAACACCAGTGGGGGATCTCGATGAACAACTCAAAGAGGAAGAAACCACAGACTTCCATAAGTTCAGGACCCCAGTGGTTGCTGTCCAGTCAAGTAAGGAGGCCTGCGCACTACCCCGATCTCTGGGGAGAACCAATGAAGAATGGGGATGTGTTCAAGATGAAGATGAAGGGCTGAGACAGATGAAATGCTGGATAGTGCAGAAGCAGAAGCCAGGCAAACAAGAGAGGAATAGTCTGGACGCTGAGATGAAGTGTCTTACACCAGTGAGATAGGCTGGAGGTGCGAGAATCAGTGCTATATCACAAGAGACAACAGCCGAAAGACACTGAAGTAAGGTGGCAGGTAGTCATCCCAGGAGGAATGGCCCTGGAAGTGGCTAAAGAAGTCCACGAATTCGGAGCCCACTTCAGGTCCACAAGGACCTACCAGTGGTTACAGCGGTACGTGTACTGCCCCCGGTTGGAGTCCATGGTAGAAGAGGTCTGCCGGCAGTGTCCGGTATGTGACCGCGTTAAGAGTACTGAACAAAGGGCACCCATCCAGACCATATGTACTAAAGAACCGCTGGAAGTCTTGATGATTGACTATCTCCTCGTGGGATACTCAGCCCAGGGGCCACAGTACTGTTTAGTGATGACCGACCATTTCTCCAAGTTTGCGGTAGTCACCCCGACTAGAGATCAGACTGCCGAGTCGGTGGCACGGGCCATTTGTCAAGACTTCATCCAAGTGTTTGGGTGCCCAAAGTGCATCCACTCTGACCAAGGTGCATGTCTCCAAGGCATGGTGATGGAAGAACTGTATCATTTACATGGCATCAAGCGGTCCCGGACCACCCCTTACCACCCTCAAGGCAACGGAGCATGTAAACACTTAAACCAAACCTTGCTGCAAATGCTGAGGATGTTGGAAGAGGACATGAAGCCATAAACCAATGCAGGAGATACCACTCCATCCCGGGGACCAAGTATTAGTCAAAGAGAAATGCCCCAGGGGTAAGCTAAGCAAGAGATGGGAAATACAGCCTTACAACCTTACAAAGTAATCGAATGAGTGTATGCTGACAGCCCGGTTACAAGGTCCGCCCCTAGAGTGCTCCACAGAAATTTGCTGTGGCCATGCCGGTACGAGACCCATCGTGTACCAGTGCCGCTTGAGGGTGATGCTCCACCTCCTGAACCTATCTTGCCTGCTGGTGAAATCAATGATGAATCGTGGATCAGCCCTGACACCGTGGGGGGCCCTCAGCCGGACAGAAATGGTAATCTTCTGGAGGTACCACTGCCGCCACGTGACGATGAGCCCAGACAAGAGCCTACTACAACTCCTGCAGCAAGTATTCCTCTGGAAGATAGTAAAGACATCCGGAGATCCCAGAGGTCTACTGCAGGGGTTCCATCAGCCCGATACATAGAATAGTGTTCTCTGTTTCTCTGCTTGTGTTTTCTCCCCTATAGGTGCTGTTCCGCATTGCCAGTGTCTCTATCCTACTGCAACCTTGATGCTGTGATGTTTGAGGATGACCATCTTTAAGTAGGGAGGCATGTAAGGGGGTGGTGTTGCTATGGACCGTAGAGACAAGCTGCCACTTTAAGAGACAGCACCCCCTTGGTTAGAGCAGTGGGACATTCTGCGCTTCCCTGCTGTAAAGACTGGTGTCTTCTGCCAGCACTGGAGAGGGGCGGGGCTGCTTTTCTGTGTGTGAGGAGAGAGCCGAGATTTCTGCAGGAAAAAGATGTGCCTGAGCTGTGAAGGAAAGACTTTGTAAACTATTCTGGGGATAACAAGGTGGCTTTCCTGTGTTGCTGTCAGGAGCCATGAAGAAAAGACAAGAAAGAAATCCAGAGGAGGGAATCCACTGTTTCTAGGAGCATCACTGGACCTGCACACAAGAAAAAGACCACGTTGCACAGAGCTTCCAGGAAGAAGTATGCACCATCTTGCAAAGCTGCAGGCCCCCCCGGGAATGGACTGAGATACCAACGCTACTATGTTATCCTCTTCTGTGCACATGCTAGGACTTAGGATAGGCTGCAATAGACAGAGCACGGCAGCCTGGTTAGCAAAGGCCAGATAGGTTATAGTTAGTGTAGCATCATACATGACTTTACTGTGTTGTCTTGCCAGATGGATAAATACACTGAGCTGTTCTAGTTGGTGCTCTGTGCTTTTTGACAGCCCAGCTAGAGAATATTATCCTTGCAAATTGTCTGTTTCCATAGCATACCCGTTTCTGCATTTTCCTAAACACTGCATTCCTTGTCTGTAAATAAATTAACTCCTTGTTGTTTGCACCTCATCTTGTGCACTGTAGTCTCCCTGTATAGCGGTGATCCTCCACCCATCACTTCTGTTAGGCATCAGGTTCCTGTCGATGCACAGCAGGAATCCTGAGCCTAGCATTCGGCAGTCTCCCATTCCTCTCCGGCCACAGAGGAGGCTGCTCAGCAGATTCGTCGATTCAGGCGCTCTGCTCAGACCAGCTCTGTGGGTTTGGTTGTTCCTGTCACCTCTGGTCCAGCTATAGCAACACATGCTGGTCTGCAGCGAGCTACTCCAGGGACTAAATCCTCCTTTCGGTCCACTGAGCATGCCCGTGGGACGATCTCTCATTGCAGATCAGAGGTCACATGCTTAGGTCCTTCTCCAGCTCAGATTGGATTATCAGGAAGGTCCCGGAAGGACGCGGCTATAAAAGACGGACGTTCGGCCATGCGCTAATATAGAGAAAGATTTAGACCATGTGGAGTGAGAGTTCTGTGCATGTATGAATGGTGAATGACTCATTGGAAACCCCTACCCTTGGTACGCATGTGTTGTGTAGCCTAGCCTGTTAGCGCCCAGGCTGAGGAGCAAGTAGGAGGCAGAGTCAGAGACTGGAATCAACGCCAAGTGGTGGCTTGGTCTGTATGCCACGGTCCACTTGTTTGACACTCCACGGTTACCAGCGTCACTTAGTGGCGTCTGCTGTTGCGACACCGCATGCTTAGTAGGTCTAGAGGGACTCTGACCCTGTGTCCTTGGGGCTGATTTCTGTGACTTGATACTGAGTGTTTACCTTGCCGAGCTCTGTGAGCTTTAACCGGCTCCGGCATTTATGTTCAGCGGTAGTGTGGCTCTGCGAACGCACCTTATTACCATCTTTATTATTTGGTGCGTTCTGCCAGCCCTAACAGCTTCAATACAATGGACACAAGATAGCCTATCTGCACTTTACTCTCCTATGGTGAAGATCCTCTAGACACCGGATAGTCAGGAACATTGGATCCCATCTGTGTCTACCCACTATTCTAACAATGGACGGCCTCTCCGTAATCGTTTACTCCTCTATCCGTTTATTACAGGGAATGACACTATGATGAGTTTTTTTCTGGGAGAGACACAGATCAAATGTGACTAATATTGCAGTTTGAATATAAGCTTAGATTTTTTTCTGTGTTTTTCTGACTGTAAATTGTGGGTTATGAGTTGTTTGATGCTTGTTTTTTGTTCCGCCCTTTTTCCATCTTTCCAGTTGGTTATAAGGGATTCTAACATAAGCCCATATATTCCGGGAAGTATATCAGGTTCTGTGATTTAATTGTATTTTTTAATAACAATTTCATTCATGATTATTCACTTAATTTATTGTTCATTACATTGTTTTAATAAAATAACATATTTCTCTTTTTTACTCATCCTAATACTGATTTATTTATATTCCTATACTTTAAAGAAAACATTTTTATAAGTGTATACACTTCACAACAAACACTTTTCCATATTTTTTTTATATATATTTTTTCTCAAATTATCCATCACTTTTTTTAAGCTGCTTTTATCTTTATAACTTTATCATATCACTGAACGCTCCCGTAGTGTGGGCCCGTCCGGTCTCCATGGCGATGCGTCCATCCAGCGTCGTTCCGGTCACACTCTATCCCAGAGTTACTCTCCTTGCCTGGATTAGTGCAGGACCTTGGTTTGTTGGAAACCCATATAAATACACCTTTGGAAACCCTTATCCATACCCTCTCTGAGGAAGCTGACGTGGCGAAACGCGTGTAAGAGGGAATAGTGGTGAATCTGTCATCTTTATCTGTACACTACTGGCATGTCGGCTATAGGATGTGTAATCTCCATCTCTTGTTAGGAGGTTTCCTCCTATCTATAATAATAAAGGCGCTAAGCAGCTTCCGGGTTGTAACAACTTCCGTCCAGTTGTAACTGGTGACGTCACAGCACACCTCTTGCCATGTTAATCCTCAACACACCACTCCTGCTCAACACACACTCCTCTCACCTTTCACCATCTCCACTCACTCTTTCACTCCACATACGACGCTTTCCCTCACTTCGTCTCTCATACTCACGCCGTCATCGCCGCTGCTCCACGATCCCTGACATCTTCTTCCGCCGGCGCCATCCTGGATCCAGACGTTGTCCACGCCGGCGACATGTTCTTGCGGCGACGCCATCTTGAGTATCGTGAAATCCCGTGATACTCAAGATGGCGTCACCGCAAGAACATGTCGCCGGCGTGGATGACGTCGGGATCCAAAATGGCGCCGGCGGAAGATGTCGGGGATCGTGGAGCAGCGGCGATGACGGCGTGAGTATGAGAGACGGAGTGAGAGAAAGGGTCATATGTGGAGTGAAAGGGGGGGGGACGTGAGTGGAGATGGTGAAAGGTGAGAGGAGTGTGTGTTGAGGAGGTGTGTGTGTTAAGGGTTAACATGGCAAGAGGTGTGTCACTATCCTCCCGATGCGATAGCATCGGGCCTTAATCTAGTAAACTATATAGGCTGTGTGAGGTAGCGCTGTCATTCAGTTAGGGGATAGGCAGCGAACAAATCACATCCGGCACAGGTTTTCCAACAAAACATAGCAGTCCATGCGGCTTATTATGCAGCATAAACCGTGACCAATAACAGACAGTTCATTTCTCCAGCATAGCGTCCATTACCGAGCGTCCCTCTGTTAAGCCTGTGATCATACAGGTTATGCATAGGAGACTTTCTAGCCTCACAATTATCTCACCCACGTCAGGGTCTCCACATGGTTCCTTCATCCATGCTGCAGACGTCCCTATCCCTCCAGGGAACGCTCAGGCTCTTGGCAGCCATTACACACAGCCACCCACAGGCTGTTAGCCAGGGGACAACTCTCCTCACGGGACCTTCTGCTCTGGACCAACCAGGTCCCAGCATTCACCCCATGTGACCTACTCTGGCCACACTAAATGGTCTATGGCTACGCCCACCAGGTCACATGACTATGACCTCATCACAGGTCCTTCACACACTCACATAGTCTTTTATTAAAGGCGTTTTCAGACCCACCCCTGGGCGGATTTGTAAGTAAGTAGTGCCGGACACATTGAAACAGCACCTGCTGATCAACACACACACGTCTCCATCTCAAGGCCACCCACCTTGAGAAACATAATGGTCATTCAGCTTGAGACACATCACAATCACTCAGGACACTGGAAGTGCTTATACTCTGGTCCCCTAGTGGACATAGTGGTCACTACACCACAGCTGTAATATGTTCCTGGAATATTCCATATGGCACTTGCTGCACTTTATATCTCCTGTTTGTATTCCAGGAATGTAATGCGCTGTTAGCTCTTTATTCTCTTACTATTTATACCCTTTGCTCTGTGTCCTCTCATTATATAAGCTATTCATATATAAGTGCACAGTGTCTATTCACCTTATAAACCGATATCAGGTCATATATCTACAATCCGTATATATACAGTGCCTTGCGAAAGTATTCGGCCCCCTGGAACTTTTCAACCTTTTCCCACACATCCCACATATATCATTTAGAACAACATCAGATCAGAGATCCACAATGAACTTCTGGAGTGAGTTTGCTGCACTGAAAGTAAAGGGGCTGAATAATATTGCACGCTCCACTTTTCAGTTTTTGAATTTCCAAAAAAATTTAAAATAGCCAATAAATTTCGTTCAACTTCACAATTGTGTCCCACTTGTTGTAGATTCTTCACCAAAAATTTACATTTGGTATCTTTATGTTTGAAGCATGATATGTGGGAAAAGGTTGAAAAGTTCCAGGGGGGGCGAATACTTTTGCAAGGCACTGTATATCTAGGTGTGTTTTTTATCTAAGGGTCCGTGCACACGGTGCGGATTCTGCTGCGAATCCGCAGCGGTTTTGGCCCTGCGGGTCCGCAGCAGAATTTGCTGCGTTGTACAGTACCATTAGATCCTATGGAAAATGGAAACCGCAGTGCAGACGGTGCGGATTTTTCTGCGGTTTCCAATCCGCAGAAAGAATTGACATGTCATTCTTTTCTGCAGATTCCGCTGCGGTTTGCCATCTGCTCCATTGTAGAGGAGATAAACCGCAGGGTAATCCGCAGATAAACCGCAGGTCTTTTGACCTGCCGATTTTGCAAAATCCACGCGGAAAAATCTGCAGCATGTGCACATAGCCTTATACTCAATAAATACGGTGCACTTAATCTCATTTCCACCTTGATAGTGACACTCTCTCTGGATACATTTTACTCTATGATGGCACTTCTGCACATAGCCACTAGATGGAGCCACATTTGACATTTGCCTGAATTTTTATATCTACACATGGTTTACACAAATTTTATTTTCTTCTCTTAACGCTATACTATTTGTAATTATTTGTATGTATACATGATTGATTACCACTTCTGTCTCTGTAAAAACAATCCCCTTTAACCCCTTTCCGACATCGGGTGTAAATGTGCGCTGATGTCGGACTCCCTCCCTTTGATGTGCGCTCCAGCACATGATGGACCGGAAATCCCTCCCATCGGTGACCCTGTCACGCAATCGCGGGTCATCAAGGGGTTCAGGGTCGGACGGGGACTGAAAATCAGCCCTGGCACACAATCCAAAGCAGCCCACATTCAAATCAATGAAATAGGAGTGTATCTTCTATGCAGCCTTTTCTGTACAGTTTGTGGGTGAGAACAGTAAGGGAGTTAAATAGGTGAAAAATTACATGCTGCGGATTTTCAACTGCGGAAAAGCTGCGGTTTTGAATCCGCAGATAGAAATGACATATCAATTCTTTCTGCGGATTCCGCTGCGGTTTGCCACCTATTCCATTGTCCAGGTGGCAAACCGTAGGGGAAAACCGGTGGCCGATCCGCAGGTAAAACCGCAGGTCATTTTACCTGTGGATCCGCAGATACAAATCCGCAGGTGAATCCGCAGCGTGTGCACATAGCCTTAAAGGGATTGTCCATCTACTAAAAATGGCCAGTCGTGCACCAGGAGCTTATTTGGCCCAAAAGATCTGATTTCTATAGAGACTAATTGTCCAGCACTGATAGAAATCGGATATTCTTGGCTAAATAAGCTCCTGGCTGGAGGACTGGGAGAAAATATAATTCTCATCAGACCCAAAAGTCAGCCACCAGTCAGTTCTGGACCAGAGAATGGGAACTGTAATGATGAGTCACCGAAGGAGGAAAAAACAAAATACCAGCTAAGTCCAGAAAAACCAGAGAGGTTGGCAGCTATCTGATTGCAGACCCCTGAACCTATCCACAACAACTAGCAGTAGCCGTGGGGGGTTCCTACGGTGCCCTAGACCCCTCGATCACAGCCGGAGAACTATATAGCCTAAAGACAGAAAGGGGAAAAACTAAACTGCCCCAGAGCAGACCCCAAAGCATTAGGCAGCCCCCAACATATAATGACGGTGAAGCAAGATGAAAACACTAACACAGATAGAAAGATAGGTTGAGCAAATGATGGGGCCCAAGCTAACTACATAGGACAGGATAGGAAAGCTGCTGTCTGCCATCCGCAAAAACCCTATCAAAATGAGCCAACCGACTGATAGGAAAAACAGGCCCTGAAGTCGCTAGGCTTCAAAAGACTATATCAGCACTCAGGTATATTTTGAAGACAGAGCAAAAGATCAACAGAACACAGACAAAAATGGAATTCAGCTCACCTCCGGCCGGGGATGGCAGAACTCCCAAAAAACAAAGCAAAACAAAAACAAAACTGAAAAGTAAAAAGCAGAGCAGAAAAACTTAGCTTTGAGATGCAGGAATCAGACTGGTCTCCAAGAATCCAGCAGGAAAATCACCAGCCAGGAAGAAGGGCGCCGGCAGCCTTATATCCAGTCCTCAATTCCAGTCACCCAGTCATCATCTAGCTGCCCAGGTGTTTGGTAATCAGTCTCACTACCTTCCTTCACTAGAGGAGGGAGTTCATCAGACCTCAATGGTGAAGGGAAAAATGAACTCACAACAGGGAACATGGATATTAAGGGTGTGTGCACACGCTGCAGATCTGTGTACAGTACCATTCTATCCTATGAAAATCAAAAACCGCAGTGCCCACGGTGCGGAGTTTTCCGCGCGTTTTTGCTGCGGTTTCAAAACCACAGCATGTCACTTCTTTTTGCGGATTCCGCAGCTGTTTGGCATCTGCTCCATGGCAGGTGTCAAACCACAGGGGAAAACCACAGACCAAACCGCTGAAAATCCGCAGATTGACCGCGGATTTAGTGAAATCCGAGCTGAAAATTCTGCAGCGTGTGCACACACCCTTAAAGGGGTTACCCACTACTTTAACACTGAGGACCAATCCTTAGGATAGGTCGTCATGTTTGATCGGTGTTGGTGCGACAACTGGCACCAGTGCAGGTCAGCTGTTCCCAGTGCTGGCGGGTGTGTGCACACATTGCGGATTTGGCAGCGGATTTTTCCGAGCAGATTTTGCTAAATCCACAGGTAAAATGACCTGCGTTTTACCTGCGAATTTAGTGCAGATTTCACCTCCGTTTTTACACCTGTGGATTCCTATAATGGATGAGGTGTAAAAACGCTGCGGAATCCGCACAAAGAATTGACATGCTGCGGGAAATAAATTGCTGCATTTCTGCGAGGAATTTTCCGCAGCATGTGCAAAGCAGATTTGGTTTTCCATAGGTTTACATGGTACTGTACACCGCATGGAAAACTGCTGCGGATCCACAGGGCCAAATCCGCAATGTGTGCGCATACCCTTACAGAACTGCACAGCTCAATCTACTGAAAAGTGGCCACAACTGGGTTCTGCATGTCCGCCCCTTTATTTGAGTAGGTACCAAATGTGCAGTATCTGAAAAGTTCCCGCCGGCACCGAGTACAGCTGATCTGTGGTGGTAGCGGCAGGCGTCGCACCCACACAGATCAGACCTTGATCACCTATCCTAAGAAAAAGTCATCAATGTTAAAGCAATGGACACCTCCTTAACCCCTACCTTACTGATGACAGAATAGTACGTCATCTGTAAGGATCCCCTGCTTTGAGGTGGGCTCTGGCGGTTATAAACAGCTGCCATGTACCCGCAATAGGCGCGAGCGGAACTAGTTAAATCCAGCTGTCAAAGCTGACAGCGGGCATTTAAATAGCACTTCCGGCCACCGGGCTGGAAGTGAGCTCATCGCCGACCCCCATCATGTAATCGGGGGTCGGCGACGCGTTGCCCTGACAACCAGAGGTCTCATAGAGACCTCTATGGTTGTTGCAGGCAGATCGCTTTGAGTGCCGCCCGGTGTGGCCGGCACTCAAAGCACTGCAGTAAATCTGCTACATAAGGGCGATCTTATCTGAGCTGATCGAGTTGTGGATGCTTCAAGCCTCCTATGGAGGTTATTGAAGCATGCCAAAAGTAAAAAAAAAAAAAAAAAAAAAAAAAAATCACGCATACACATATTAGGTATCGCCGCGTTCAGAATCGCCTGATCAATAAAAAAAAAAGCATTAACCCGATCGCTAAATGGCGTAGCGAGAAAAAAAATCAAAACGCCAGAATTACGTTTTTTGGTCGCTGTGACATTGCATTAAAATGCAATAACGGGCGATCAAAAGAACGTATCTGCACAAAAGTGGTGTCATTAAAAACGTCAGCTCGGCGCGCAAAAAAAGCCCTCCCCAGATGGCGAAAATGGAGACGCTACGGGTCTCAGAAAATTGCACAATTTTTTTTTTTTTTAAGCAAACTTTGAAATTATTTTTCACCACTTAGATAAAAGAGAAACTAGACATGTTTGTTGTCTATGAACTCGTAATGACCTGGAGAATCATAATGGCAGAGCAGTTTTAGCATTTAGTGACTCTGCCAAAAAATGCAAACAAAAAACAAGTGTGGGATTGTACTTTTTTTTTGCAATTTCACCACACTTGGAATTTTTTTTCCCATTTTCGAGTACACGACATGGTAAAACCAATGGTGTCGTTTAAAAGTACAACTCGTCCAACAAAAAATAAGCCCTCACATGGCCAAATTGACGGCAAAATAAGTTATGGTTCTGGGAAGAAGGGGAGCGAAAAACAAAACCGAAAAATTGAAAAAAGCTCCGGGAGTTAAATTTATTAAATTTGTCCCTGGGTTGAGATAGACACTAAGTCCGGAGTCACACTACAGCGAGATACGGCCGAGTCTCGCAGGTTAAAACCAAAACTCCGGAGCGGAGCGTGCAGCTCCATGTATTGCTGTGCGGCTGCACGCTCTGCTCCTGAGTGCCAATGCCAGAGCTTGGTTTTAACCTGCGAGACTCGGCCGTATCTCGCTGTGTGTGATCCCGGCCTAACTCAACCAGTGACCCAGATTGGGGCAGGAAGGACAACACACCGTGGCCAACTGCTAGACTGGAGCTAATTAGGGGAGGCCAGGGGTGTACATAGAAATCATGGGGCCCCGGAGCAAACGTCCTAGTAGCCCTGCACATAATATAATGGCCCTATATACAGTCCTGCACATATTATAATGGCCTACACATATAAAGCCCCATATACAGTATTATAGATATATATATATCTCTCATCACTACCAGCCCCGCTGCCCCACTGAGTCCAGCTCCTGCACACGCCAGCCAGCCCCACTGAGCCCAGCTCCTGCACACGCCAGCCAGCCCCACTGAGCCCAGCTCCTGCACACGCCAGCCAGCCCCACTGAGCCCAGCTCCTGCACACGCCAGCCAGCCCCACTGAGCCCAGCTGCTGCACAGGCCAGCCAGCCCCACTGAGCCCAGCTGCTGCACAGGCCAGCCAGCCCCACTGAGCCCAGCTGCTGCACAGGCCAGCCAGCCCCACTGAGCCCAGCTGCTGCACAGGCCAGCCAGCCCCACTGAGCCCAGCTCCTGCACACGCCAGCCAGCCCCACTGAGCCCAGCTCCTGCACACGCCAGCCAGCCCCACTGAGCCCAGCTGCTGCACACGCCAGCCAGCCCCACTGAGCCCAGCTGCTGCACACGCCAGCCCCACTGAGCCCAGCACCTGCACACGCCAGCCAGCCCCACTGAGCCCAGCACCTGCACACGCCAGCCAGCCCCACTGAGCCCAGCTCCTGCACACGCCAGTCAGCCCCAATGAGCCCAGCTCCTGCACAGGCCAGCCAGCCCCACTGAGCCCAGCTGCTGCACACGCCAGCCGTCCCACTGAGCCCAGCTCCTGCACAGGCCAGCCGTCCCACTGAGCCCAGCTCCTGCACACGCCAGCCAGCCCCACTGAGCCCAGCTCCTGCACAGGCCAGCCCCACTGAGCCCAGCTCCTGCACAGGCCAGCCAGCCCCACTGAGCCCAGCTCCTGCACAGGCCAGCCAGCCCCACTGAGCCCAGCTCCTGCACACGCCAGCCAGCCCCACTGAGCCCAGCTCCTGCACACGCCAGCCGTCCCACTGAGCCCAGCTCCTGCACAGGCCAGCCGTCCCACTGAGCCCAGCTCCTGCACACGCCAGCCAGCCCCACTGAGCCCAGCTCCTGCACAGGCCAGCCCCACTGAGCCCAGCTCCTGCACAGGCCAGCCAGCCCCACTGAGCCCAGCTGCTGCACACGCCAGCCAGCCCCACTGAGCCCAGCTCCTGCACACGCCAGCCGTCCCACTGAGCCCAGCTCCTGCACAGGCCAGCCGTCCCACTGAGCCCAGCTCCTGCACACGCCAGCCAGCCCCACTGAGCCCAGCTCCTGCACAGGCCAGCCCCACTGAGCCCAGCTCCTGCACAGGCCAGCCAGCCCCACTGAGCCCAGCTCCTGCACACGCCAGCCAGCCCCACTGAGCCCAGCTCCTGCACAGGCCAGCCAGCCCCACTGAGCCCAGCTCCTGTATTCACTCACTCACCAGGTCCCAGACATGACTGTCGCTCCAATCCTGGCAGGCTTTCAGTGATTACAGGTGGGGGTGGGTAGGCCGGATGTCCTAAGCCTCTCGTCTCCTCAGTGCTGCAGCCTGGAGCAGCAGAGTGTGCTTTCTCCGCCCACAAGAACGTCCTGACGTGCAACGTCAGACGTTCTTATTCTTCACCTCTATGTAGTTCTAGTCTCCCATGGAGACTGTTGAAGCATGCCTGTGGAGACATGGGGGGGTCAGCGGGCGCCCCGGTTCGCTAACCGAAACTGCATGGACCAAGGATCATCCCGCCGAACTCCCGCTCTTTTAACATGGGCAAAACACTACTCAGACAACACAGGGTGAGGGTAAAACAGTGTGGCAATGCTTTATTGAACCAGAAAACAGGCAGATAACACATAGAACAGTCCCAGCAAAATACCCAAGATGGTGCACATTACTGACTCGCCGGGATAATAGTGGCTGTGACTTCAGAGCTCCCAGGGTCGCTACCCCAACTGTGTCACACACAGAGAGGACGTAACGACAAGCGTAGGAAGATGACAGTCCATTGAGTCCATACAAGGTACAAGACCAGTTGATCTGAGGATCACAACCTGCCTTCTCCAAGCGTATCCATGGTTCAGCGATGGTCAATGGAGCAGATCTGTAGACCTAACAAGTGTCCCCCATTCAGAATTTACATAAAGGGTAAGAATGGAGATGAGATCAAGCAGCATTACTTAATTATTTAAACTATTTACATAGTCTTTCCCTCTCTGCTTTTGAAGTCAACAAACTGGTTCCATAATACAATGCATAATTAGCATATCAGTAGTGATGAGCGAGTATGCTCGGTGCACGGGTTTTCCTGAGCATGCTCGGGTGTTTGCCGAATGTTTGGGTGTGCACGTAGATTTAGTTTGTGTCGTCGCAGCTGCATGATTTGCGGCTGCTAGACAGCCTGAATACATTTGGGGATTGCCTGTTTGTTAGGGTATCCCACATGTATTCAGGCTGTCTATAAGCCGCAAATCATGCAGCTGCGGAGTCACAAACTAAATCTCTGAGCACTTCCAAATACTCGGAGAACACCCGAGCACCGAGCATACGCGCTCATCACTACATATCAGCAAACATCACTAGTGATCAAGGATAAGCGCACAATATAAGTCAATATTACAGGCTTACACAAACAAAAGTCTGTTTTCTTGACCAACCAGAAATCAACACTTAAATTTGAAAGCCAACATACAGATAACATTCTATTATTCTTTGTTTGCTAAAAATGGTGATCTGGTTAATTATGATACAATGCTGTATGTCTCACAATGACAAAATTTTAAAAAAAAAATGTTTTTAAAAATATTTAAAAAAAATAAAAAGTTCAAAACGCCCCATTCAAAATAAAACAAAAAAAAAATCAAACATACCATATTTGGTATCGCCGCGTTCAGAATCGCCCGATATATCAATTTAAAAAAAGAAATAACCCGATCGCTAAACGGCATAATAAGAAAAAAAGTCAAAACGCCAGAATTATGCTTTTTTGGACGCCACAATATTGCATTAAAATGCAATAACGGGCAATCAAAAGATCGTATCTGCACCAAAATGGTATCATTAAATACGTCAGCTCAGCGCAAAAAATAAGCCAACACCCAACTCGAGATCATGAAAAATGGAGCCGCTACAGGTATCGGAAAATGGTGCAATTCTTTTATAGTTTGCCTAATAAAGAGGAGTTATTTTTACTGATAAATGTTTGTTTTGGGTCGTTTATTTTAAGTTGGTATTTGGTTTATTCTATAAAACTCCCATATAATATTCCACCCTTGATCGCACGCCACGCGCATCATGTTTTCGTACAATTTGACAATAATATATATAGGTTCTCTCCGTCTGAGTTATTTTTGATGGTCAACAATATACGATTTTCCTGTAACTCATTTCTCACACTCCAGGTATAATAATGACTTCTCTCTGTGTGGGATTTTTGATGTTTAAAAAAGTTGTCTAATAGTTGGACAACCCCTTCTCATTCCTCATGCTTGGTCCTGTTAACATAAAAATACTTATACAATCCTCCCATGCTGGCGCCATTTCAGCAGTGTCAGCATTTGCTCTCTTAGGACTTTTTGAGGTTTTTATATCATGTAAGCCCTGTGCCCAATCAGCGCTGGCGTCACTGTCCCCACTTTCGGACAAATCGAGCATCATGAGGCAGTCAGAGAGCAGCCGCGGCCCTGGCTTCCTGATGATGTTCAAAATGTCCGAAGGCGGGAACAGTGAAGCTGCCGCTGATTGGACGCAGGGCTCGTGTGATGTGACAAACTCAATTAAGCCCCAGGACAGTGAGTCTCGACACCGCTGAAGTGGAGCCGGCACACCAGCGAGTATGAGTCTTCTAATTTTAATGAGGCCAAACATGAGGAATGAGTTCATTAAGAAAAAAAAATTATACATATCTATATACATTATATATTATTATTATCCCTTGATTAGACAATTCGCTGACAATAGGAGAAAACTAAACTTTATTGATTCCAAATGTAAAACTAGACCCATAATTTACCCCCTGAAGGTTAGTCAGAAGGTAACTAATAGAAAAAACCTATACCCCACTTCTCAGTATATAGGGTGAGGTGACGTATACACACTCACTCTCCAAGTCTCTCATTTCTACGGGTTTCGTCGTCCTCACCAAAGGCGACTCATCAGGAGACTATTTAATACTGACCTATATTCAAGCGAGACTAGACAAAGAAAACCCTAAAATCCTGTATCATGTTATACAAAACGGTCAGAAAACGAGCCACATATTAGCAGATCCCAAACTTCACACTATATACTTTGTAAGTTTATAAGCCACTCCAGTGGAGGTCAGTCAGGAATAGAAAGTATGTGAAATTACAGTATATACCACTCAGGGAACACGTAACTTCCAGATATAATTTCCTTATTCATACTAAATAATGGCACAGATCTCCCAGACATTATGGCGGCACATATCCCTAGTCTTTATAATGATATTGCACTCATTCCCTGACAGACCGCAGCATGGCCATTAGTTACAAGCTGCTAATGATCTCTGGAGCAGGTAAGTTTTCCCTGAGTAGTAGATATTGTGTGGTCTGAAAACTGAGTCTAGTCTAGGACAATTTGTCTGCACTACTAACTGACAGCTGTTACAATACCAAACTAGGGCAGTCCCTATAGGAGGAAAAACACAATAATTATACTGTATTTTCACATACTTTCTATTCCTGACTGACCACCACTGGAGTGGTTTATAAACTTACGAAGTATATAATTTGAAGTCTAAGGTCTACCTATACATGACTAGTTTTCTGACTGTTTCAGATAAAATGATACAGGATTTTAGGGTTTTCTTTGTCTAGTCTCACTTGAATATAGATCAATATTAAATAGTCTCCTGATGAGTCTCCTTTGGTGAGGACGATGAAACCCGTAGAAATGAGAGGCTCGGAGAGTGAGTGTGAATACGTCACCTCACCCTACAAACTGAAATGTGGTGTATATGTTTTTTCTATTAGTCACCTTCTGACTAACCTTCAAGGGGTGAATTATGGGTATAGTTTTATATTTGGAATGAATAAGGTTTAGTTTCATCCTTTTGTCAGCAAACATGAGGAATGACAACAGACAACCCTTTTAAGAAGATCCAATTTCCGTTAAAACTATTCCAACTAGAGATGAGCGACTTTGCCTATTTTAGGGTCGAGTCGGGTTTCATGCAACCCGACTTTCTCAAAAGTCGAGTCAAACGAAATCAGCCAACTATCGTGAAAAGTCGAAGGTCCGACTGAAACACGATACCCAATGCAAGTCAATCGGGAAGCATAGTCGGCAGGGAGTGGAGGACAGTAAACACACCTACATGCCGGACCGCTTTTTTAAAGTGCGCGAAAACTCTCTCTCCCCGGATGCTACACATGTCATCTCGTTGTCCACAGTGTACATCCTTGCTCAGTGGCTGAAAAAAGTCACATGCAAGCATTCTGGGAAATCCGACTTTGGCGCTCGTTTTGCCGACAGCATGGCCGACTTAACGCTGTGGTCGGGTTTCGGTCGGCGAAACCCGACTTTGCCATAAGTCGGTGACTTATGAATCTGGCTGACCTGTTTCGCTCAACTCTAATTCCAACATTATGAACATAAAGGTTTCTCCCCTATGTGACATCTCTGATGTTTATTAACAGTTGATTTCCAAGTAAAATATTTCCCACATTAAGAAAATGAAAAAGGCTTCTCCTCTGTGTGAGTTCTCTGGTGACTAACAAGATGCTGTTTCCGGTTAAAACATTTACCAAATTCTGAACAGGACAAAGTCTTCTCCCCTGTGTGAGTTCTCTGGTGACTAACAAGAGGTGATTTCTGGTTGAAACATTTACCAAATTCTGAACAGGACAAAGTCTTCTCCCCTGTGTGAGTTTTCTGGTGACTAACAAGATGTGATTTCTGGTAGAAACATTTCCCACATTCTGAACAGGAAAAAGGCTTCTCCCCTGTGTGAGTTCTCTGGTGGTTAACAAGAACCGATTTTCTGTTAAAATATTTCCCACATTCTGAACAGGAAAAAGGCTTCTCCCCTGTGTGAATTTTCTGGTGACTAGCAAGAACCGATTTTCGGTTAAAATATTTCCCACATTCTGAACAGGAAAAAGGCTTCTCCCCTGTGTGACTGCTCTGATGACTAACAAGAACCGATTTCCAGTTAAAACATTTCTCACATTCTGAACAGGAAAAAGGCTTCTCCCCTGTGTGAGTTTTCTGGTGACTAAAAAGATGTGATTTCTGGTTGAAACATTTCCCACATTCTGAACAGGAAAAAGGCTTTTCCCCTGTGTGAGTTCTCTGGTGGTTAACAAGAACCGATTTTCGGTTAAAATATTTCCCGCATTCTGAACAGGAAAAAGGCTTCTCCCCTGTGTGAGTTTTCTGGTGACTAACAAGAACCGATTTTCGGTTAAAATATTTCCCACATTCTGAACAGTAAAAAGGCTTCTCTCCTGTGTGACTGCTCTGATGACTAACAAGAACCGATTTAGAGTTAAAACATTTCCCACATTCTGAACAGGAAAAAGGCTTCTCCCCTGTGTGAGTTTTCTGGTGACTAACAAGTTGTGATTTACGTGCAAAACATTTCTCACATTCTGAACAAGAAAAAGGCTTCTCCCCTGTGTGAGCTCTCTGGTGGTAAACAAAATGTGATTTATGTGCAAAACATTTCCCACATTCTGAACATGAAAAAGGCTTTTCCCCTGTGTGGATTCTCTGGTGCTTAACACAATTTATTTTATTGCTAAAACATTTCCCACATTCTGAACAGGAAAATGGCTTCTCTCCTGTGTGTATTCTCTGGTGCTTAACATAATCTGATTTATTGCTAAAACATTTCCCACATTCTGAACAGGAAAAAGGCTTCTCCCCTGTGTGAGTTATTTGGTGTGTAACAAGATTCCCTTTCTTGTTAAAACATTTCCCACATTCTGAACAGGAGAAAGGCTTCTCCCCTGTGTGAGTTATTTGGTGTGTAACAAGATTCCCTTTCTTGTTAAAACATTTCTCACATTCTGAACAGGAAAAAGGCTTCTCCCCTGTGTGAATTCTCTGGTGTACATCAAGATTCCATTTCCAGTTAAAACATTTTCCACATTCTGAACATGAAAATGACTTCTTTGCTTTAGGAGCTGTATGTTTTTTAATGCCTCTTTTGTGACTTTGATTTTCCTTAGTAGTCGGTAATGAATCAGAAGATGGGACCTGTTCCATAGGATCAGATGACAGATCTTTGCTGTGAATGGATGATGGTATATCTGGAGTAACAGCAGTCACTTCAGTTGTATTTTGTAGGATCTCAAGATCATCAGATTTAAAAATTGGAGATGTCAGCTGTCCTTCTATTCTCCTGGTACAGTCATCTGCTAAGACAAAAAACAATTATTTTTTAATAAAATATCCTTGATTTTTATATTTTTGAATATTTCTACTTAAACTGTTCAAAAAAATGGGAAGCTACTTAACTATTTACCAAGACAATGACAGTTCACAGTCTCATAGAAAACCTTGCTGGATGAACGAGTAGTGTGTAGTGATCCCAATCCACTCCCCTGTCACATTTACTTTCCTTGCTTTGGCAACGGTAAATGTATTTTGGTCCTGCCAATAAAGCCTATTTGAGTCTGAGTTCAACTTTTTATTCATTCTGCCTCCCAAATAACAAATAAAAAGAAACCAATCAATGTTATGTAGGCGAAAATAATACCAATTCTCATCTCACAAAAAACAAGACCCCACTCAGGTCCATCATCTGTCAATGGAAAAACAGAGGTTCCCACACTATTAGTGGCTGAAAGGCTGTTAAAAAGCAACAAGGTTTCTATAAACCAATC
This sequence comes from Dendrobates tinctorius, assembly GCF_039654945.1. NCBI lineage: Eukaryota > Metazoa > Chordata > Amphibia > Anura > Dendrobatidae > Dendrobates > Dendrobates tinctorius. Next base: position 6,573,198 of record NW_027361731.1, on the reverse strand, counting down.
CTGCAAAATCCGCTCTCACTTCTGAGCCTTGCAGTGTGCTCACACAACATTTAGGATCCCTGTATTTAGCAATATTATAGTGAGAAGAACCCACTTAATTTATGGTGTGTGTCTTCTGGAGCACAATCTGGGCACTATGTGTTGGGTAATAAAATGGCAAATGTGTAATTTTCACTCTCCAACATCCACTGTATGTTAATTTCCGGAAAGTGACTGTGGAGTGAAAATATTCAGTCCTCCTATAGATTATAACCCTCAGTGAATTAATTTATAAAATGGAATCACTTTATGGGGATTTTGACTGTTCTGGTTTTCTGTCATTTAGTTATATTAGGGCTCCTGCATATGGTGTGTCCAATCTCATCTGGGATCTGTTCCTGGGGTCCAGCTGGAGTGATCTGCTCCCTACTTCAGCCAATTGGAATGTACCACACCCTACTAAAGCTCAAAGCATATGGCCGGAATCTGCCAGATACAGCGTTGTTCTCCTCTGGTTCAGTCCTCTGTGCTCAGCTCGCGGCTTGTGTATTTGTCTCCTGTTGTGACCGTGGCCCGTTTACTGACTACTCTTGTGTCTTCTGATTCTGTATTCTGTCCGTCTCACATAAGTGAGGCAGGACAATCCCACCACAATCAAGCTATCAAACAGAATGAACAGGTAAAAAAAGACAGAATAAAGAAATATATATATATATTACATCCTCAAAAACAATGTATGAACAAGGGGAGAGCTCCAACAGTAAACTGGAGATGCACTCATTAATGGTGGAGCATTGGAGCTACTATGAGTCCTGACCAGAAGATTAGAGAAAATAACATTGCTCCCCATTTCAGGAGAGATTGTGCAGTAATCTGAATTTCTTAGGATCGAAAACAATATAATTTATGACATGGAGTGAATCCATGAAACCAGGGCTTGAGCCATGCCAACACATCTCCTGCAGGGGTGAATAAATGTATATTACAGCCATCAGCCACATACAGCTTAGAGATATATCATGGCACAGGTGTAATGGTTTTCCTGTAGTTTATCACACCCTCCTTGAAATAAGTTTTAATACAAACTGAAAAGTCAGCAGGCCTGGATTGATAATCTGCCCAGGCAGGCAAATACCCACTGCAATCTTCTGCACAGGCCCTGGTGTGCGCGTATTCTCTCCGTGGACGCGCTGACCAGGACCGCGGTGGCATGCATCAGCTCGTGAGCGCAGCCCTCGTCAGTGCGGAGAAGCAGTAGAGTGCGCACTAGGGCCTGTGCAGAAGTTTGAAAAGCCCACCGCCGCCGCTGCCCTCTCCTGAAGCTTTCCCAGGGGACTTGTTCCATCCTGTCCCACAGTGGCTCCCAAGCGCTGCTGCTGCGGTGGTGGTAGTGGTGCTGGCGGCGGCTCCTCCACTCAGCCGTTCCCCCGACACTGAAGAACGGGGGTGCAGCCGAGCAGGCACTGAAAGCTGGATGCATCAAGAGGATGGTGTGGCTGGCAGCGGAGCTCCTGCTGCTGCTGGGACTTGTGCTGCTCACTCTGCACATCACTGTGCTGCGAGGGAGTCCTGCCAGCCCAGCCAATGTCAGCAGCCAGCACTAGGTGAGTCTGCTCCCGGCTACCGCACTCCCAGAAAGTTTAGGAAAACTTTACTAGATGCAGGGACAGAGATAAGTGATGGATGATACCTGCGGCCCCAACCCTGGGTGCAGTGTGAACATGATGATGTGGGGAGGGGGGTTAAAGGGGGACTGCACATAGTGATGTGGAGAGGGGAGGTTAAAGGGGGACTGCACATGATGATGTGGGGGTTTAAAGGGAGACTGCTCATGATGATGTGGGGAGGGGCTTAAAGGGGGACTGCACATGAAGTGGGGGTTAAAAGAAACTGCAAAGCATGACATGGGGTAAAGGGGACTGCACATGATGATGTGGGGGTTAAAGGGGGACTGAAAATGATGTGCGGAGGGGGGTTAAAGGGGACTGCACGTGATGATGTAGGGAGTGGGGTTAAAGGGGGACTGCACCTGCTGATGTTGGGAGGGGGTTAAAGGGGGACTGCACATGATGATGTTGGGAGGGGGTTAAAGGTGGACTGCACATGAAGTGAGGGGTTAAAAGGAACTGCAAAGGATGACATGGGGTAAAGGGGACTGCACAGGATGAAGTGGGGGTAAAAAGGACTGCACATGATGAATTGGGGGAGGGGGACTGCAAATGATGAAGTGGGGGAGGGGACAGTAGACTGCAAATGATGAATTGAGAGTGTGTTAAGAGGGAAAGCAATTGAATTGAAGGTGGTGGGTGGGGATAGCAAATGATCTGGGGAGAGAGTAAATAATGAATTTTGCAGGTGGGGGAGTAAATGTATTGAATGTGGGGGTAGAGCTGTTGATAATGAATAGAGGGTGGGAGTGAGAAGACATGAAAATGAATTGGGGCGGAAGGGGCATAGGGAGGGGCGTGGAGTATGCAGTGACTGGTAATGAATTGGTGGAGAGAGTACAGGTGCTAATTTTATATATTAGGTGGGGAAAGTGGCTATGTATAGCTAGAAGGGGCTCAGTGGCGTATTATAATTTATATATGGAATGGTGGGTTGCATAATAACCAATTATGTATTACTGGTGGGTGCATATCTGTATTCAGATGTGTAGTGTAGAAGAACAGGAAAAAAGGGGAATGTGCTCTGGAAGCCGTGCTGTAGGTAACTGTTATTTTATGCAGAGATGAGTCCTGGCTGGAAGAAGTAATGGCGGTCTGCGCTGCATGAAAAAGAAAAGCAAAAATATAGGACTTCAGCTAGAGACATCACTGGTGAGTCAGTGTGCTACCTGTACACTGACACTATACACTTTACACTCCTTGACAGAAGTTATGTCGCTTATCCATGTTATGTAAATAAAAGCTTATAACCTGACATTAAATTCATCCATTGGTTGTATTAATTATTCTTTTGGAAGCTGAAACCCTCCGAAATGTGGTTTAGGTTAAGAAAATAAATTGACACCAATGCAGAAAGTATTAAGTTACGTACCGGTAACGGTATTTTTCGGAAGCCCATGACAGCACCACGAGAGAGGGGATCCGCCCTTCGGGAACAGGAAACCTACAGATACAAAAGGGCGGCACCTCTCCCACGCATCAGTTGGATTACAGAGCTTGAGAGGCTACCATGGTTAGTACACCGCATATACACAATATATACAACCTATCTATCCTATTTACAATTCTTTAAACCATCTCCCACATAAGGTAAATTCGTGAAACAATAATTAAAAGGGGTACACCCCTATACGTGAACAAGGGAGGGAACTAAGGGTGCTGTCATGGGCTTCCGAAAAATACCGCTACCGGTACGTAACTTAATACTTTATTCGGACTCCCATGACAGCACCACGAGAGAATTACAGAGATGTAAACTAACTTAGGGAGGGACTACAGCCTGCAGCACCCTTAGCCCTGTGGAGGCACCCATGTCTAACCGATAGTGGTTAAAAAAGGTGGAAGGAGATGACCAGGTGGCCGCTTTACATATCTGGTCAATCGATACTCCTGATCTCTCTGCCCAGGATGAAGCCATGGCACGAGTGGAATGCGCCCTCAGGTTCTGTGGAGCCGGACCGCCACCTGCTGTGTAGGCAAGAGAGATAGCCTCCCTAATCCACCTCGCTAACGTGCGCTTTGACACTCTACACCCTTTCCTGGGGCCTTGAAAGGATAAAAGTAATGCGTTCTCCCTCCTCCAGGGATCCGTGGCTGCTAAATATTTAAGTAGGCATCTCTTAACATCTAGAGCCTGGAGTTTTTGTTCTTTAGGATTGGTTGGATTAGGGAGGAAGGAAGGCAGAACTCTCTCTTGTGTCCTATGAAAATGAGATGCTACCTTGGGAAGGTATGCCGGGTCTGGCCTTAGGATTACTCTATCCTGTAAGAATTCTGTGTAAGGGGGCAATCTGGAAAGTGCCTGTATGTCGCTTATTCTACGTGCAGATGTTATTGCTACCAAAAATGCTGTTTTAAGTGATATCGTATTTAGTGAAGCAGAGTCCAGAGGTTCAAACGGTTTCTCTGTCATGGCTGTCAGGACTAAATTTAAGTCCCAAGGTATACACCTATCCTTGTGTATGGGTCTCGATCTGGTAACTGCCTTAATGAATCTCGCCACCCAATGGTTGCCGGCAATGTCGCATGCAAATAGGGCCCCTAAAGCTGAAACCTATACTTTTAATGTACTAGTGGAAAGGCCCAACTCGAGACCCTTCTGGAGGAATTCCAGAATCTGTTTTATGGGTATTCCATCCCTGATATTAAACTCAAAGGTGGACAGGAATTGCCTCCTGGTTCTAGCATAGATGTCTGTGGTGGTTTGTTTCCTACTTTTTAGGAGAGTATCGATTACACTTTTTGAGAAACCTCTATCCTTCAATATTGTCCTCTCAAACACCATGCCGTCAAACAGAGTCCCGCTACTTGTGGGTGGTTGACTGGCCCCTGGTAGAGGAGATCTGGAAGGTTCGGCAGTACCCAGGGATCGCTCACTGACATGGTCCTCAACCATGCAAACCAGGTCCTTCTGGGCCAGAAGGGGGCAATCAATATGACTTTTGCCCCGTCTTCCCTGATCTTCCTCACTACCAGAGGTAGAAGGTTCAAAGGTGGAAAAGCATAAGCCAGCGAGAAGTTCCATTTTATTAGGAGGGCGTCCACGGCCAGTGGATTTTCCCTGGGATTTAGGGAGCAGAAAGTTTTTTCCTTCCTGTTTCTCTGGTGGCAAAGAGGTCCACCTCCGGTTGACCCCATTTGTGGACAATCTGGTTGTAGATGTCTAAGTTTAAAGCCCATTCTCCCTGCTTTAGGGCCCTGCGGCTTAGAAAGTCTGCCTTCATGTTGTCTTTCCCCCTGATGTGGAGCGCGGTCAAAGATAAAAAAATTTTTTCGGCTATTTGAAGGAGACGTTCTGTTATCCGCATTAGGGCGTCGGAGCGGGTTCCACCTTGGTGATTGACATAGGCTACCGCTACCTGGTTGTCCGAGAGTATCCTCACGTGATGGCCCTGTAGATACATAATGAGTTTTTTAACAGCCAACTCAATTGCCAGCAGCTCCCTCTGGTTAGATGAGGTCTCAGTATCGGAGTCCCACTGTCCCTGAACCACTATGTCCTCCATATGGGCCCCCCAACCCCAAGAACTGGCGTCTGTGGTAATTACACGGGTTATCTGCATCACCCAGGGCACCCCCGAGGCTAAGTTTCCGTCATAGAGCCACCACTTAAGAGATGTAATAGTTGAGGGGCTTAGCAATACTTGACCCTGCAAGGAGCCCTCTAAGGTCCTGCTATTAACCAGGACATCTTTCTGAAGGGCCCTAGTGTGGAATTGTGCCCACTTGACGGCTGGGATACACGAGGTTAGGGAGCCTAACAAGGACATGGCCTGCCTGAGGGTCATGGAGGGTTTATTGATTGCCCGAAGAACCTGCTGCTGTATCTGCCGTAATTTCTCTACAGGTAACAGACACTGCTGAGTTTCTGAATTTAACAGCAAGCCCAGAAACCTCTGGACCCTTAAGGGCTGAAATCGGGATTTCTCGTAATTTATTATCCATCCCAGGTTCTCTAATCTGGACTTAGCTTCCTCTATCTGAGATAGACAATGGCCCACTGAATTTCCCACGATCAAGAAATCATCTAAGTATGGGACAATTAAGATGTCAACTTCACGTAAATGAGCCATAACTTCGGCCACTATTTTTGTAAATACCCGAGGCGCTGCTGAAAGACCAAAGGGCAGGGCTCTATATTGATAATGACGGATTACACCATCTATTGATACCACCACCCTCAGGAACTGCTGGAAATCTGCGTGTATAGGTACATGATAGTACGCGTCTTTCAAGTCCACGACTGCCATAAAACACCCTTCAAACAGCATCTTTATTGTCGAATTGATGGACTCCATTCTAAAGGTGCGATAAACCAATAATTCATTAAGGAAACGTAAATTAATAATTGTTCTAAATGTTTTATCCGGCTTTTGGATTAGGAATAAGGGAGAGTAGAACCCTTTTCCTCTCTCAGATTCTGGAACCTCTATCAGGACATTTTTCAGGCACAGGTTCAAGACCTCTGCTTCTAAGGCCGCTTGTTCGAGGGGTGAAGATCTTAAAGGTGTTGGTTTAAAAGGTATCCCGTGGGACCTGAGTGAATTCCAACCTGAGCCCGGTGGATATCACCTTCCGCACCCAGTCACTATTGGTGACCTGTAACCATGCTGGGAGGAAGGATGACAGTCTACCCCCCACGGGAATTGCTAGTCATTGGTTTTGTCTTTTTCGTTCTCTCGATGAGCGCCTGAACATGAAACCCGTACCTCTTCTCCTTCTATCCTCCCATCTGGGACGGTCTCTATTAGGTGAAGGGTTGCGCCGTCTCCCTTGACCGAATCTCCTCCTATTAAATGGACGTCGGTAAGGTGCGGACCAAAGGTTTGGGAATTTTTTCTTATCATGCCCGGCCTTCTCCAGCAGTTCGTCCAGGACTGCTCCAAATAAATACTCCCCTTCACATGGGATAGTGCAGAGTTTCGCCCTGGACTGAATATCTCCCGGCCAACACTTTAGCCACAGGGCTCTCCGAGCTGTATTAGAGAGCCCTGCCGGCCTGGCGGCCATTCTGACTGCATCAGCTGAGGCATCTGCTAGGAAGGCTGCGCCATCCTGGATTATCGGTAGGGCCCCAAGGATCGCCTGTCTAGATGTTCCTTGTTTTAATTGTGATTCTAACTGGTCCAACCAGACCATCATGGACCTGGCCGTGCATGTTGATGCTACTGCTGGTCTTAAGGAACCGGCTGCCATCTCCCAGGTATTTTTAAGGAAGGTATCTGCCTTCCTGTCTAGAGGATCTTTAAGGGACCCCATGTCCTCAAAGGGTAATGAGGATCTTTTTGATGCCTCCGCAATAGCTGTATCTAATTTGGGGGCCTTGTCCCAAGTATTTATTATTGAATCGTCAAAGGGATATCTCCTCTTGAGGGCTGGTGGTAGCGGCCCTCTTTTATCTGGCTTTTTCCACTCCCTGTGGATCAGATCCTGAATCTTTTCGTTTAGTGGGAAGACTCTACGCTTCTTCTGCTCCAGTCCCCCGAACATGACATCCTGCATGGATAATTGAGGCTTCGGCTCCTCCACCTCCATTGTCCCTCTGACTGCCTTCACTAACTTGTCTACTCAGTCAAGTGGCAGGCAAAACCGACCAGAGTCCTCTTCTTCTGAGGAGGACGAGAGAGATGAAACCTGGGAGTCCTTGCTTCTCCTCCACTCTGTCGAGGAATCCGACTCCACCGGGTCCTCACCCCTTAAACTTTCTGGCTGGGACAGGGATTTTAGGGTTTCTTTCATCTCTGCCCTAACTATATCCCTTAAACATGCTGCTACTGCGGGCGACTCCTCCGCCACTGTTTGCTGGATACAGGGGGGACACAACTTTTTGGGGCATGAGTCTGGTAACGGGCATGCACAGAGTGCGCATTCCCAGGTGTTTGGTTTTACTCGTAGCTTTCTTCCCCTAGAATAAAACACAGAAGGAGGCCCCGTCACTGAGTGAGCATTCACGAAGATCACATACCAGTGCCACAATCAAGTACCGGAGAATGAGGAGGATTTTTCTCAGTCGATGCTCCTGTCCGCCTAGAGGAGCCTTTATGACTGGATTGGTCACTTCGTCCCGGACGCTCCTTACTGTCATGGGATTTTTTCTTCTTCTGTTTGACCTGCCTAAGGTCATCCAGGGGCGGCAATGAAGATTGTCGATGTTGCCGCCATTGCTGCTGCTTTTGCTGCTGCTCCTTTTGCTGCTGCTGCTCACTCTCCATTACTGCACGCAATAATGTGGCCCAGCCAAGGCACCCATCCAGGGTCCTGCCTATATACCCCTCCTCCTCCGGACAGCAGATTTCCTTCCCTTGCCGCGCCCCCCCCAATCGGGCCTCCCTCCCCAGCTGGCGCTGCTCCGGTCAGGAGAACCGGCACTTACCGGAGTCCTCCTGATGGGCGCCGCCATCTTGGGTCCCTGCGCCTGCGCAGTGCGCCGCCGACCCGGAAGCGCCCCCCGGCCCCGCCCCCTGATGTCACCGCGACTCCGGCATGACCGGAAGTCACGCGGGACGCCCGGGCACTGCACTATGGAGCGCTCCCCGGCCCCAACGCCCTGCAGCCGCCCCCCGACCACCGCGATCGCGCCGCTGGAGTTGGGAGTCCCCGGGGGGCATACTCACCAGCGCGGTCTGCTTATGGAGACGGACCTCCTCCGGACGCCGCTCCCTCCTGTCTACGCCACCGCCGTGCCACCCATCCTGGGCCACCGTGGCGTCTTCCAGGAGCTCCGCACCAGGCCAAGGTAGGAAACCCCCTCGCTACCTGTACCGGCCGGCCGGCCGGCCTGGGATCCGGTCATCTGCAGGATCCCGTCCCCTCAGGAACAGGAAACCAACTGATGCGTGGGAGAGGTGCCGCCCTTTTGTATCTGTAGGTTTCCTGTTCCCGAAGGGTGGATCCCCTCTCTCGTGGTGCGGTCATGGGAGTCCAAATAAATATTGATCATTTAACCCCTTCACTACCAAGGGTGGTTTGCACGTTAACTCCCGGGCCAATTTTTACAATTCTGACCACTTTCCCTTTATGAGGTAATAACTCTGAAACGCTTCCATGGATCCTGGTGATTCTGACATTGTTTTCTCGTGACATATTGTACTTCATGTTAGAGGTAAAATTTCATTCAAATAACTTGCGTTTATTTGTGAAAAAAACAGAAATTTGGTGAAAATTTTTAAAATTTTGCAATTTTCCAACTTTGAATTTTTATGCCCTTAAATCACAGAGATATGGCACAGAAAAAACTTAACAAGTAACATTTCCCACATGTTTACTTTACATCAGCACAATTTTGGAACCAAAATTTTTTTTTGCTAGGAAGTTATAAGGGCTAAAAGTTGACCAGCGATTTCTCATTTTTGCAACACCATTTTATTTTTATGGACCACATCACATTTGAAGCCACTTTGAGGGGTCTATATGATAGAAAATACCCAAAAGTGTCACCATTCTAAAAACTGCACCCCTTAAGGTGCTCAAAACCACATTCAAGAAGTTTATTAACCCTTCAGGTGCATCACAGGAATTTTTTGAATATTTAAAAAAAAATGAACATTTAACTTTTCTTCACAAAAAAAATACTTCAGGTTCAATTTTTTTTTATTTTACCAAGGGTAACAGGAGAAATTGGACTGCAAAAGTTATTGTGCAATTTGTCCTGAGTGCGCTGATACTTGATATGTGGGGGGAAACCACTGTTTCGGTGCATGGCAGAGCTCAGAAGGGGAGGAGAGCCGTTTGACTTTTTCAAAGCAAAATTGGCTGGAATTCAGATCGGACGCCATGTCACGTTTGGAGAGCCCCTGATGTACCTAAACAGTGGAAACCCCCCACAAGTGACCCCATTTTGGAAATTAGACCCGCCAAGGAACTTATCTAGATATGTGGTGAGAACTTTGAACCCACAAGGGCTTCACAGAAGTTTATAACGTACAGCCGTACAATTAAAAAAATCATATTTTTTCCACAAAAATGATCTTTTCACCCTCAATTCTTATTTTTCCAAGGGTAACAGGACCCTAAAAGTTATTGTGCAATTTTTCCTGAGTACGCTGATACCCCACATGTGGGTGTAAACCACTATTTGGGCGCATGGCAGAGCTCGGAAGGGAGGCAACGCCATTTGACGTTTTTAGCTGGAATTGAGATCGGACACCATGTCGCGTTTGGAAAGCCCCTGATGTACCTAAACAGTGGAAACCCCCCACAAATGACACCATTTTGGAAACTAGACCCCCCAAGGAACTTATCTAGATGTGTGGTGAGCACTTTGAACCCCCCAGTGCTTCACAGAAGTTTATAACGCCCGGGCGCGAAAATAAAAAAATCATTTTTTTTCCACAAAAATGAAATTTTTGCCCCCAATTTTTTATTTTCCCAATGGTACCAGGAGAAATTGGACCCCAAAAGTTGCTTTGCAATTTGTCCTGAGTAGGCTGATACCCCATATGTGGGGGTAAAACACTGTTTGGGCGCATGGCAGAGCTTGGAAGGGAAGGAGCACCATTTGACTTTTTCAACGCAGAATTGGCTGGAATTGAGATCAGACGCAATGTTGCATTTGGAGAGCCCCCGATGTGCCCAAACACACCCCTAACCCTGATCTCAGCCCTAGCCCTAGCCCTAACCCTAATGGGAAAATGGAAATAAATACATTTTCTTTTAATTTTATTATTTTCCCTAACTAAGGGGGTGATAACGGGGGTTAGATTTACTATTTATGGTGGGTTTTTATTTTTGGCAGCTGTTGCACGCTAAGGCTGGTTTCACACTTGCGTTTTTTTGCGCTGTTTTTTAGCGCAAAAAAACGCATGCGTTTTTTACCCTATATTTTACATGGGGTGTGCTTATGTGCGCATACACATGCGCTTGTACGCATTTGTATGCGCATGCGATTTTTGTAGTGTGCGCTCGGGTGCACAAAATGCATCCTGTTGCATTTTTTGTGCGCCCAACTTGCCCCCAAAAAACGCATGCACACGCAATGCATTTTTTTTACAGCAAAGCACCCATTGAAGTCTATGGGTGCGCATACGTGCGCATTGTAATGCACATGTATGTGCAAAAAAACGCATGCTTTTTTTTAAAAAAACGCACCAAAACCCGCAAAAAATGCACACAAATGCATGATGCATTTTTTCCATGCGCTTGTGTGTGCAAAAAACGCGCAGCAAAAAAACGCAAGTGTGAAAGTAGCCTAAAAGACGCTTTTTATTGTAAAAATAGTTTCTGCATCACCACGTTTTGAGAGCTATAATTTTTCCATATTTTGACCCACCGAGTCATGTGAGGTCTTATTTTTTGCAGGACGAGTTGACGTTTTTACTGGTACCATTTTCGGGCACGTGACATTTTTTGATCGCTTTTTATTTCGATTTTTGGGATGCAGAATGAACAAAAACCAGCGTTTCATGAATTTCTTTCGGGGGGTGCATTTACACCGTTCCGCGTGCGGTAAAATTGATAAAGCGGTTTTATTCTTCGGGTCCGTATGGTTACAGCGATACCTCATTTAGGTCTTTTTTTATGTTTTGGCGCATTTATACAATGAAAACAATTTTATATAAAAAATAATTATTTTTGCATCACTTTATTCTGCGAGCTATAACTTTTTTATTGTTTCACTGATGATGCTGTGTGGCGGCTCGTTTTTTGTGGGACAAGATGATGTTTTCAGCGGTACCATGGATATTTATATGCATCTTTTTGATCGCGCGTTATTGCACTTTTTGTTTGGTGGTATGATAATAAAGCATTATTTTTTTGCTTCGTTTTTTATTTTTATTTTTTTACGGGGTTCGCTAAAGGGGTTAACTAACGGGACAGTTTTATAGGGTGGGTCGTTACGGACGCGGCGATACCAAATATGTGTATTTTTATTGTTTTTTTTTTATTTTCAAAAAATGAATTTATTGGGGTATATTTTTTTTTACAATTTATTTAGCGATTTTTAAAAAATTATTTTTACACTTTTTTTTAACTTTATTACAATATCCCAGGGGGGACATAACTGTCATGTGACAGATCGCTGATCTGTCACATCACAGATCGCTGTGACAGATCAGCAATCTGTCACAGGCAGTGTGCAGGTTTCCTCCTTGCCTGCGCTTTGCAGGCACTGAGGAAGCCAGCTTCCTGCAGGCCCCCGGAGGTCCCCGCCGCCATATTGGATCCGGGGACCTGCAGGAAAGGAGACCCCCACAGCAGCGCTGCACATTGCGCCGCTGTGGGGGTTGCAGGGAAGCACGGAGGGAGCCCCCTCCCTGCCGATGATTCCCTTTAACCCCCGGTACAGCGCGATCGTGTTTGATCGCGGTGTGCCAGGGGTTAACGTGTCGGGGGCGGTCCGTGACCACCCCTGACACATAGTGCCGGGTGTCAGCTGTGATAATCAGCTGACACCCGGCCGCGATCAGCTGTGCTCCCCCCCGTGAGCGCAGCTAATCGTACTAGACGTACTATTCCGTCCTTGGGACTTAGGTCCCAGGTCACATGGACGGAATAGTACGTCCAATGTAGGAAAGGGGTTAATGGACACAGAGTGGTCAGATTTTGGCAAGACAAATGTTTTGTCGCCCACAGAAAGTAATGTGATATTCAAACAAATAATTAACTTAAAATACAAATATATGTTGCATAACATTGGTGAATGAAGTTGTTGTGCTATTAGAGTCATATTTAATATTTTGTGTGACTTCCATGAGCTTGAAGGACTGCATCCATGCGGCTCAACAATGATTCATACAATTTATTAATGAAGTCATCAGGAATAGCAAAGAATGCAGTCGTACATGCCTCCCAGAGTTCATCTAGATTCTTTGGTTTTGTCTTTCAAGCTTCCTCTTTCATCCTACCCCAAACATGCTCAATGATGTTCATGTTTGGTGACTGGGCTGGCCAGTCCTTGAGCACCTTGATGTTTTTTTGCCTGGAGGAACTTTGTTGTAGAGCTGGATGTATGAGATGGAGCACCATCCTGCTGCAGAATTTGACCCTTTTTATGATTTGGAATATAAGAGGTAGCTAATACTTCTTGATATTTTAGGCTATTGATATTGCCTTCCACCTTGCAATTGTTTTGCACACCCCCATACTGAATGTAACCCCAGACCATGATCTTTCCACCACCAAATTTAACTATTTTCTGGGTGTATTTTGGATCCATACGGGCTCCAGTAGGTCTCCTGCAGTATTTACGGCAGATGTGGTGTAATTCTACTGAAGATTCATCAGAGAAATCCACCTTCTACCACTTTTCCAGCGTCCATCTGTTTAGCAGGTTGTGGGACTTTGCAAATGCCACACGGTTTTTTTATTTGCCCTTTGTTTAGTGCTGGCTTCTGGGCACTGATTCGACCATTTCGAGACAGAATCCTACAAATTGCTCTAGTTGACACAGGGACTTGAGGTGACCAGGCCTGTTGGAGCTCTGCTGCAGTGGAAGAGGGGCTTGCTTTGGATTTTCAAACCAACAAACGTTCCTCCTGAGCAGTTGTCTTGCGGAGTCTGCCGGACCTGGGCTTGTCAAACATCTCCAGTCTCTTTGAACCTTTTTTTTAATTCTTTGTACTTGATGAGACACATTAAAGGTGCCAACCACCTCTGCAGTGGATCTGGTCTTCAGCCTCTTGATAATCCAGGCTTTGGTCACAGGGTGGATATTTGGCATGTTGTCAGAGCTCAAGTTGCAGCTCAAGTGAAGGTCTAGGGTGCTGGGTTTCTTTTTATACACATCCACTAATTAACCCATTATTTACTGAGCACAGGTGAGGATGTAAACTAGGATTGGGTGTATTGTATGACCAGGCGACAAAACTTTTGTCTTGCCAAAATCTGACCATTCTGTGTCCATTAAATGATCAATATTTCTGCATTGATGCCAATTTATTTTCTTAACCTAAACCACATTTTGCAGGGTTTCAGCTTTCAAAAGAATAATTTATACAAAGAATGAATGAATTTAACATCAGGTTATAAGTTTTTATTTACATAACATGGATAAGCGACATAAATTCTGTCAGGGAGTGTACACTCTGTACAGAGCTCCTGTGTATAATGTCATCAGTGATCACTATATTATCTGTACACTAACACTGTATACAGAGGTCTTGTGTATAGTGTTACTGGTGATCACTGTATTACCTGTACACTATATATAGAGCTCCTGTGTATAATGTCACCAGTGATCACTGTATTACCTGTACACTGATACTGTATACTATGTACAGAGCTTCTGTGTATAATGTCACCAGTTATCACTATATTATCTGTACACTGATACTATATACTATGTACAGAGTTCCTTTGTATAATGTCACTTAGTATTTTTTCTTATTATGTGGTGGCAATATGTGGTCTGGTCATGGTGTGATGGTATTTGTCCCTTGTATGTTTTATTAATGGTCATTTAAAAAAAATGTATGTGACTCATTCCCTTAAAGAAAAATACATAAAAATATATTTATATTTAATACGTTAGAGTAAAATAGGGTCGGCCAAAAAAGTCTACCGTGGCGTGGTGGCAGCTTAAAAATTCTTTTGGCCAGAACAAAAGCTGCTGGCTATGTATGTGATCTGGTGTTTGATGGGAACTGTTAATATCTGATTGATGAGGATGTGGTGAAGTTGAGTTTTTCCAAGAGTGAGCGTTGGGACTGTGGAAGGTTCGAAGGGTGGAGGCGGAGCTGGGGTGGGGCCTGGGCGTAGTCTCAGGGGGGCCCGAAAATTTTGCCAGTATGGGGCACCGAAATTCCTAGTGGCAGCCCTGCTGCTCAGTACCACTTTAACTGTCCTCCATTCACAATGCACAGTACCACTCCTCCTGTACGGTATATATACAATACTCAGTACCACTTTTCCTGTCCTGTATATATACACTGCACAGTACCACTCCTGTCCTGTTGTTGGAGAGACGACATTGGTCTTTGGGAGGGTTAATATTGGTTTATTATTTTCAGGAATACTATGGGAAATTAAGAAATACTGTATTTTCGGACTATAAGACACACTTTTTTCCTTCCAAAATGTGGAGAAATATGGGGTGTGTGTCTTATAGTCTGAATGTACCGTCTCTGGGTATGGTGGGGAGGTGGGGGAGCGGCATCGGCAGAGCAGTGGGTCACAGAGGCCGTAGCCGGCGGCTGCAGCTAACTCCTGCGCCTGCTGCTAAAGAGAAATGAATTTTCATTGCATTCCACCCCCATGGATGTGGAAAGCATTGAAGATATTAATTTCTTTTTAGCATCCTGGTATGATTGGCCCCCATCCTGGTCCTGGTATGATTGGTCCCATCCTTATTCTAGTATGACTGGTCCCCATCCCAGTCCTTGTATGCATTGCCCTATCCTTATCCTGATATAATTGATCCCATCCTTTCCTTATCCTGATATGCATGGCACCATCAGAAAAGATTAAAAAAACAAACCACTACACTTACCTTCCTGGCGCTCCCTTGCAGTGTCCTGCTCCATTGCCAGCAGCTGTTTAATGCTTGTAAGCAGCGCATGGCAGGGATGTCATGCGCTGCTTGCAAGCTGAAGCGTAGCTGCCGGAATACTCAGTGCTCTGCATGCAGGGACTGTTTGCACGGAGAGCAGTGAGCATTTATTGCTCTTCAGTAGTGCACAGTGTCAGCTGGAGCTTTCCTGCTGCGGCTGGCTGTCATGTGTGCCGATACTTAAACCCTTTCTGCCATGTGTTGTACTATCTGGTCCATGTGCCCTGGGACTTAATCCCCAAGAATGGGATAGTACATCACAGCCATCAGAGGCTCTCACAGAGTGAGCGCCGCTGATCGCGGCCAGGTGTCGGCTGATTATCACAGCTGACACCCGGCACAATGTCTCAGGGGCGGTCACGGACCGCCCCCGACACGTTAACCCCTGGCACACCGCGATCAAACATGATCGCGGTGTACCGGGGTTAAGGGAAGCATCGGCAGGGAGGGGGCTCCCTCCTTGCTTCCCTGAGACCCCCACAGCAGAGCAATGTGCAGCGCTGCTGCGGAGGCCTCCTTCCCTGAAGGTCCCCAGATCCAAACTGGCGATGGGGACCTTCGGGGGCCTGCAGGGAGCTGGCTTCCTCACTGCCTGCAAAGCGCAGGCATGAGGAAAGCCTGTGCAGTGCCTGTGACAGATCGCTGATCTGTCACAGTGATCTGTGATGTGACAGATCAGCGATCTGTCACATAACAGTGATGTCTCCTCTGAGACAACCTAATAAAGTTAAAAAAAAAGTGTAAAAATAATTTTAAAAGAAAATCACTAAATAAATAAAAAAAAAATAAAATTCCCTAATAAATTCATTTTTTGAAAATAAAAAAAATAAATAAAAGTACACATATTTGGCATTGCCGCGTCCGTAAGGACCCGCCCTATAAATCTGTCCCATTAGTTAACCCCTTTAGCGAACCCCTTAAAAAATAAAAATAAAAAACAAAGCAAAAAATAATGATTTATCATCAAACTGCCGAACAAAAAGTGCAATAACGCGCCATCAATAAGACGCATATAAATATCCATGGTACCGCTGAAAACGGCATCTTGTCCTGCAAAAAACGAGCCGCAATACAGCATCATCAGCAAAAAAATAAAAAAGTTATAGCTCGCAGAATAAAGCGATGCAAAAATAATTATTTTTTATATAAAATTGTTTTCATTGCATAAAAGCGCCAAAACATTAAAAACGACATTAATGAGGTATCGCTGTAACCGTACTGACCCGTAGAATAAAACCGCCTTATCAATTTTACCGCACATGGAACAGTGTGAACGCACCCCCCAAAAGAAATTCATGAAACGCTGGTTTTTGTTCATTCTGCGTCACAAAAATCAGAATAAAAAGCGATCAAAAAATGTCATATGCCCGAAAATGGTACCAATAAAAACGTCAACTCGTCCCGCAAAAAATAAGACCTCACATGACTCCGTGGGTCGAAATACAGAAAAATTATAGCTCTCAATATGTGGCGATGCAAAAACTATTTTTACAATAAAAAGCGTTTTAGCGTGCGACAGCTGCCAAACATAAAAACCGCCATAAATAGTAAATCAAACCCCCCGTTATCACCCCCTTAGGTAGGGAAAAATAATAAAATTAAAAAAAGGTATTTATTTCCATTTTCCCAATAGGGTTAGGGCAAGGGCTAGGGTTAGGGCTGAGATTAGGGTTAGGGCTAGAGTTAGGGCTGAGATTAGGGTTAGGGGTGTGTTGGGGGTTAGGATTGGAGTTAGAATTGGGGGTTTCCACTGTTTGGGCACATCAGGTGCTCTCCAAACGCAACATGGCGTCTGACCTCAATTCCAGCCAATTTTGCATTGAAAAAGTCAAATGGTGCTCGTTCCCTTCCCAGCTCTGCCATGCGCCCAAACAGTGTTTTACCCCCACATATGGGGTATCAGCGTACTCAGGATAAATTGCAAAACAACTTTTGGGGTCAAATTTTTCCTGGTACCCTTGGGAAAATAAAAAAATTGGGGACTAAATGATCATGTTTGTGGAAAAAATACGATTTTTTTATTTTCACGCCCGGGCATTATAAATTTCTGTGAAGCCCTTGGGGGTTCAAAGTGCTCACCACACATCTAGATAAGTTCCTTAGGGGGTCTAGTTTCCAAAATGGGGTCATTTGTGGGGGGTTTCCACTGTTTAGGTACATTAGGGGCTCTCCAAAGACAACATGACACCCGCAGACCATTCCATTAAAGTCTGCATTCCAAAACGTCACTACTTCCCTTCCGAGCCCCGACGTGTGCCCATACAGTAGTTTTCTCCCACATATGGGGTATCAGCGTACTCAGGACAAATTGGACAACAATGTTTGCGGTCCAATTTCTCCTGGTACCCTTGGGAAAATAAAAAAATGGGGACTAAAAGATCATGTTTGTGGAAAAAATACGATTTTTTTATTTTCACGCCCGGGCATTATAAACTTCTGTGAAGCCCTTGGGGGTTTAAAGTGCTCACCACATATCTAGATAAGTTCCTTGGGGGGTTCTAGTTTCCAAAATGGGGTCACTTGTGGGGTTTTCCACTGTTTAGGTACATCAGGGGCTCTCCAAACGTGACATGGCGTCCGATCTGAATTCCAGCCAATTTTGCATTGAAAAAGTCAAACGGCGCTGCTTCCCTTCGGAGCTCTGCCATGCGCCGAAACAGTGGTTCCCCCCCACATATCAGGTATCAGCGTACCCAGGACAAATTGCACAATAACTTTTGCAGTCCAATTCTCCTTTTACCCTTGGTAAAATAAAAAAAATTGGACCTGAAATATTTTTTTTGTGAAAAAAAGTTAAATGTTCATTTTTTTTAAATATTCAAAAAATTCCTGTGAAGCACCTGAAGGGTTAATAAACTTCTTGAATGTGGTTTTGAGCACCTTAAGGGGTGCAGTTTTTAGAATGGTGTCACTTTTGGGTATTTTCTATCATATAGACCCCTCAAAGTGGCTTCAAATGTGATATGGTCCGTAAAAATAAAATGGTGTTGCAAAAATGAGAAATCGCTGGTCAACTTTTAACCCTTATAACTTCATAACTAAAAAAAAATGTTGGTTCTAAAATTGTGCTGATGTAAAGTAAACTTGTGAAATGTTACTTACTAAGCTTTTTGTGTGCCGTATCTCTGTGATTTAAGGGCATAAAAATTCAAAGTTGGAAAATTGCGAAATTTTCAAAATTTTCGCCAAGTTTCCGTTTTTTTCACAAATAAACGCAATTTGAAATTTTACCACTAACATGAAGTACAATATGTCACGAAAAAACAATGTTGGAATCACCGGGATCCATGGAAGCGTTCCAGAGTTATGACCTCATAAAGGGACAGTGGTCAGAATTGTAAAAATTGGCCCGGTCATGAACGTGCAAACCACCCTTGGGGGTTAAGAGAAATGAATATTCAGAATATTCAATTCTCAAGTATCAGCACACGTGACCACCGACAGCAGCAGGATGGCTCCAGCTGAGACTGTGGGTGCTACTGAAGATCAATTAATACTCACTGCTCTGCGATGAACAGTCCTGGCATGCAGAGAGCACTGAGTATTCTGGCAGCTGCCCTTCAGCTTGAAAGCAGCACATAACGTCCCTGCCAAGCGCTGCTTACAAGTATAAAGCAGCTGCTGGCGTCGGAACAAGATGCTGCCAGGGAGAGCTGGGAAGCTAAGTATAATCTTTTTTTTTAATCTTTTCTGATGGGGCCATGCATACCAGGATAAGGAAAGGATGGGACCAATCATATCAGGATAAAGATGGGGCCATGCATACAAGGACTGGGATGGGGACCAATCATAACAGGTAAAGGATGGAGCCCTGCAGACCAGGACAGGGATGGGGCCATGCATACCATTATAGGGATAAGGGTGATCATTCCTGCCAGGATAAGGTTGATGTGGACCATTTCTACCAGGAAAGGGATGAGAAGCCATGCATACAAGGGCGACATGGAGCCCTGCATACCAGGATATGTATGAGGGCGATAGTTCCTGCCAGGATAGGGATTAGGAGGCCATGCACACCAGGATAGGGATGAGAGGCCATGTGTTTCAGGATGGAGATGAGGGGACCATATTTACCTGGATAGGGGATATTAAGTACAGAATTGACCACATTTTTGCTTTAGTCTTTTTTTTCCCCTAATTTCCTCCTCTAAAACCTAGGTACGTCCGAAAAATACAGTGCATATATTGGAAAACCTATTTAAATGGATTATGTAAAGTAATCCCCTATCCCGCAACCTATGTAGTCGCTGGGGTACGACCGCTAGGACCCCCATGATCCCGAGAACTGGCGCTCTAAAGAAGAGGTCGATCATGCGCACTGAGGTGGCATTCACACATGGCACTTCAAATAACTCCTTTAAGATGTGTTGAAGGGTCACGACAAAGTATAAGAAAATCCACTGATCGGGTGTGGGGGGAGTGTTATAGTATGTGGGCTGGTGGGGTTTGTGTGGCAGGGCTGCTTTTTATCCCAGTAAGGCTCTGAAAATCAGGATAAAGGGAAACTGTTGCTATTATACAGAAATTCACACTTGACACTCACTGCACATTTAATGTTGTCAATCATAAAAGCAAATTTTGGCGAGAAAGACTGGACCTGGTCTTGTAGGGACCATATGAGCACATTCAGCAGCACAGAAGGGAGAGAAGGTAATATAGTAACATACTTATTAAAGTTGAAGGAAGACATAAGTCCATCTAGTTCAACCCATATCCTATCCTAACTTGGCCTTACATGTTGATCCAGAGGAAGGCAAAAAAAACCCATGTGGCAAACAGTAAGCTTCACATTGGGGAAAAAAATTCCTTCCCGACTCCACATAAGGTAGATTCATCCAATAAGATACCCGGGTTCTAGGAAGCCAACAGCATCATTACCCCCCGATTTCTGATACAGACCCATCATAATACTTTTCTTCAAGTGAATTTCTAATTTATCAGAACATTCTACGTACGCTGTCATTTGGCTTTGTAGTTTACAGACCTGGGCAGGTAACGGTCAGCGTCTCCTAATCCCAGGGGGTAGATTGATCCTCCAGGTCATAAGTTCTATAGAAAAGGGCTTTCAATGCCCAAAGCCATTTGAACAGTTTTGGGTGAAGGAGAATGTTGTGGTCTAGAGGCAAAATGGTGATCATGGTAATACGGCCGCACTACACCAACGATAAAGCAGCCACAGCCGGTGACTGAGAAGAATCTGTGACTTCTCTGCATTTAGTGGTTACTACTCACCTGGGTAGTCATATGTGGGAATCTCCTCTTTACACCGCTCATCACCCCTCACATATGTCTCTGTAGTATTAATATGGGTCAGATCTTCACCCTGAAACAAATATTATAAAAGTTACAGACAGATGGAGAAGTCCCATCTATGATCAGCTCTAATCCTGCCATCTCCACCGCTCTCATTACACAAGTATAAAACATATAATACTGGTGGATAAAACAAGACTGAGCACAAGACCTTCACAGCCGTCTACACATCATAGGGGAGATCTCATGACACCTTCTCTCCATCTACCTGATGATCCTGAGGAACATTGGGATCTTCTTCTTTACAGTCCTGTGGAAGAGGACGGGGACATCTCTCTGGTGTTGTCCTCTTACTGGATAGATCTGGAGGAAACACATACAGGGACTGAATTCATTCTTTACATACAGATAATTATAGGCCGAATGTATTTAGTCCTGTCTATTACCTGGTGATGTGAGGGGCTGGGGAACCTCCATTATGACAGTCTTGTACAGATCTCTGTGTCCTTCTAAATACTCCCACTCCTCCATGGAGAAATAGACAGCAACATCCTGACACCGTATAGGAACCTGACACATACAATGATACCGTCATCCCCCGATCCCTTCATAGCGTTACTGTATAATGTCCCAACATTCCCAGCAGTGTCACCTCTCCAGTCAGCAGCTCAATCATCTTGTAGGTGAGGTCTAGGATCTTCTGGTGATTGATGTCCTCATGTATCAGGGGGTGAGGTGGAGGCCCCGTGATTGGGCTAAAGGGTCTTCCCCATCCCTCAGACACAGGGTCCTGACAGCGCTCACTAGAGTTCTTCTTCACTATTGTGTAATCCTGGTTATGGAGAGACACATTAATAAATCTCACTACAGACATTTCCAGAGTCCTCACCTCTCCAGTTCTGTCCATCTGTTATTCCCATAGATAAGAATGATGTAATGTGACGTCATCAGGATCTCTCACCTCTCCAGTAAGCCGGAAGAGGATCTCTAGGGTGAGGGGTAATATCCTCTCCGCCATCTTGTCTCTGTCCATATCTATCTTTGATGGGTAAATCAGGAATATTCTCTTATGTAGAAGATCTTCACTGAGAGGATCTGATATTGTAGAGACCTGAATGAGAAGAAGATGAGCCGATGTAACATCATAAAATCCTGTGTAATAATACAATTACTGGAGATAATAAGGGGAACATATGAGGAAATTATTTTACACTATTTTATTTTCTTCTTTACATCTACTAATAAAACCTATATATTTAGGCCACAGACAACAAGCAGTTTCTCCCTCGGAGTCGGCAGCTGAATACGTTTCTCATAGACTCATCTTCCATAACGCTAATTCTCGTCTCATTTACCGACACTGGAATCGGCATTAGCAATACTGCAGGAGATATTCATTACACGTGACATGAGGAATAACTACTTCATGATGAGGACGACATCTTCATCTTCTACTACGGCTCTAGAAACATATTTGTCCAGAGTCCGTCACTGACTCCATCCCCACCGGCCGTCTATATGAAGGTTTCCCGTCTTCCCCGCACTGGAATCTTCTATCACGTTAGATCTTATGTCTGATTCACACACAGAAGTTTGAGGCTTTTATAAAAACTTTTTTGTAAGAACATCAAGACAGAAGTTATTTGCTGCCAATGTCTCCATGTAATCTTCCATATATTACATGAAAAACACCAAAAAAAGTGTGAAAATATTCCTAAAATAATTATAGTGAAATGTTGAGGCACCAAATAGAAAGTTTTTACCCAGTATATGAACACATTGAACCAATGTTACAACCTCCACTATATTAAATCTTCAGGGTGACTATTTATAATCAAGACAATGGAATGAAGAAAATCAGCACTCACCCCTTTTGGAAGATACTTCAGTCCTTTTTAATTTTCATTTGATTCAGGAAAATGACAAAAAGTGCAACAGTGCTAGCAGTGTGGCGGCAGGTGCATTGATTCCCAAAAGAAAAAGATATGACGGACAACAAACGTTTCAGACTTAATTTGCGCTTCTACTGGTCCATGTTCCACTGGTCTAAGAATATGGACCAGTAGAAGGACTAAAGCATCTTCTAAAAGGGGTGAGTGCTGACTTTCTCCATTCTGTTATCTTGATTACAGAAATAAAATTGAGGATGGTGGTACTGTGGGAACATTATACGGTGTCAAAAAAGGGGCACCGTACTATGAGAATAATAAATGTGTCATGATCCAGACCGGGTTTTGACTCCTGTCTTCCCCTCTCCTGGTCTGATCATGTCAGGGGTTAACTTTTCTCTGCCTCGTTCTGGTGTCAGCTCTGCTATTTCTCTGTGCTTCATCCTGCAGGTAGTGTCAGTTATATTTTCTGCCTACGGCATGAGTAGAAGACTCTGGTGGTACCCTGATTTGTCCTGCTGTGTTGTGCTGACTTTGCCCATGTCTATTCCTTTCTCTCTTCCTGCCCCGACTCAGTGTTTCCCTTAGTGTTTGGATTTCCTGGTACTTGACTCTGCTTTGGCTAAGACCTGATTCTGTCTCTTGCTTCTGGTACTTCTGCTTCTGACTGGTACTAAACTTTTGGCTCTCCTCTGACTGTGTTTGCTATTCCCCTTGGAACTTCGCTTCTCCTGCTATCGACCCGGCTTGTTTGACTATTCTGCTGCCACCTGGTGGTAGCCTTGCTGCAGTGCTGCTGGTTTGCTCTGAGCAGAATTGCAGTCCTCCCTCCACTTTGCTGCCATGGAGTTTGCATTTACCTGCAGAGCTGCAGCATGACATTATAACTGACCATAAACAGTATTTTTTTCTTTGTTCCTCTCTTTATGGATCCGCCTCATACTCTGGCGGATCAGATGTCTAATCTGACTCAAATGATGCAGGACTTGTCTGTGGAACATAGAGCCCTGGCCTCTTCCCATAATCAACTCCAGAGAGAACTTTCTGAGACAGTAGTCTTTTCAGGGTTCTACTAAACAATCAGCCTGTAAACACTCTGAACCCATAGATGTCTTGCTACACTATCCTGAACCTACCGTCAGGCTCCCAGATACTTTCTCTGGGGCAAAGGAGAAGTTCTGTACATTCAGGGAGAGTTGTAGGCTGCTTTTCTACCTTAGACCCCAAACATCTGGTGATGAGAGTCAAACGGGTGGGGATAATCATTTTGTTACGACGTGAGGGTCCTCAAACTTGGGCTTTTTCTTTACCTGCTACTGCCCTAGAACGTGTGTCTGTGGATAGGTTCTTTGAGGCTTTATGACTGATTTTTGGAGAACCGGACCGGTTCTCTCCCAGAGTAAACTCATTGGCGAACGGTATTGCTCGGAGTTGAGACGGTGGTCCACCAATGTAACCTGGAATGACTCTGCGCTAAGATGTCTGTTCAGGAGGGCTCTGTCGGATCATCTTAAGGGCGCTCTGGCTCTCCATCAGCCACCCAGTTCTTTGGAGGAGGCCATGACTCCGGCCATTCATATGGATCGGAGATTGTGGAAAAGAGGAGTAATCCAGCGAGAGGTTCCAGTATACCCTGTTAAGTCCCAGGTGATGCCATATACGGAACCTATGGAGGTTGGGGGTCATTAACCTCAAGGAAAAGGAGAGGAAGCGGCGATGCGAAAGGAGACTATGCTTCCATTGTGGAAAGCCGGGACATTGGAAGGACTGCTCCTCTTGCCCACCGACTAACAAGCTGCCGACTCTGGGTGATTGTCGAGGTGGTTACCCAGACTCTCAGGTACCTTTTTCCTCAATTCAAAAGATTTTGTTGGAGGTGGAACTTTGTTGTAGGTATTGTTACACACCCACTTAAGATTTCGTGGACTGTGGGTCATCCATGAACTTCATTGACTCAAGCTTGGTATCCTAGTGTAACATAGATACAGTTGGCCTTGAAACCCCAATTCATATCATTGCCATTGATAAAACACCACTCGTTAGGAATATTGTTAAATTTATCTCGGAGGAGTTTCTCCTCAAGGTGGGTTCCTTGCATCAACAACGCAATTCATGTTATGTTCTGGATAATCTTCCAGCGGGACAGGTGTTGGGATTCCCCTGGTTACAGTTGCACAATCCTGTTATTGACTGAGAATCTCGAGATATTGTGAAATGGGTCCTAACTGTTCAAAGGGTTGTCTTTCTGCTGTGCTGGTGTCGTTCGTTAATCTGGATGGTATTCCGGAGTACCTGAAAGATTTTAAGGATGTATTTTCTGAAAAAGAGGCTGAGGTCTTGCCCCCACATCGCCCCTATGATTGAACTATTAATCTCATTCCAGGTGTTAAATTGCCCAATGCCCGTCTGTACAATCTATGCGGCCCAGAACGTACCGCTATGAAAATGTACAGTTGTGGCCAAAAGTATTGACACCCCTGCAATTCTGTCAGATAATACTCAGTTTCTTCCTGAAAATGATTGCAAACACCAATTCTTTGGTATTATTATCTTCATTTAATTTGTCTTAAATTAAAAAACACAAAAAGAATTGTCCTAAAGCCAAATTGGATATAATTCCACACCAAACATAAAAAAGAGGGTGGACAAAAGTATTGGCACTGTTCGAGAAATCATGTGATGCTTCTCTAATTTGTGTAATTAACAACACCTGTAACTTACCTGTGGCACCTAACAGGTGTTGGCAAGAACTAAATCACACTTGCAGCCAGTTGACATGGATTAAAGTTGACTCAACCTCTGTCCTGTGTCCTTGTGTGTACCCCATTGAGCATGGAGAAAAGAAAGAAGACCAAAGAACTGTCTGAGGACTTGAGAAACCAAATTGTGAGGAAGCATGAGCAATCTCAAGGCTACAAGTCCATCTCCAAAGACCTGAATGTTCCTGTGTCTACCGTGCACAGTGTCATCAAGAAGTTTAAAGCCCATGGCACTGTGGATAACCTCCCTAGATGTGGACGGAAAAGAAAAATTGACAAGAGATTTCAATGCAAGATTGTGCGGATGTTGGATAAAGAACCTCGACTAACATCCAAACAAGTTCAAGCTGCCCTGCAGTCCAAGGGTACAACAGTGTCAACCCGTACTATCCGTCGGCGTCTGAATGAAAAGGGACTGTATGGTAGGAGACCCAGGAAGACCCCACTTCTTACCCCGAGACATAAAAAAGCCAGGCTGGAGTTTGCCAAAACTTACCTGAAAAAGCCTAAAATGTTTTGGAAGAATGTTCTGTGGTCAGATGAGACAAAAGTAGAGCTTTTTGGGCAAAGGCATCAACATAGAGTTTACAGGAGAAAAAAAGAGGCATTCAAAGAAAAGAACACGGTCCCTACATACAAACTTGGCGGACGTTCCCTGATATTTTGGGGTTGCTTTGCTGCCTCTGGCATTGGACTGCTTGACTGTGTGCATGGCATTATGAAGTCAGAAGACTACCAACAAATTTTGCAGCATAATGTAGGTAGGGCCCAGTGTGAGAAAGCTGGGTCTCCCTCAGAGGTCATGGGTCTTCCAGCAGGACAATGACCCAAAACACACTTCAAAAAGCACTAGAAAATGGTTTGAGAGAAAGCACTGGAGACTTCTGAGTCCAGACCTGAATCCCACAGAACACCTGTGGAGAGATCTAAAAATGGCAGTTTGGAGAAGGCACCCATCAAATATCAGAGACCTGGAGCAGTTTGCCAAAGAAGAATGGTCTAAAATTCCAGCAGAGCATTGTAAGAAACTCATTGATGGTTACCAGAAGCGGTTGGTCACAGTTATTTTGGCTAAAGGTTGTTATTAGGCTGAGGGTGCCAATACTTTTGTCAGGCCCATTTTTGGAGTTTTGTGTGAAATGATCAATGTTTTGCTTTTTGCTTCATTCTCTTTTGTGTTTTTTCATTTAAGACAAATTAAATGAAGATAATAATACCAAAGAATTTGTGTTTGCAATCATTTTCAGGAAGAAACTGAGTATTCTCTGACAGAATTGTAGGGGTGTCAATACTTTTGACCACAACTGTATGGCTCAGAAAGTTTACATAAAAGGTCACATCCATCCCTCTGTCTCTCCTGTGGCTGCTGGATTCTTTTTTGTAACAAAAAAAAAATGGTGGTTTACGTCCTTGCCTCGATTTTCGGGAACTAAATAATATTACGGTGAGAAATACCTACCCCCTCCCGCTTATCCCTGATCTTTACCCCTCATCCCCAATCCTGGTATGCATGGTACTCCTTCATCCATATCCTGGTATGTATGGTCCCCTTACCCCCTATCCTGGTATGCATGGAACCCCTCATCCCCCAATCCTGGTATACATTGTCCTCTCACCTCCCAATCCTGGTATGCATGGTACTTCCTCATCTCTATCCTGGTATGCATGGTCCCCTCACCCCCTATCTTGGTATGCATGGTACCCCTCATCCCCCAATCCTGGTATGCATGGTACTCCCTCTTCCCTATCTTGGTATGCATGGTCCCCTCACCCCCTTTCCTGGTATGCATGGTACTCCCTCATCTGTTATGAATGGGTCACCGAGGAGAAAAACTAAACAAGCTAAGTCACAGAAAACCAGAGAGGTTGGTAACTATGCAGATTGCAGATCCCTGATCCTAACCACACAACTAGCAGCAGCCGTGGAGCGTACCTACGATGAGTCTAGACGCCTTGTCACAGCCGGAGGACTAAAATAAGCCTAAAGCAAGAAAAGGGGAAAACTAAACTGCCCCAGAGCAGACCCCAAAGGAATAGACAGCCCCCACACATGTATTGACGATGAAACAAGATGAAAACACAAACACAGGTAGGAAAATAGGCTGAGCAAACGATGGGGCCCAAACTAACTAGAAAGGACAGGAAAGGAAAGGCACTGTCTGCAATCTGCCCAAAAAAACCCTACAAAAATAATGTCCAACACTTCTGATAACAAAATTAACCCTGAAGTCACTAGACTTCTCCCACTATATCAGCACTCTGGCATATTCTGAAAACAGAGCAAAAAAGAGGCCAATCTAATAAGGGACAAAAAGCAAATTGGCAAATACAGATAAATAAGAGTGGAAATTCAGCACAGCACCAGCCGGGCCTGGCTGACCACACAAAAACTGAATAGACCAAACAAAAACAAGTGTGAACATTAGGAGAAACACTTAGCTTGAGATGACTGGAACTGAGCTGAAAACCAAGCCCTGAAAAGCCAGAGAGGAAATCACCAGCACAAGAATAGGGCGTCGCCTGTCTTAAATCCAGTCTGAGATTCCAGAGGTCCAATCGTCATCCTCATTATCAGGTGGCAGATCTCTACTGATTAAATCAGCCTCACTACCTCCTGTTACCACCAGAGGGAGCCTGGAAGGAGAACTCACAACTGCTAGACCAGAAAATGAACTCACAACACTCATCCCTATCCTGGTATGCATGGTCCCCTCACCCCCTATCCTGGTATGCATGGTACCCTTCATCCCCCAATCCTGGTATGCATAGTACCCCTCATCCCCCAATCCTGGTATGCATGGCCCCCTCACCCCCCTATCCTGGTATGTATGGTCCCCTAACCCCTATCCTGGTATGCATGGTACCCCTCATCCCCAATCCTGGTATGTCTGGTACCCCTCATCCTCCAATCCTGGTATGCATGGTACCCTCACCCCCCCATCCTGGTATGCATAGTACCCTAATCCCCCAATCCTGGTATGCAAGGTACCCCTCATCCCCCAATCCTGTTATGTATGGTCCCCTCACCCCCCCATCCTGGTATGCATGGTACCCCTCATCCCCCAATTCTGGTATGCATGGCCCCATCACCCCCCAATCCTGGTATGCATGGTCCTCTCACCCCCCCTTTCCTGGTATGCATGGTCCTCTCACCCCCCTATCCTGGTATGTATGGTCCCCACAACCCCTATCCTGGTATGCATGGTACCCCTCATCCCCCAATCCTGGTATGCATGGTACCCCTCATCCCTCAATCCTGGTATGCATGGTCCTCTCACCCCCCTATCCTGGTATGCATGGTCCCCTCACCCCCCTATCCTGGTATGCATGGTCCTCTCACCCCCCCTATCCTGGTATGCATGGTCCTCTCACCCCCCCATCTTGGTATGCATGGTACCCCTCACTCCTATTAATACTACACACACAAAAAAAACAAAACATTTATACTCACCCTTCTTTCCTGTGCTCTAGCACTGTCACGTTCTGCTGGAGATCGGGGCAGGAGTGTGGCTGGAATCGTGCATGCCCATAGTGCTGCCTGGCGCCATATTGCTGAAGACACACCGCAAGTGTGTCTTCAGAAAAATGGCGCCGGATCACACTGTGCGCATGCGCGATTCCGGCCGAACTCCTGCCCCTGTCTCTGGCCGAAGGGAAGCGCCGCAGCAACGCTCCTCCCAGTCAGGTAAGTATGGTGTCGGAGATGGAGGTATGCAGTGTGTACGGTACCGCCATCTCCGGTGCCACACACTCCTCACCGCTGGCTGCCTCACTCTGCCTGGAGCCGGAAATGCGCAGGCGCATCATGCTTGCACAGTCTATAAAGGCTTCGGACAGAGTGACGCTTACAGCGTTATATTATAGATGACATTCTTGTATTTTCATCTGACAAAGAATCTCACATGGGTCAGCTACATGCAGTTCTTCAGAGGTTACAGGAGAACTCTGTTGGCTAAACCTGAGAAGTGTTCATTTTTTGTCCAAGAGCTGTCCTTTCTGGGGTTCATCCTGTCTGCCAAGAGGTTTCGTATGGATCCTGGAAAACTACAGGCCATTGTTGATTGGGTGCAACCCAGAGACCTTAAAGGTCTTCAACGTTTCTTGGGTTTTGCCAATTACTATTTCAAATTTATTAAGGGGTTTTCTCAGGTGGTCAAGCCTCTCACTGATCTCACTCATAAGGGGGCTGATCTTAAAGACTGGTCAGCCCTGGCAGTTGTAGCCTTTTCTACATTGAAAAAATGTTTTATGTCTGCTCCTGTATTGGTCCAGCTCGATCCATCTGAACCATTCATTGTTGAGGTGGATGCATCGGAGGTGGGAGTGGGGGTGGTGCTGTTTCAGGGACCCATCACTTTGACTAATTTAAAACTTTGTGCCCTTTTCTCCAAGAAATTTTCTCCTGCTGAGAGAATTACAATGTCAGGAATCGGGAATTATTAGCCATAAAACTGGCTTATAAAGAATGGAGGCACTTTTTGGAGGGGGCTATTCATCCGATCATGGTGATCATGAACCACAAGAACCTGTCTTACATTGAGTCTGCCAAACGTTTGACCCCTAGACAGGCGAGGTGGTCACTTTTTTTTAACGTTTTCATTTTTCTATCACCTTTTCGGCCTGTTCCAAGAATGTCAAGGCTGATGCCTTATCTCGCAGCTTGGATCCAACCTCCTTCCTCCATTCTTTAGCGTGGGGTGGTCGTTGCATGGGTGTCCTCCGAATTGGAATGGGAAATTCATGAGGCGCAATCTCTTTCTCCTCCGTCATTGCCTGATAACAAGCTCTTTTCTCCTGTTAAGTATAGGTTGAGGGTGCTCCAGGACCACAGGTTCCACAACTCTGCTTTCAGTTGGCACCCTGGAGTCTTGGCCACCTTGAGAGCTATTGCTAGACTGTGTTGGTGTTCCTCCATGTCTTCTGACATTGCCGTGTTTGTGTCTGATTGTGCTACGTGTGCAAGTGTTAAAGTCTCCCATAACCGGCCAGGGAATTTGTACCATTGCCAATTCCGGATAGACCCTGGACTCGTTTGTCCATGGATTTTATCACTGATCTCCCTCCTTCCAATGGCAAAACTGTGGTCTGGGTAGTGGTTGACAGATTTAGTAAACAGGTGCATTTTGTACTTTTGGCAGGACTGCAATTTGCATCCAAAATCTGGAGGGCATTTTGTAAGAGATTGGATATCAACTTGACCTTCTCCTCAGCTTACCATCCCGAAGCCAATGGTCAGATGGAGAGGACAAATCAGTCACTTGAAAAGATATTGCGGTGTATTGCCACTTCCCAGCAGGATGATTAGTGTTACTCGTTGCCCATGGCTGAGTTCACATTTAATAATCGGGTTAATCAGTGCACAGGCACGTTTTTCTGTAACTACGGTTTTCACCCCTATTTTGGAGAATTTTCTAGGCTGGATTTGGGGTGTCCAGGGTCTGATTCGGCAGTTAAATGGGTGGGGGAGGTGTGGAGGGAGGTCCAGAAGAACATTGGGGTGGCTCAGGGCAAACAGAAACATTTTGCTGATAAGCGACTATCTGTAGGACCTAAATTTCTGGTAGGAGATAAAGTGTGGTTGCCTACCAGGAACATACGTCTGAAACTTCCTTCTGTTAAGCTGGGTCCCAAGTTTATTGATCCTTATGAGATCATTGAGGGTGTCAATCCAATTGACTTTCGCATATGCTTACCTCCGTCGCTTCAGGTCCCCAACGGTTTCCATAATTCCCTTCTTTAATTATTTGTACCTTCCTCTGCTGCGTCCATCCCTTCCACCTCCTGTCTCTGTGGATAGTAAAACTGAGTATGAAGTTGAATGGATTGTTGATTCTCGCATGGTTCGCAGTTCGCTTCAGTACTTGGTATATTGGAGGGGTTACGATCCTGAGGATCGATCTTGGGTCCTTGTGCGATCAGTCCATGCTCATCGGTTGGTTCAGGCTTTTCATGCACGTTATCTAAGGAAATCTGGGGGTCTGGTGGTATCCCCTTGAGAGGAGGATACTGTCATGATCCAGACCAGGTTTTGAGTCTTGTCTTCCCCTCTCCCAATCTGGTTATTTCCGTGGTTAACTTTTTTCTGCCTCGTTCTAGTGTCAGGTCTGCTATTTCTCTGCGCTGCATTCTGCAGGCAGTGTTAGTTATATTTTCTTCCTATGGCGTGAGTAGCTGACTCTGGTGATACCCTGATTTGTCCTGCTGTGTTTAGCTGACTTTGCCCATGTCTGTTCCTTCCTCTCTTCCTGCCCCAACTCAGAGTAACCCCCTTTAATGTCACCCTGTCCTTGTGGTGAGTAGGAAAATTGTGTGGGAATTGATGCACCCACTGCTGGATAAGGGTTATCACCTCTACATTGATAACTTTCACTCCAGCATCCCCTGTTGTGAGTTCATTTTCCCCTCCGTCACTGAGGCCTGGTGAACTCCCTATTCTAGTGAAGGAAGGTAGTGAGCCTGATTATCAGACACCTGGGACTGATGAGGACGATTGGCTGAGTGGAGTCACTGACTGGATTTAAGGCAGCCTATGCCCTTTCTGCCCTGCGGGTGATTTCTCTGTGGACTCTTGGACTCCAGTCTGATTCCTGCTCTCCTAAAGCTAAGTTTTCTGTTTTGTCTTTTTGCATCTAAGATTTGTTTTTGTTTTTCTAGCTTTTTGGATTCTGCCACTCCCTGCTAGAGTGTGCAGTGTTCCGTGAGCTCTGTCTCCTGAATGTACCTGAGTGCTGATTTAGTTTTTGAAGCTTAGTTGCTTCAGGGCCATTTTTATATCAGCTTGTTGGCTTTTGTCTCTGATAGGGTTTTGGCAGATTGCAGACAGCAGACTTCCTATCCGTTCCTATCTAGGTAGTTTTTGGGCCCCTTCTTTGCTCAGCCTGTCTTTCTGTCTGTGTAAGTGTTTTCATCTTGCTTCACCGTCATTATATGTGGGGGGCTGCCTATTGCTTTGGGGTCTGCTCTGGGGCAGTTAGATTTCCCCTTTCCTTCTTTAGGCCTATGTATCTCTCCGGCTGTGATCGAGGGGTCTAGGTCATCGTAGGAACCCCCCACGGCTACTGCTAGTTGTGTTGATAGGTTCAGGGGTCTGCAATCTGATAGTTGCCAACTTCTCTGGTTTTCAGGACTTAGCTAGCATTTCTGTTTTTGCCTCCTACGGTGACTCGATCATAACAGAATCACCCGCCGAACCGCAGATCCTGGGGTACTCAATAGCAGGAAAGAATTGTGTTTAAAAAAAAAAAAAAAAGTGTATATTCTTTCCTCTATATCTCTGAGGCCGTAGGGGGAATTTTGTTTTTCTCTCAATGGAGATAAAGCAAGTGTCTGATCGTGTGGAGCAGCTCGCTGCTGAAGTGCGAGGAATTTCTGCCTATCTTGCTCGTTCACATGCTGTTGAACCAAAGATCCCCACACCTCATGTATTTTTTGGGGATCGATCTAAATTTTTGAGTTTCAAAAATAATTGTAAATTATTTTTTGCTTTGAAGCCTAACTCGTCAAGGAGCCCCGCACAGCAGGTTAAAATTGTCATCTCTTTGCTGCGTGGCGATCCCCAGGATTGGGCGTTTTCTTTGAAACCAGATGACCCTATTCTGACTAATGTGAACGCATTTTTTCAAGCCTTGGGGTTGCTGTACGACGAACCTAATGCTATTGATCAGGCTGAAAAGACCCTGTTAGCATCGAACCAGGGTCGAGAATCTGCAGAGTTGTACTGTCAAAAGTTCCGAAAGTGGGCGGTCCTTACTACCTGGAATGATAGTTCCTTGGCTGCTCTCTTTCGGAAGGGTTTGTCAGAAGCCGTAAAAGATACTATGGTGGGATTTCCTGTTCCCTCTGGTCTGGACGATTCTATGTCTTTAGCCATTCAGGTTGATCGGCGTTTACGTGAACGCAGGATTACACGAGAGGTGTTGCCACCGGTTGAACAGACGTCTGAACCTATGCAATGTGATAGAGTTTTGTCTAAGGCGCAACGTCAGGAATTCAGAAGGCGTAATAAGCTGTGTTTTTTCTGTGGAGATGCCTCACATGTTATTTCTGTTTGTCCTAAACGTGAGAAACGCTTTGCACACACGTTTTCTGTTGGTGGGGTTCAGCCTAAGTTTCTTTTGGCGATTACTCTGATCTGTTCCCTGTCCACATTTTCCGCCAAGGCTTTTGTGGATTCGGGAGCAGCGCTAAACCTAATGGACTTGGATTTTGCTAAACGTTGTGGATTTCCATTGACACCTCTGCAGATGCCTATCCCTTTGAGGGGGATTGATGCTACCCCTCTGGCAAAAAATAAACCTCAGTTTTGGACCCAGTTGGTCATGCGGGTCGCCCCAGACCACCAAGAAAATTGCAGATTTTTGGTGTTGCATGGTCTGCATGATGCCGTTGTTCTGGGGTTTCCCTGGTTGCAGATTCATAATCCAGTTTTGGATTGGAAGTCTGTGTCTGTGGTGAGTTGGGGTTGCCGGTGTACCTTTAGTGAGGCTCCGGTTTTTTCCACCTCTCCTCAGTCGCATGAGGTGCCTGACTATTTGGCGGACTACTATGATGTATTTAGTGAGAATGAGTCTGCGTCCTTGCCTCCTCATAGGAGTTATGACTGTGCAATTGAACTAAACCCGGCGTGTAAATTTCCTAAGGGTCGGCTCTTCAATTTATCTGTACCCGAGCACGAGGCCATGCGGTCCTATATTAAGGAGGCGTTGGAGAAGGGTCATATTAGACCATCCTCTTCACCCTTAGGTGCCATTTTTTTTTTTGTGGCCAAGAAGGATGGTTCTTTAAGGCCTTGTATTGATTATCGTGCCCTCAATAAAATTACTATTAAATATCAGTATCCGTTACCCCTGATTTCGGATTTATTCTCTAGAGTCAGAGGTGCTTGCTGGTTTACCAAGGTTGACCTCAGGGGGGCGTATAATCTTATCCGCATTAAGCAGGGGGATGAATGGAAGACGGCGTTTAATACTCCGGAGGGACATTTTGAGTACCTGGTGATGCCTTTTGGGCTCACTAATACCCCTTCTGTCTTCCAGTGCTTCATGAACGATATTTTCCGAGACTTTGTCGATAAATTTTTGATTATCTATCTGGATGATATTTTGATCTTCTCCAAGGATTGGGATTCTCATGTGGAACATGTTCGGACTGTGTTACGGATCTTGAGAGAGAATTCTCTGTATGTCAAAGGATCAAAATGCCTTTTTGGAGTTCAGAGAATTTCTTTTTTGGGATTTATTTTGTCTCCGTCAACTATTGAAATGGACCCGGCCAAGGTACAGGCCATTTATGATTGGGTTCAGCCCACTTCTTTGAAGGCCCTCCAGAAGTTTTTGGGTTTTGCTAATTTTTATCGGAAATTTATAGCAAAATTTTCTAGTATTGCCAAACCATTGACTGACCTTACCAGGAAGGGTGCGGATGTGTTGAATTGGTCTCCGGAGGTGGTTGCTTCCTTTCAGAAGCTGAAGCGTAGATTTACCTCCGCCCCGGTTCTGCGGCAACCTGATGTCTCACTCCCGTTCCAGGTAGAGGTGGATGCTTCTGAGATTGGTGCAGGAGCAGTGTTGTCCCAAAAGGATCCGGTAACATCTAAAATGAATCCCTGTGCTTTCTTTTCCCGTAAGTTCTCTTCATCTGAGCGTAACTATGATGTGGGGAATCAGGAACTGTTGGCCATGAAATGGGCATTTGAGGAGTGGAGACATTGGTTGGAGGGAGCCAAACATCAAGTTGTGGTCCTCACTGACCACAAAAATTTGATTTACCTAGAGTCGGCTAAACGCTTGAACCCTAGACAGGCTAGGTGGGCCTTGTTTTTAACATGTTTTGATTTTGTGGTCTCTTTCCTTCCTGGAACTAAGAATGTCAAGGCAGACGCCCTCTCTAGGAGTTTCTTTGCTGATTCTCCTGTGGTGACCAAGCCTGCCACCATCTTAGGCGAAGGGGTAGTTCTTTCTGCCATCTCGCCCGATTTGAGACTTGCTCTGCAAGAGTTCCAGGAGGACAAACCTGAGCGTTGCCCCAGTGGAAAGTTGTATGTTCCTGACCAGTGGAAGAAGAGAGTGATGTCTGAAGTTCATTGCTCTGCATTGGCTGGTCATCCAGGTATTTTTGGTACTAGAGATCTGGTGAGTCGCTCTTTTTGGAGGCCCACCTTGTCTCATGATGTCAGGAATTTTGTGCAGTCCTGTGGGACTTGCTCCCGGTCTAAATCTTGTTCTCGCTCTAGTGGGTTGTTGATGCCTTTGCCGGTCCCCAGGAGGCCATGGACCCATATTTCAATGGATTTAATCTCTGATATGCCGGTCTCTCAAAGAATGACTGTTATTTGGGTGATTTGTGATAGGTTCTCTAAGATGGTTCATCTTGTACCACTCCCTAAGTTGCCATCTTCCTCTGAGTTGGTGCCTCTGTTTTTGCAACAGGTGGTTCGCTTGCACGGGATTCCTGAGAACATTGTATCTGACAGAGGAGTTCAATTTGTGTCTAAATTTTGGAGGACGTTCTGTTCCAAGTTGGGAATTCAGTTGTCCTTCTCCTCTGCTTTTCACCCTCAGACCAATGGGCAGACAGAGAGAACAAACCAGACCTTGGAGTCGTATTTGAGATGTTTTATTTCCGCTGATCAGGATGATTGGGTTTCATTTTTGCCCTTGGCCGAATTTGCTTTAAATAATAGAGCTAGTTCTGCCACTTTGATGTCACCTTTTTTTTGTAACTTTGGTTTTCACCCTCGATTTTCTTCAGGGCAGGTGGAGCCTTCTGCCTGCCCAGGTGTTGACACTGTGGTGGAGAGAATGCACCAGATCTGGGACCAAGTGGTGGATAAGTTATCTCTCTCCCAGGAAAAGGCCCAGCGGTTTTCCATTCGACATAGGACCATTGGTCCCCAGTTTAAGATTGGTGATATGGTGTGGTTATCATCAAAAAATATTGCTATGAAGGTGGCTTCTCCTAAGTTTAAGCCTAGATTTATTGGACCTTACAAGATTTTGGAGATTATTAATCCGGTCTCTTTTCGTTTGGCTCTTCCTGTCACATTTAAGATCCATAATGTGTTCCATAAGTCCTTATTGAAGAGGTTTGTTGAGCCAGTTGTGCCTGAGGTGGCACTTCCGGACCCTGTATTGGTTGAAGGTAACTTGGAATATGAGGTAGAGAAAATTCTGGATTCCCATCTGGCTAGACGGAGACTCCAGTATTTGGTTAAGTGGAAGGGTTATGGTCAGGAGGATAATTCCTGGGTCTCTGCCTCTGATATTCATGCCAAAAGATTGGTGCATGCCTTTCATCGGGCTAACCCTGATCGCCCTGGTAGCGTTGTTGAGGGTTCGGTGACCCCTCCTCAAGGGGGGGGTACTGTTGTGAGTTCATTTTCCCCTCCGTCACTGAGGCCTGGTGAACTCCCTATTCTAGTGAAGGAAGGTAGTGAGCCTGATTATCAGACACCTGGGACTGATGAGGATGATTGGCTGAGTGGAGTCACTGACTGGATTTAAGGCAGCCTACGCCCTTTCTGCCCTGCGGGTGATTTCTCTGTGGACTCTTGGACTCCAGTCTGATTCCTGCTCACCTAAAGCTAAGTTTTCTGTTTTGCCTTTTTGCATCTAAGATTTGTTTTTGTTTTTCTAGCTTTTTGGATTCTGCCACTCCCTGCTGGAATGTGCAGTGTTCCGTGAGCTCTGTCTCCTGAATGTACCTGAGTGCTGATTTAGTTTTTGAAGCTTAGTTGCTTCAGGGCCATTTTTATATCAGCTTGTTGGCTTTTGTCTCTGATAGGGTTTTGGCAGATTGCAGACAGCAGCCTTCCTATCCATTCCTATCTAGGTAGTTTTTGGGCCCCTTCTTTGCTCAGCCTGTCTTTCTGTCTGTGAAAGTGTTTTCATCTTGCTTCACCGTCATTATATGTGGGGGGCTGCCTATTGCTTTGGGGTCTGCTCTGGGGCAGTTAGATTTCCCCTTTCCTTCTTTAGACCTATGTATCTCTCCGGCTGTGATCGAGGGGTCTAGGTCATCGTAGGAACCCCCCACGGCTACTGCTAGTTGTGTTGATAGGTTCAGGGGTCTGCAATCTGATAGTTGCCAACTTCTCTGGTTTTCAGGACTTAGCTAGCATTTCTGTTTTTGCCTCCTACGGTGACTCGATCATAACAATCCCCCTCTTCAAGACCCTCTCTGCCAGAGGTACAGTTGCCTGTGGCGCCATGCGAAAAAATCAGAGAGACCTGCCTAAGCCACTAATTGGGCAAACGCAGAGAAAAGGTAAAAGCCGAGCCCAATGCAGCGACAACATGCTGGTGGTCAAGTATAAGTGTTACAAGCACGCCGCTAGGTTCAAATAGGGGCGGGACAGGTCCCATGAATTCTTTGGAACTTTGGGGGACCCGTTACTCAGGGCGACCATGTACTGCAGCTTCCTCAGGCACAAGATGTATCCACTTGCTGACACAGATACAATTGATAGAGTCCTCATGAACATGAACAGTGTAGTTTAATGTCACAGCACATCTAGTACAATTCAAGTCTCTTAAGTACAGGCTTTATAAACAGTACAGCTGCTTCTTAGAGGCAAATTGACTAACAGTCTCTTGATAGCACAGATCAAGACTCTTTACAAAGGCACAGCACTCCACAGCAATCCTTCTAGAACAGTGTAATGGAGGAGGGGGAGGGTTTGCTGAGGGAGATTATCCCTGTAACACAACTTCTTCCATTCCTTATTTCCTGCTCCTGATAGACTTTCTGAACTAGCAGTACAGGGGATATCCCAACTCCACTCTGTAATGGAATCCTGTGTCCCTATGGTTCACTTGAATGAACTTTTGTGAGAGATCACACAACACTCATCCCATTGGCTGCCCAGAACAGTAAACAAGTTTCTCACAATCCCCCTGGGGCTCTGCTAACCACTCCCTGTCTCCTGTGACTGTGTTAACTCCTCTTGCTGCTGGATGCTTTTGAAGCACAGCATTTTGCAATACTTTCGCATGTCACATAATTACAAAAGGGATGTCCTTATCTTCACCACCATACACTGTGACAACAGCTCCCTTGTCACTGTTCGTGGTTCCACAACACATGTCCCAAAGCAAGATTGTAACTTGGATTACAATCAGTACAAGGGGGGGTGTAGATCTCTAAGATCAGGTCCTCAAACCCTACAATGCCATGCAAAAAGCCAAAGTATGGTACAAAAAATTAGCTGTGCGCATTGTATAGATGACACCGTACAATGTTTTTGTGCTGTTCTGATCTGCCGGCAATATGGGGACCATCCTTCAGTCTCAGGAGGTAGTCATCAAGGCCATAACATTTGGCACTCAGGAAGGTGATGGTTCCAGTACTTCTGAAACTGATAGTGCCCGTATTGTCCCAGGTCAACATTTTACAGGACTGGTTCCCCAAACTGCGAAGAAAGGAAGATCACAAAAACAGAGGGGAATCCGAAAGGACGCAACTTACCAATGTGAAACCTGCCCTAAGAAACCTGGTCTTTGAATTAAGGATTTATCAGGACCTGCCGGCGAACACTCACCAGGGGTCTTAGCGGTACAAGCTGTGGGAGGTCAGAGTCACAGATGCCCCAGGACAGACGGCAGCTCCCACGCTGTTTAGGAACAGGCAAAGAAGCCGGGAGAGTGAGTAGAATGCAGGAAGAAGACCTGTGATCACGTGACCGCAGGTCACGAGGGAAGAGGGCGGGTCCTAGCACAACGCTGCCTGAGGAGACAGTGGGGCGCACAGCAAATACTCGAGGAGGGGAATGGTAATTATGGGAAAACTGAGAGGGAAGGGCACGAGGGAAGTATAGCCAAAGCAAGCCGAGGTCAGGGAAGCAAGTACCAAATCAGAAGACAAGTAGAAAAGCCCTAGAACACATCCGAAGTCAGAAACCAGAGAAGCAGATGAGGTGCAGAATCAGTAGGAAAAATCACAACAGGACCAAACAGCAATGATAAAGTGTTGCATCCTGTATGTCATGGATTGACACACAGGTGCAGCAAACACCGGACCATCAAGGATCAGTCGCTCAAAACTTACAATGTGAGGAATGTGGAAAACCACAGAAGAAATGCGACTCTAGATCCGTAGTATAAACATATTATGCATCTTTATTAGACAAGGACAAAAAGAGGACAACTAGAGGACATGTGCAAATGGCAACCAAAGTGCAAGTAGTGCAAAGTGCAGATCAAGCAATCCAGCCCTGGTCAAACCCAGTACCAGAATAAACCATTGTTCATATTCATGATTAACAGAAAATGAGGAGGTAAATACAGCACATAAAAAAACTTAACCATGAGAGGCGAGTAAGGCTGTTCACATATATAAAAAAACAAAAGGGAAAATCCCAATATACTCAAATATACACACAGCCTACCCTCAAAGGGTTACTACACATCAAAACATTACCTCACTAGTTCAGGATGATCGGGCGGACTACTCGACTCCCCGACGCGCGTTTCGGAGCTCTAAAGCTCCTTCCTCAGGGGGCATGAGTGAAGGATACACGGTGCCCACATTTATATGTGCACACCGGAAGTGCCGCGGACGCGCCGCCCGCAGCTCCGCTGCAGAAGCGCCTCCCACCACTGACGCGGCCGGAAACACGCGGGCCCACGTGATCCAAAGCCCGACATTGGCTGGGCACGTCATACAGCAGGAGCCGCGGGCGCGCATGCGCGGCACTTGTGACCTCGGCGGACATATTACAATAGGGCAAAGGCCCAAACAAACATCTTCAAACAAACAACATCACAATAAAAATTAAAAAATTAAAAAAGGGAAGGTAGGGGGAAAGGAAAAGGGAAGAAGAAAAAGAGGGAGGGAGAGGGGAGGGAAAAACCAGGACCATCTTATACCCCATGAATAACATAATATCTAATCAGAATAACAGTATTCTTGCATATACTATCATTAGGAGAAAATCAACTAGCCACAATATACATTTACAATCACATTGGATATACATGTAGCCCTTATAAATATATACTGACCATAATTTAAAGGTCAAAAACCTTATGAAATCTGTATAGATATATATAACAAAAAATTGAAACACCCCATAATACAATATACTCCACACACATATGTATACATACACATACATACATATATACATATATACATACACACAAACAAACAAAAAAAAGGAGAAAAACCAAAGCCAAACTATATATAAAAAAGGCCCTATCATCAATAGTCCATGCGAAGTCTTCAAAAAAAGAGACAACCGATGAACACATCATCCATCTCCCGAACGTCTACGGCCCCCAATCCATATCCAAGATGAATGCAAGCAGAACTTTTCTCAAGATTCTTCCGTGAGTGCCATAAGATGCCTTCTTAGTAATCTTGAGCGATAGATTTATATCCCAAAACGACCCCGTACACCCGATCCTAATAATAAACTTAAAAGAAAACAAAATTAAAACCAATACATAAAAACTACCACATCATGGTATACCAAAGCACAGTCCCGAAACGCGAGACTGAGATCAAAGAAATGAAACATACGATAAACTTTCATTTAATCCATTGGGATGTACCGTATTTAGCGTCCAGATCCAACGCGTTTCTTTTTGAGCTAGACGTTGGGAGATTTTACCACCCCGAATCCCCATATCTACCATGTCAATACCCTTAAATTTAAGACCACTGCTGTCACAATTATGGTGCAACTTGAAGTGTCTCGGTAGAGTCTTCAACAAGTGCACCTCCTCCTCATTGGCTGCGGCCTGTATGCCCAGCACATGCTCCCTGATCCTAACCTTCAATTGTCTGGTCGTAAGACCTATATAGATCAGGGAGCACGGGCATGTGGCATAATATACCACATTACGGGATAGGCAGTTGATATTTTTCTCAATCTTATATTTTTTCTGCCCTGTAGAATCCGTAAATTTATTATCACTGATCATATTTTCACACGCCACACAGTGGCCACAGGCCGCACTACCACCCTTCTTACTACGAATAAAATTATCCAAGAAAGTCTTAGGTGGATCTCCAACGTAGTGACTACGTACAAGATGGTCTCGTAGATTTCTCGCTCTCCTGAAAGTAATTTGTGGTTTGTCTGGGATGATCCTCGCTAAGATAGGGTCCGTCTGCAGGATATTCCAAGATTTCTTTAAAATCTCACGTACCTGATCAGACTGGGCATTAAAGGTTGTAATAAATCTCGCTATCTCTGATTTCCCAACCTCATCATCGATTTTATACAAGAGAGTATCTCTATTACTATGTTTAGCCCGCAGATAGGCCCTTTTAATTGACCTATTACTATACCCCCTTTCTGCAAAACGACCCCTCAGATCCTTTGCTTGAACCTCAAACTCCTCTTCTGTTGAGCATAAGCGTCTAAGGCGTAGAAATTGACCTATCGGTACAGAGCGTACCATATGGGTGGGGTGTGAGGAGGATGCATGTAGGACCATGTTTGTAGCAGTAGGTTTTCTGTAGAT
Source organism: Dendrobates tinctorius (assembly GCF_039654945.1). Taxonomy (NCBI): domain Eukaryota; kingdom Metazoa; phylum Chordata; class Amphibia; order Anura; family Dendrobatidae; genus Dendrobates; species Dendrobates tinctorius. The sequence goes on along the minus strand of NW_027361731.1, from coordinate 6,531,696 downwards.
AGTGGTCTGTATCCTCCCTTCCGGACCCCTCCTCAACAGAACATCCAAAAATTCTGCCCTACCTAGATCATACGAAGCCGTAAGGTGAATATTAAGGTCCTTACCATTTAATTCCAAAATGAACTTTTCCAGTGACCCTATATCCCCTTGCCAGATCAATAAAATGTCATCTATGTAGCGCGTCCACAAAGGGACGCGCTCCATACATGACAGACGGTCTGACATCAGGAGGTCTCTCTCCCACAGCCCCAGGAACAGGTTAGCGTACGAAGGCGCAAAGGCCGCCCCCATCGCAGTCCCTTGGAGCTGCAGGAAGAAAGACCCCCTGAACGTAAAAAAATTATGCGTAAGGGCAAATTCTAGAATTTCCAGGACAAAAGTCCTGAAACGTGGCGAAAAATTGGATGTGGAGAGAAAGAAATCAACTGCACGTAATCCGTCACTATGGCGGATATTCGTATATAACGACTCAACGTCCATAGTGACCAGAAATGTATCATCCTCCAAAGTAAGACCATCCATTTTTCGTAACAGTTGATTTGTATCTCTGAGGTGGGATGGCAAATCTTCCACAAGTGGCTGGAAAAGAAAATCCAGCCACTGATTAATACACTCCAAGTAGCCCCCCCGCCCAGAGACGATGGGTCTACCTGGGGGACACTGTATGTTTTTGTGAATCTTGGGGAGGAGATAAAAGGTTGGTATCATAGGTTCAGCAACAGTTAATGCTGTGAAGAGTTCCCCGGAAATAACATCGGCATCCCTAGCTCTAGTAAGGATCCCCTTCAGTCGTGCACAGTAGGCGGAAAAGGGGTTAAAAGTCAGTCTCTTATAACAAGTAGTGTTAGAGAGCTGACGCATGGCTTCTCTTTCATACATTGGTCTGGGCCACAGCACGATGTTTCCCCCCCTTGTCCGCCGGCTTAATCACAACATCAGGGAGACTCTTCAGATAACTCAACCGTTTCCTCTCCTCCCCAGAAAGGTTGTCCCTCTGAATAAATTGCGGCAACTTGAGAAATTCATTGCTAACTACTTTAACAAAAAGGTCAATGACACCACAGCTCGAGAGGGGGGGAAACTTCTTGGAGCGTACCCTCAAAGCCGGAGGAATCCTATCTCCCTCGGTGGATGAATGTTCCTCCGCCAACTCCTCAAGAATTCTCAAGGCCGACTGTTCTTTTTCTGTAGGAAACAGTTTATTTTTGTTATCATCAAAGAAAAAACGTTTAAACAGTAACGATCTGGCAAAAATGTGCAGATCTTTAACGGCTGTAAATCTGTCAAAACCCGCCACAGGTGAGAATGACAGACCCTTACATAACAGAGCACAATCAGCTCTGGTGAGCATATAGTCACTAAGATTGATTACCTTGTTACTCTTACTTGACAACAGGGAAGAAACCAGGTCAAACCAAACATACAAAAGAGGACCCAGGCACAAAGGCACTGACACATGGGGGTCGACATACTCAGCCGAGAGCAAAAGTATAACCAACGACACCTAGATCCACAAAGAGGCTATAAAAAACCTTGTTGAAACCAAAGGGATGCTCACAAGATTAACCCCAGCAGCTCCAAGCCTAAGCATACCAGGCAAACCATGACAGGTTTGCTTCAAAGCATACCACATGTCTAAATAAATTGATAAAATTAGTTTTTACCCTGTTGACACAACACACTTTTATAATCTGATGTAATCCACACATGCACATCTTACACATAACACAACATTATAAATTCATACACTAGTAAAACTAAAAACATTATACTCACTACTATAAAACTATGCCTCTAGATAAAAAAATCCTTGAGTAGTTTCCAAAATGGGGTGCCTTATGGAGTATTACCACTGTTTAGGCACATCAGGGGCTCTTCAAGTGTGACATGATGTCGGCAGACCATTCCATCAAAGTCTGAATTCCAAAACATCACACATGCCCTTCCTAGCCCAGCCTTGGCCCAAACAATGGTTTTCCTCCACATAGGGGTATTGGCATACTCAGGAGAAATTGCACAACTTTTGTGGTCTATTTTCTCCTATTACCCTTGTGAAAATAAAAAAAAATCAGAGCTAAAAGATCACATTTTGTTCCACATAAATGATTTTTTATTTTCATGGCTCTACGTTAAAAACTTCTGTGAAGAACTTGGGGATTGAAAGTGCTCACCGCACATCTAGATAAGTTCCCTGAGGGGTCTAGTTTCCAAAATGGGGTCAATTATGGGGGATTTTTGTTTAGGCACATCAGGGGCTTTTCAAATGCGACATGGCGTCTGCTCTCATTTCCATCCAATTTTGTGCTCTAAAAGTCAAACCACGTTCCTTCCTTTCTGAGCCCTGCCATGCATCCAAACAGTGGTTTTCCCCCACATATGGGGTATCAGCATACTCAGGAGAAATTGCACAACTTTTGTCGTCCATTTTCTCCTGTTACCCTTGTGAAAATAAAACAAAAATGGTGCTAAAAGTTCATTTTTGTGACTAAAATGTTAAATGTTCATTTTTGCCTTCCACGTTTCTTCGGTTCCTGTGAAGCACCTGAAGGGTTAATAAACTTCTTGAATGTGGTTTTGAGCACCTTGAGGGGAGCAGGTTTTAGAATGATGTCACTTTTGGGTATTTTCTGTCAGATAGGCCCCTCAAAGTTACTTCAAATGTGAGGTGGTCCTTAGAAAAATTGTTTTGTAAATTTGTTGTAAAAATGAGAAATCGCCGGTCAACTTTTAACCCTTAGGGTAAGTTCACACTGGGCGTTTTTGCTGCTTTTTTTCTGCAACAAAACCTGATCTTCTTGGCAGGAAAAAGCTGCAGCAAAAACGCAGGGTTAGGTGCATTTTTGGTGCATTTTTTGTGCAGATTTGGTGAGTTTTTGGTACGTGTTTTGTGTCTGCCCATGCTAATGTCCATGACTTTTCTGCAGAAAAAAATGCTGCAAATAATGATACCTGCATTTTTTTTAGCGTTTTTCAACACCCATTCAGGTCAATGGGTGAAAAACACTGCAAGTGACATTCTCTATGTCCAATAAAAGCAGTAAATCCCAAAATCCTGATGGCACAAAAAACCATGTGTGTGCATGAGATTTCTGAAATCTCATAGGCTTTACTGGTACTGTAAAAAGCAGATGAAAATTAGCAAAAAAAAACGCATAAAAAAAAACGCCCAGTGTGAACTTACCTTAACTTCCTTACAAAAAAAAAATATGTTTCCAAAATTAAGCTGATGTAAAGAAGACATGTGGGAAATGTTATTTATTAACTATTTTGTTTGATATGTCTCTCTGATTTAAAGGCTCAATAATTCAAAGTTTTCAAACTTTTTGACACATTTACAATTTTTTAACAAATAAAAGTCTGAGCGAACCGTATATTTGTGTGATTCACCGCGCTATGCTGAGCAGATGTATAAAAAAAAAAAAAAAAAGGGGGAAAGAAATACTTAACAGCAGTTATACGTACTTACTAAAAAATGAAGTTGATGTAGAATATTCTGTGTAAGTTGAGATGTCTACGTGGTAAGTAGTTTGCAGGTTATCTGATGGTAGAGATCTCGTTTTTGATAGCTGCTGATCAAAAACGAGATAACCATCAGATAACCTGCAAACTACTTAGGCTAGTTTCACACTAGCGTTTTTGAGCGCAGCGACGGCCTGCGCACTGCCGCTGCTAAGCCCCGCCCCTGCCACGCCTCCGCCGGTAGCTCCGCCTACCGGCGCATGACGTTGCATGCGCCCTGCGTCCCCTATCTTTATCACTGGGGGCGCAGGCCGTGCGCAGTATGCGTTTGGTGGCGCATGCGTCCTTTTGACGGTGCGCCGACCTGCGCCAAATGCAACCTGCTGCAGTTTGGTTGCGCCGGCGCACCGTCAAAAAGGCGCATGCGCCGCCAAACGCATACTGCGCACGGCCTGTGCCCCCAGTGATAAAGATAGGGGACGCAGGGCGCATGCAGCGTCTTGCGCCGGTAGGCGGAGCTACCGGCGGAGGCGCGGCAGGGGGCGGGGCTTAGCGGCGGCCGTGCGCAGGCCGTCGCTGCGCTCAAAAACGCTAGTGTGAAACTAGCCTTACCACATAGACATCTCAACTTACACAGAATATTCTACATCAACTTCATTTTTAAGTAAGTACGTATAACTGCTGTTAAGTATTTATTTTCCCCTTTTTTTTTTTTTTTTTTTTTTTTATACATCTGCTCAGCATAGCGCGGTGAATCACACAAATATACGGTTCGCTCAGACTTTATAACAGGAGCCGACACAGTCCTGTCTCTTCACCAGCTGCATCTGAGTTTTTTGGATAGGTAGCGCCCGTGTTACTTTACCGTAACAAATAAAAGTCATGTCGAAGCAATTTTAAGACTATCATGAAGCCCAAACATGTCATGAAGAAAACAACCTCAGAATCAGTGGGATCTATTGAAGCGTCCAGAGTTATGACCTCATAAAGTGCCAGTGCTCACAAATGAAAAAATTGGCTTGGTCAGGAAGATGAAAACAGGCTTCGGAGTTAAATACACCCTAGGGCCACATGAAAGACACTAAAGGATACAACTTTATAATATTTAGGGGGCGAACAATAATCTAAGCTCTCCTTCCTATAACAACTCTCCCTGAGCTGCTTCCTGATGACGGTGTGCCGAGCATCGCGTCACTGGGTCTTCTATAAACCCGATAACGTGATGCGGCCGGAAAGTCACAGTAATGTCAGTAGCCAACATGACTGCAGCCTTACCGTATATGGCGGGCAATCCCAGCATGTTTATTGGCTGGGAACTCGGGCATGGCGCTCCATCACCTGCGATAATCGAGTAACAAGCTTGTCCGAGCTCCCGATGCCTGACCGAGTAGTGGAGAGCGACTCACTCATAACTAGTATCTACATTATTGTGCTGGAGCAGAACTAGGAGAGAAATAATCACATTGTGTGGGAACTTCTTGGGGCTTCTGTCCTCTCATCCTGCAGTTGTCTAAATGGATCTAATGTGGACTTGGGAACCAGCTAAGTCGCATTCTGTCCACAGCTGTTATGAAGTAGATACCAGAAGAAGCAGAGGGGGCAGACGCCCCGTGCCCCGCACTCTGAGGGAGCCCACCAGGAGCTATGGTACTGTAACTGTATCGGCATGCACAGCGCACCTGTACAGTTACATTCTGTGGCAGGGCAGGGAGAATTGATCTCCCAGCTCTGCTGCTATGGGGCCCTTGAGCAGGCAGGGGCGCGTTGCCAGCTGTGGGCCCCCCCACCCATCATCACCAGTTCAGCTGTATTGGCTAGAAGCCGATACAGTTGACCGCAATGATGAGAGAAGGGGCGTTACGCTCCATCTCCCATCATCCCCCACTCAGCGTTTGACATCATCGATGCCAACATTGACAGGGGGTCGCGATGATGTCATTACCTGGCGCCCACTGTCCGGAGATGTGCGGGCACTCAGATCAGTGGAGGAACCAGGAGGAAAGGTGAGCATTGGATTTATTTTTATATGATCCTGAATTATGCTATAGAGATTGCCTATGGGGGTGCATTATATTAGGGGCTGCATTATACTATAGAGCCTGCCTATGGGGATGCATTATATTAAGAGCTGCATAATACTATATAGTCTACCCATGCGGGTGCATTATATTCAGGGCTGCATTAAGCTAAAGAGTCTTTCAGATGGGGGTGCATTATACTATAGAGGCTGCCTATGGGGTGCATTTTCTTAAGGGCTGCATTATGCTATAGAGGCTGCCTATGGGGGTGCATTATATTAGGGACTGCAATATGCTATAGAGGCTGCCTGTCACGCTCGCACCTTGGCAGATTGGCACGACCGAGGGGGTTGTGGCCCCACTGTTCCAAACTACACTACCCTGGAAGGGGCATGACAAGGACAGCTGCCTTGGTCTTCACTGGAGCCTCTGATGATGAGGTCAAGCTTTTGCAGTAGGTAGCTGCCAGGTGCCACTCCAGGGTGGTGTCTGGCTGTGGCTGCTGATCCCACTGGGGAACAGGACACTAGGACAGGTGTGACTGGCAGACAGGCAGGTGATCACGGCAGGCATGGCTAGTACATAGGCAGGCAGGCACGGCTGAGACTGGTAGGTGGGCACAGCTGAGACACTAGCAGGCGGGCACGGCTGAGACACTGGTAGGTGGGCACAGCTGAGACACTGGTAGGCAGGCACGGCTGAGACACTTGCAGGCGGGCACGGCTCAGACACTGGCAGGAAGGAGTGGTGTATGGAGTAGGTAGAGACCTGTTCACACAGGAGGTGCAGGTACTGGCAGGAAGGAGTGGTGTATGCAGGAACAGGTTTGGAGCTGTTCACACTGGAGAAAAACGCAAAGCTGTGGAAAGGAGCTGCAGTTGGTAGCAAGAGGTTTAGCAGCATCAGAAGCAGAACAAAGCAGAAAGAAGCAGTACCGCAGGAGCGCGGAGCACCAGCAGAGCCACAAGGGTACGGAGCACAGGCAGAGCCGGAACAGTGCGGAGCAAAGGCAGAGCCACAAGAGTCCGAAGCGCAGGCATACTCGCTAGTGTGCGGAGCACAGGCAGAGTCACAAGAGTGCAGAGCAGGCAAAGCCGCAAGAGTTCGGAGCACAGGCAGACGGAGAGGACACAAGGATAGACACAGCAGGGAAAGGATCCACAGACAAGGAGACTGACAGACAGAGGTAGGACTGAGTTCAGACAAGGTAATGGTAAAAGACAAGGTACAGGAACAAAGACACAGAGACCCGGATATACTGCCTCCTGAAGGGCAGAGAGGACAAGTATGAGACAAGGCAAGGAACAATAGCACAGGAACCAGGATATTCTGCTTCCTGGAGGGCGGACGGATACAAGGCAAGGCTAGGAACAGGGACACAGAGACCAGGATATTCTGTCTCCTGGAGGGCAGAGCAGACAGGCACAGATACAGGACTAGGAAACAAGCCTCCAGACAAGGCGAAATGCAGAACAGGACCTGGCAACTCAGCAGCAAGATACTGAGTAAAGGCTTTGCTCAGGCAGCTGCACCCTGATTCCATAAGAACCAGAGAGTTCTGGCGCCGCCCCCCTATGCATACAGCCAGGAAGCATGCAGAGAGCATGCAGGAAGCAAGAGGCACACAGCATGGAGTCGGCAGCAGACGGAACTCACAGTATGGCCTGGAGCAGTGATTAAGTTGGTGTGTGGGGGATGGGAGGCCAAGCAGTTATGCCGGCAGGGTTGTTACACTGCCTTTAGGGGTGCATTATATTAGGGGCTGCAATATACTATAGAGTCTGTCTATGAGGGTGCATTATATTAAAGGGAACCTGTCACCAGGTTTGGCCGATAAGAGATACAGCCATCACCTTTCAGGGCTGATATACAGCATTCCATAATGCTGTATATCTGCCCCCAAACCGGCCTGTAAGAGGAGAAAAATAACTTTTATTATACTCACCTGCGGGGCGGTCCAGTCCAAGGGGTGTCGCTCTTCTTGGTCCAACGACTCCCATCTTCCAAAGATCGCCGTCCTCCTGCTTGCTTCGTGTGGATGATGCGTCACTGCGTCATCCACACAGGCTCCCTGGCATCGTGCTCCTGTGCAGGTGTACTTATCTGCCCTGTTGAGGTTAGAGGAAAGTACTGCAGTGCGCAGGTGCTGGGGCTCTTTGACCTGTGGCATCCCTGGGACCGGATCGCCCCGCAAGTGAGTATAATAAAAGGTATTTTTCTTTTCTTACAGGTCAGGTTGGGGGCCGATATACAGCATTATAGAATTCTGTATGTCAGCTCCAAAAGGTGATGGCCATAACTTATATAGGCCAAAACTGGTGACAGGTTCCCTTTAAGGGATACATTATACTATAGAGGCTCCCTATGGGGTGCATTATATTAAGGGCTGCATTATGCTATAGAGTCTACCTATGGGGGTGCATAAGAGAGCATTATACTGTGTGTAGTGGAGCTGTACGTGGGAAGACTCGGGACATTATAAAATGTAAAGTGAGCACTTACTGTTATAGGGGAACTCAGGTTACTGTGACTCTCAATGGGGCACACAGAGGGCACTATTACTTTCTAGGGGGCAAAATATGGGCACTGATTTCTAGGGCACTTGCTCCCGGCATTACTATATTCTAGAGGGTTGCTTTAGAATTTAGAGGTCACGCAGCAGGTGCAGTAATAGGGACACATACGGCAGCAGTGGCTCAGTATTGGGGTATCAGCAGGATGAGGAGGTTGTGCAGGTTGGGAATAGATGGTGACGGGGCTGGAATATGAGATGTGAAATGTGTCTGTGCCGTATTCTCTGCAGCCGAGTCCTGGCTGGAAGAAGTTGTCACATCGATCTGGGCCAGATGGAAAAGACGGGAAAGTGAACGATACCATCAGAAAGAACGTCAGCGGTAAGTCATTATCGGTAACTGTGCTGTGACCTCTTATATGTTCCACAGGACTGGTATCTACCACTGACCATATGGCGGTAACAGCAATATTGGTCTTTATATAGAGATTATTTTCAGTAACAGCGCAGTCATCTTAGAGGTTCTCCTACATCCACTATTACGGTGCGTCACCCAGTTGTCATCAGGGTTACTTGGTTAGGGGCCACTCAGAAGCTTCACCCCCGAACCAAAACCCTAGCTACACCTCTGCTGTTACGTCACTGTTCACACCACACAGAGACCCCAAAAGAGTCTCAGTGCTGAAGGAGTTAATGTCCCCCCCGCACCCAGTAATGAGGAATCTTTAGCGCCTACCTCCACCCGCTGAGCCGCACTCCACATAGAGAATAATGGAGCCTCCAGCACCGACCTCCACCCGCAGAGCCGCACTCCACATAGAGAATAATGGAGCCTCCGGCACCGACCTCCACCCGCAGAGCCACACTCCACATAGAGAATAATGGAGCCTCCGGCACCGACCTCCACCCGCAGAGCCGCACTCCACATAGAGAATAATGGAGCCTCCAGCACCGACCTCCACCCGCAGAGCCGCACTCCACATAGAGAATAATGGAGCCTCCGGCACCGACCTCCACCCGCAGAGCCGCACTCCACATAGAGAATAATGGAGCCTCCAGCACCGACCTCCACCCGCAGAACCACACTCCACATAGAGAATAATGGAGCCTCCAGCACCGACCTCCACCCGCAGAGCCGCACTCCACATAGAGAATAATGGAGCCTCCAGCACCGACCTCCACCCGCAGAGCCGCACTCCACATAGAGAATAATGGAGCCTCCAGCACCGACCTCCACCCGCAGAGCCGCACTCCACATAGAGAATAATGGAGCCTCCAGCACCGACCTCCACCCGCAGAGTCACACTCCACATAGAGAATAATGGAGCCTCCAGCACCGACCTCCACCCGCAGAGCCGCACTCCACATAGAGAATAATGGAGCCTCCAGCACCGACCTCCACCCGCAGAGCCGCACTCCACATAGAGAATAATGGAGCCTCCAGCACCGACCTCCACCCGCAGAGCCGCACTCCACATAGAGAATAATGGAGCCTCCAGCACCGACCTCCACCCGCAGAGCCGCACTCCACATAGAGAATAATGGAGCCTCCAGCACCGACCTCCACCCGCAGAGCCGCACTCCACATAGAGAATAATGGAGCCTCCAGCACCGACCTCCACCCGCAGAGTCACACTCCACATAGAGAATAATGGAGCCTCCAGCACCGACCTCCACCCGCAGAGCCGCACTCCACATAGAGAATAATGGAGCCTCCAGCACCGACCTCCACCCGCAGAGCCGCACTCCACATAGAGAATAATGGAGCCTCCAGCACATACCTCCACCCACAGAGTCACACTCCACATATATGGCTGCTCTGTGCGCACAGGACCTGTGATGAGGTCACAGGAGGGGAGGAGTCAGGAGTCACATGATCAGGGCCTCAGTGTGTGCAGGACGCTGCTGTGCTGTATTCAGCTTTTCTGCTGGAGTTGCTCCTTTAAGAACAGGGAATGTTGCAAACAGTAGAACAATTCCCCCCATTAAGTGATTGGATCCTTCCAGATCTGGGAAAGATCTTAGTGATATTACAGGCGGGAGATTCCAAGAGCGCTGGATTCAGGGGTGGTCCTGGTGCTGAATGAGCCGTGCGGCCTCCATCTTGGAGAGCGGCCACAACCCCAGACGATGCAGCGGCCGGAGCAATGTTATTGATGGAGAGAATTTCTGCGAGCAGCAGATTAATGAAGAATGTTTTACCGGAACCTCCTGGGGCATCAAGGAAACCCGTCTCCCATCTCCACAGGTTGTAGTTATTAGAGGGAGCAGGGTTAGAAGATGAGGTGGAACGTGAGTGAGGGTCGCCTCCTGCAATGTCCCGGGGTGGAGCATCTTCCATCAGACCACGCAGACATCTCTACATTTCTGCTTTCTCAGACAAGATGGGGTGCAGAGGGGACATTAATGAGAGAAAAATGGACTTTACTGAATTTACCAAATGGCGGCAATAAAACAAAGAGTGAAAAATGTTAAGGGGTCTTTGCTGCATTATACCATCTGTCCCAGAGGATCTGCACCGCAGCGTTGGCTTAACACCTTCATTACCGAGTGCCACAGGTGGCGTCACGAATTATCTACCTATAAACTTTATTCAGCTTCATTCCATCTATATTACATTGACACCCAGGACCACAGACCGGGTCACCGCCACCGTGACACATCCCTTTCAGACACCAGCCTGGTACCGAGTGATCCCCACACCTGCCCTGGGGGTGATCCATTTTGGCGTCACGAACAGGATTCTGAAGCCCGGTGCCACCGGGTCATGTGTGCCAAAGACAGTACTGTGTGCCATAGACTGATCGTGCAATTGCCGCCATTACCCCGCCACCTGGCGCACGCGGGAAGCCGAAGGGGTGTGCCACCGTACCCCCCACAGCGCCACAAGATGCAGGGGCGAGTGCAGCTGTGGCTCCAATTGCGCTGTAGAATCCAGAGGCCAGCTCCGCCTCCAGAGCACAACAAGGTCAAGAGATCACCAGAGCGGTCCCCATAATGCCGCTATCCATGCCATATATACCAGGAGCGGCCTGGCTACCGCAATACTCAGGGGAGTCACATACCCTGAGCGATTTTAAAGAGAGACTGTGCAGTTTGTTTGACGTATATCCTCTGTCTGAAAGCCAAAAGGTAAACATCCTTATTGGGCAGCTAACTGGTGCAGCGCAAAGAGAAGTAAAGTCTCCGCAGGACACTGATAAAGAGACTGTTAAGCAAGTTCTGGCTAAGCTGAGGAGCACCTTTGACACCCACACTGCTGCAGAAATAAAAATGAAGTTCTTTGGGTGCAAACAAAGGGCGCAGGACAGTATATGGGACTATGCTCTTAACCTGCAGGAGGCGCTGCGAGCCATCAAGCAGATTGACCCAGACAGTGTGAAAGATGTAGATAGACCGTTGAATGAACAATTTATTGAGGGACTTCTATCTAGCACCCACAGGACACAGCTGCGTATCATGGCCCTATAAAACCCTGATCTGGGCTTTGCAGACTTTAAAGACAGGGCTATTCAGGTGCTGCATGAACCAAATGTCAGCCGTCCAGTGCCCCCTAGGCTCCCAGCAGTAACATACCACCAAGAGGCAGCATCTTTCCCTCAGAGCCCTGTGGAAGCTGATGCACAGACTAAAGATAGTGATCCATCTGCAGAGCTACGCCTTCAGGTCCAAGAGCTGAACAAAAATATGGCTGCACTTGCCAAAACTGTGCAGTCCATGCAAGTGTCCTCAAAGGAGAAGATCCAGCTGTCCTCCAGTCCAGAGGACGTCCCTTGGCTACGGAAGAAGAGGATCCCACCACTCAGAGGGAGAGAACGATCGCTACGACCAGAAGGGATGTCCCTTCTGCCACCACTGCAGCAAAGCAGGCCACATCAAAAGATTCTGCCACCATGGGGCAGAGGGCCAACCCCCAGGAGTAGGACAACAAGGCCCAAAGAACTGGTGAGCCAAGTATGTTGGAGGGTCCTACCAGTGGTGATTGACGGCATTCCCATGAACGCTTTGCTGGACACTGGCTCTCATGTGACAACTATGCCGTATATTCTTTACAAAAGGTATTGGGTTGACTCTGAACTTACTTGCGGCCCAAGTGATGAGCTGACAGTAGTTGCCAGCAATGGTCAGTCTTTGCTACAAGTGAGATGTAAAGAGATCACCATTAAGGTGGGGCGAGTAGAGTTAAAAAAAACCCAAGGTCTGATAGTTGTAGACATTGATCGACTGGAATGTAACCAAATAATGTCCTTAGGTACTAATGTGATTGAAAATTGTTTTGCCCAGGTTATTGTTTTGATGCAACAGGTAGCTGAGACTGCTGGTTCCAGTGAGCAACGGGTCTTGCAGAAGGAGATCAAGGTCCTGATGCAAAGACAGCAGGTAGAACTATCTGGTGGAAAAATTGGCAGTGTCAGAGATTCATTCCCCATTGCAATACCTCCCAGGGGTGAAATGTTAATTTGGTGTCGGGCAGCCATAGGCCTCAGAGGAAAAGATTGCCAAGCCCTGGTAGAGCCAGTGTACTCTGATAGCTGGCCCACTGTCCTGACAGCCAGAGAGGTAGTTGATGTCCGCAATGGGAGAGTACCTGTATGCATCTTAAATTGTGGGGAGGAGGAGGCCACAATACCTCAGTATGCCACAGTTGCTAAGCTGTTTACTGTCAGTAACAACGCAATACAGGCATCAGAGCCCTTGGTCTCATCCGACCAGGTGGAGGACAATGGCTCTGTAAAGCAGCTGCATGTGGAAACTGACTCCACCCCTTCACACCAAAAGAATGGGGTTTACCGAGTGGCTCAGGAGTATGAGCGGTTATTCAGCAAACACCCTCTAGACTTTGGGAAGGCAAAAGGGGTCCAACACCATATCCCCACTGGAGATCATCCACCCATTAAAGAAAGGTACCGGCCTATACCCCAAACACAATATCAATGTGCCAAAAGTATGTTGCGGGAGATGAAGGAAGCTGGGGTGATCAGAGATAGTTGTAGCCCCTGGGCAGCCCCAGTAGTCTTTGTGAAAAAGAAAGCTGGTACCATGAGAATGTGTGTTGATTACAGAAAAATTAGCAGCATTACACATAAGGATGCCTACCCATTACCCAGAATTGAAGAGTCAGCTGCACTTAAAACTACTAACTATTTTTCCACCTTAGATCTCACTAGTGGGTATTGGCAGGTTCCCATTGCAGAGGCAGACAAAGAGAAAACAGCGTTTACTACACCAATGGGTCTCTGTGAGTTTAACTACATGCTGTTTGGCTCTGCACAGCCCCAGGAACATTTCAACATTTAATGGAGTGCTGTCTTGGACACAAGAACTTCGATATAGTTCTGTTGTATCTTGATGATGTCATTATTTTCTCCAAGACTTATGAAGACCATTTGGAGCACCTGGCTAAGGTGTTTGAAGCCTTGTCCAACTTTGGCCTGAAAGTGAAGCCCTCCAAATGCCTCCTCCTGAAGCCCAAGGTGCAGTACCTCGGTCATGTAGTGAGTGCAGAAGGTGTGGCGACGGATCCTGACAAAGTCACTGTCATCCGGGACTGGCAGAAGCCCAGCAACCTCCATGAGGTACGTCAATTCCTCGGGTTGGTAGGCTACTACCGAAGGTTCATCAAAGGCTTCACTGAGATGGCGACACCATGCAAAATTTTCTAGTGGGCCAGCCCAAGAAAGCCATAAAGAAGAGTCCTACATTTAAATGGAATGAGGAACTGGAAAGGTCCTTCACTCGACTGAAAATGGCTCTCACAGGAGATGAAGTTCTGGCTTACCCAGATTATGATCAACCATTTGTCCTTTATACTGATGCCAGTAACATGGGACTGGGAGTGGTACTGTCACAGGTACAGAATGGTAAAGAAAGAGTGATCTCCTATGCCAGCAGGAAGCTTCATCCCACTGAAAGGAACCCTGACAACTACAGTTGCTTCAAACTGGAGTTCCTCGCCATAGTCTGGGCCATGACTGAACAATTCAAGCACTATCTAGCCGCGGCCAAGTTTACCATCTTCATGGACAACAACCCGCTGACCACACTTGGAAACTGCAACACTAAGTACACTGGAGCAGAGATGGATTGCCCGGCTGTCTAACTACGAGTTTACCATCAAGTACCGAGTGGGGCACAAGAAGGCCAATGCTGATGGGCATTCTGGACAGCGCAATCTGCCAGATGGGGGGAAGAGCCTGAAGCACTCGAAGAAAACGAGTTACCTGCCTTTCACCAGCCAATTGCAGCCCAACGCGCCCAAGGAGTGAGGAACAAACGCTATGTCGTGAAAGAGGCCACCCTAAATCCATTGCCTCATCATGAGTGGGCAGAAACACAGGATAGCGACCCTGCAGTCTCTCTGGTAAAGGAGCTATTGACATAAGCTGACTCACCCCCAGGTCTAGATGCTCCTGAAGAAACCCAGCAGTTGTGGAAGGAAAGAGGCAGGCAGAGGAACCTATGAGGGAAAGCTGTGTCGGAGGAGTATCAATGCCCGCACTCACGAGCTGGTCTGGCAGGTGGTAGTCCCAAAGAGGGAGGCATCATTGGTCTTGGAAGCATACCACAATGGAGCAGGACACTTTGGATGGAAGAAGTTGGAGGCCTTGCTCCGGAAGAGATTCTACTGGGCTGGTATGAGGAAGGCCATTGAAAATTGATGCCAGGAGTGTGGACAATGTAGCATGCGCTGGAAGGACCGTAACAACCAGCGAGCTCCCTTGCAGCCAATAATAACCAAACAGCCACTTGAGTTGGTGGCCCTAGACCATGTGAAGCTGGTCCCAAGCCATTCGGGCTATGTTTATGCTCTTACCATCATTGACCACTACTCAAGGTTTCCTGGTAGTCGTGCCTGTCAAGGATCAAACAGCCAGGACAGCAGCCAGAGGATTTGAACAGCAATTTTGCCGACCACGTGGTTACCCTGAGAGAGTGCTTACAGCTCAAGGCCTAGCCTTTGAAGCAAAAGTGTTCCAGGAATTCTGTAACTTGTATGGTTGCAAGAAGATCAGAACAGCACCGTATCATCCACAGACCAATGGCATATGTGAAAAGATTAATCAAGTGGTGATCGATCTACTGAAGACCTTGCCTTTGGAAGAGAGGAATCTATGGCCAGAGAAGTTGCCAGATCTGGTAGACCTCTACAATCACATTCCTGTGAATTCCACCAACTGCACTCCAGCCTACTTAATGAGAGTGAGGCCTGGCAAGTTGCCTATTGATTTGGATATGGGAGTCCTGACACCTGAGGTGACATCACCAGATGCTGACTGGGACACAGAGCGGCAGCAGCAATACCGTAAAGTGCAAGAGTGCATAAAAAAAGAGTCTTGCTCAGACAAGACAAAAGCAGGAAAAGAACTACAATCAACATGCACCTGCAATTCCCTTGTCACCAGGAGAACAGGTCCTAAAAAGAAAAAGGAGGTTGCACAAATTAGATGACCAATGGGAGGCTGAACCTTACACCGTCCTACCATCAAACTTTGACAACACCAAAGTGTGCCTTATCAGTAAGGATGGAGGCGAAACCTCATCAGCAGTGTCGAGGGATCATCTGAAACTGTGCCCTGACCAACTAAAGGAAAGGATAGAAGAGCAAAATAACCTTCAGCCCATAGAGGAAGAAGAGAAATTCAGCACTGTACTTGGTAAATTCCCTGCAAATTGAACTAGAGTGAATCAGGCTATAGTAGTGCCAGTTTTGACTTTTCCCCAACTGGTAGTGCAAGAAGAAGTGACTCAAGACCACCCTGAAAATCAGCAAGTACAGGCAGCAGATGCCACACCAGCAGTGGAGCAAGAGAACCCTCGCCCTGTCAGTGGTGAATCTGTCATGCCCATAGTGTGTAGAAGTGGTCCTAGGAAATCTAGCATCCCTATGCTACGCAGAACCACCAGCTTTCCGCGAGCTCATGGCCTACGCAGTACCACGCTATGACCTACCCAGTTGGCACTTCTTTTCTCGAAAAGCCATCCCAGCCCTCCACCTGCATGTGAAAGACCGCATTGTCCATGCACTCAAGCAATCAGTGAGTGGAAAGGTTCACCTCACAACAGATGCATGGTCCAGTAGGCATGGCCAAGGCCGTTACGTGTCCATCACTGTGCACTGGGTTAATGTGGTGGATGCAGGGTCCACAGGGGACAGTGGCGGTGGGACATTGCTGCCTAGCCCATGGAATAGGAAACAGTTGACTGTAGGCATTCGACCCTCCTCCTCCTCCAGAAGCGAAAGCTTGTCCACAGAGTGCAGTCGCACGAGCACTCGATTCGCAGTTGCCAGTGTTGCACACGAGGTGTCCCACTATCGAACAGCTAGTGGTAAGAATCAGCAGGCTGTGTTGAAGATGATGTGTTTGGGTGACAACAGACACAACGCGGAGGTACTGGCCGACTACTTGCAGCGACAAACTGAGTCATGGCTGGGCAGTCTGCATCTTGAGCCAGGCAAAATAGTTAGTGATAACGGCCGGAATTTTGTGGCAGCCATAGCCCTTTCAAAACTCAAGACACATACCTTGCTTGGCTCACACCTTGAACCTGGTGGTGCAGTGCTTCCTCAATAATTATCCGGAGTTAACACCCCTCGCACATCCGCTGGTCGCCCGTACACTCCAGTCGTATGCAGAAGCTGTAGCGATTGCTCCACCTTCCCAAGCACTGCCTAATTATCGACGTTGCAACAAGGTGGAACTCCACCCTGCACATGGTTGAGAGGCTGTGCGAACAGAGGCAGGCTGTAATGCAATTGTGGGAGGATATACGGGCAGGCAGTTTGAGGGCAGACATGGTCTTGTCAGGTGTGCAGTGGTCGAAGCTGAAAGACCTCTGTAAAGTCCTTCAGTGTTTTGAGGAATGCACACGGCTGGTAAGCGCAGACAACGCCATCATAAGCATGAGCATCCCACTTATGCGTCTGCTCATGCAAACTTTGACGCACATTAAGGAGCAGGCATCTGCAGCCGAGGAGGAAGAGGAGGAGGGAAGCCTTGATGACAGTCAGCCAATGTCTGCTTAGGGAACTCTCCTGGACGAGGTGAAGGAAGAAGAGGAGGAGGATGATGGGGCTGATTATTTAGGGGAGGAGGATGCTTCTCAGGGGGCAAGAGAAAATGTTGGCGTGGCAAGGTCAGGTACAGGGTTTGTGCGTGACTGGAGGGATGTGGATTTGCCAGAAAGTGCTCCTCTACCCAGCACTCGCAGTGCATCTTTGACACCTGGAACATTGGCCCACATGTGTGATTATGCCTTGCAGATCCTAAAAAGGGACCCCCGCATTGCCAAAATGATGAACGATGACGACTACTGGTTGGCCAGCATCCTGGATCCACGCTATAAAGGCAAATTCCAAAACATCATGCCACAGGAGAACCTTGACCTAATATTGGCTAACAAACAAGCAACTCTGGTAAACCGGTTGGTTGAGGCATTCCCAGCACACAGCAGCGGTGATGGTTCACCCACGAGCCGTAGGGGGCAACATGGAAGAGGTGTTCATGGTGCACACATCTGAAGTGGCGTTGGAGACACAGGTTTCATGACCATGTTGTGGACTGATTTTTCAAGTACCGCTCACATGACTGGTAATACTGCATCGATTGAAAGTGAGAGGAGACAGAAGTTGTCAACTATGGTTACAAACTACTTCTCCCATATCGATGTTCTCCCTCACAGGTCATTCCTCTTTGACTATTGGGCCTGTAAACTGGACACCTGGCCTGAATTGGCACAATATGCCTTACAGGAGCTTGCTTGCCCTGCTGCTAGTGTGCTATCCGAAAGAGTCTTCAGTGCTGCTGGATCAATCCTGACAGTAAAAAGGACCCGTCTGTCGACCCAAAATGTTGATGATCTAACCTTCATTAAAATGAACCATGCATGGGTTTCAAAGGATTTTGTCCCACCTTCCCCTGATGACACATAGGTTGCCAGAAAAATGGCTCGCTTTTGTCCTCCTCTTCCTCGGACTTCTACAATTCCTCCATTTGCAGCTGTTGAATGTCCAACATCAACATATGCCATTTTTTCAACCTCTCTAACTGGGCTGCCTCCCCCCCAGGGCCGGAGTCACCACCTGGCGCATGCACCCGTGCGAGTGCCGTTGCCCTGGACAGGTGGGTGGGCCCAATCTTGGGCGACGGCACTGGCACAGGGTCCCTCATAGTACAATCAAGTGTCTCTGATGGTGGGGGTGCACCCCCGCCGTCAGACACACCGGCGTACTATGAGGGGCCCTGTGCCAGTACCGCCGCCCACGATTGGGCCCCCCTGCTTGCTCAGGGCCCCAGCACTTGCAATACTTACCTCTCCCTGCTCCACCGCTGTGTAGTCTGGGCTGTTAAATCCTTCACTGGGACTGCCACTACAAATTTTTAAACTGATAGATGATGGTTAAGACGTAGCTATGCCCTGTTGTCATGTCCACCATGTTTGTCATGTCTGCCATGTCTGTTTTGTCTCAAGAACTCCTGGAGCGATGTGCATGTGCATATCTTGTCTGCTGTCCTGCATGTTTGCTAGAGCAGTGTGCACACTCACCTCATGTCTGAGCTGCAGGATGCCTGCGTTTCTGCTCTGCCTTCTGTGATCTTCTCGTCTTGTCTAGAGTCCCTGATCATGTGTCCCTGCCTGGATCCTGCACTGTCTGGTTCTGCAATCATCTCGTCATGTCTGGACCGCTGATCATGTGACGTTTCCTAAAGATCCTGCACTGTCTGGTTCAGTAATCATCTCATCATGTCTGAAACGCTGATCATGTGACGTTTCCTAAGGATCCTGCACTGTCTGGTTCGGCAATCATCTCGTCATGTCTAGAACTCTGATCATGTGACCTGTCTAGGTTTCAGCACTGGATCTGCAGTCGTCTCGTCATGTCTGGAACTCTGATCATGTGACTGTGCTGTTATCCTGTGGATCTGAACCCGGAAGTGCTCCCCTGGTCCTGACCTGGAAGAGGAGGGGCTATGCCCTATATCAGGCCGCCCCTTCCTTTGCTCTGGGCCTGAGTATTGTGTGGTGTCCCTGCATGGCTGCTTGGTCTTTGGGGCGCTCCCTCTATTCTGTGCCGTTGCACTCTGCTCTGTCGTGCATCTCTACACACGCTCCGTGCTCGTATTCCGTCTCTTGTCTAGTGTTTCTCTCGTGCCATTTTCTGTCCCTGCTCTGCTTTTCCTTGTAGTCCTTGTTTGCTCTGTTTCTGTCCTTGTGTCTTGTCTTGCTCTGCTTTGTGGCTTCAGGTACCCTGCCTCTGTCTCTGGCGTGCCTCTCTGCACGCGCAGGACTCTGCCTCGCCTGTCCCTGGCGTGCCTCTCTGCACGCGCAGGACTCTGCCTCGCCTGTCCCTGGCGTGCCCCTCTGCACGCGCAGGACTCTGCCTCGCCTGTCCCTGGCGTGCCCCTCTGCACGCGCAGGACTCTGCCTCGCCTGTCCCTGGCGTGCCCCTCTGCACGCGCAGGACTCTGCCTCGCCTGTCCCTGGCGTGCCCCTCTGCACGCGCAGGACTCTGCCTCGCCTGTCCCTGGCGTGCCCCTCTGCACGCGCAGGACTCTGCCTCGCCTGTCCCTGGCGTGCCCCTCTGCACGCGCAGGACTCTGCCTCGCCTGTCCCTGGCGTGCCCCTCTGCACGCGCAGGACTCTGCCTCGCCTGTCCCTGGCGTGCCTCTCTGCACGCGCAGGACTCTGCCTCGCCTGTCCCTGGCGTGCCTCTCTGCACGCGCAGGACTCTGCCTTGCCTGTGTACCCTGTCCCTGGCGTGTCTCTACACGTGCAGGCCTCGCTCTGTCTAGTCCCAAGGTCCTTCCTTGGCCCGGCTCTGGGCTTCTGCCTACGCTCCGCTGCTAGACTGTCCCTGTCCCTGGCATGCTCTCTGCATGCGCAGGTCTCTGCCTTGTTCTTTGTATTGTCCCTGATGTTTCATGCGCCCTTGCACTTTTCACACTAGGCTTTGCCATACTGTCTGTACGTGTCTCTGTCCTGTGTCTTTGCCTAGCCCTGCCTTGTGGCTCCGTGCACTTGCCTGGTCGTCTGTGCCTGCCTGGTGTGCCTCAGCCATGCCGCCTCAGCCGTGCCGCCTCTAGCCGTGCTCGCCTGTGTGCCTCAGCTGTGCCCCGTCCAGTGCTATAGTGGTCTGGCTGCTTGGCCCTGCGGCGGTGCCGCCTCTAGTCATGCCTTCCTGCAACTACCATCGTCAGTACCACCTGCCGGCGCTCCCAGCCGTGGTCTCCGTGCTCCCTTAGGCCTCTTTCACACATCAGGTTTTCGCCGTCAGGCGCGATCCGGCGCTTTTGACAGAAACTGGATCCGGCGAAATGCAATGCCGGATCCGGTTTCCCCCCCATTGACTTGCATTTGCGCCGGATGGCCATGCGTTTCATCTGGCTTTCGCCGGATACGGCAATGTGTCGCGATCCAGCGTCTGGAAAAAACGTCTACTGTAACGTTTTGTCTCCGGCGAAAAAGCCGGACACGCCGGATCCGGCGCGTCCGGCTTTTTCACACAATGAAAGCCTATGAGCGCCGCAATGCGCCGGATCCGGCGAAAGCCGGATCCGGTTTTTTTGGTCTGAGCATGCTCAGTAGCTCTGCCCACAAGACATATATAAAAGCAAGACAGTGGGACCCACAGCCACACCCAACATGCCACCCAAGCCAAGAACCAGGAGAAGGCAGCGGACATCTGCAGCACCACCACCACCCCAAATGGAGCAGCAAATGGAACATGCTGAGGGGAGTCCAGAAGCAGATGAGAGACGGTAATTATCAAATCCCCCATTCCTCCAAACTAGGGCCATGGAATATCAAGATATTCATTGGCCCTTTGTTTCTCTTTATTCAACAGCCGCCAAAGAGATGCAGCAGAAATGGCATCACTGGCAGCAGCAGCAATACCCACAGCCATGGAGTCTGGCCATCAACAGGACAGCACATCTTCTTCTGGGAGCCCTCCCTCGCATCGTCAGCGTTTGACTGTAAGTTTTTATTTCCAAAATCCATCATCTCTGTAATATATGTCTATTCATTGACTTTTATTTCAAAACAGGAATCACAAGATGAAGAGGAGCTCCCAGAAGAAGAAGGAAGGGGTGGACAGACACCTGGAGTGGGCTCACAATTGGTAAGTTTTTTTGCATCAAACGCAGAAACACAACATCACACTACACACAACACATAGAAAACAATGTTCTGCAGACCACACACAGCAAACAAATGCCTACATCCAAAGACATAACATTTTTTGTTTTCTTCTCTAGTCTTCCCAATCTGGTGCTCGGCCAAGAGGTCCTCGCAGTGCCTCCCAGGGTCGTTGGCGACAGCAACGTGGCGGTCACCAGCGTGTAAGTATAAATATTTTTGCTTTGTTTTTTTGCACTTTTTATTTCATTTCTTTTGTGGAGGCTAATTATGTTATTTTTGTCTTTTTCTTTAACAGCCTTCACAGCGTGCTCCCGACTCTGACGGTGAGGATGGAGGAATTGATGTGGACCGACTCATCGATCTCGTCAGAGAAAGGGAGCCGCTCTGGAATATGGCTGACCGCCGCCACACTGACCTGATCGTTACCCGACGATTCTGGGAGGAAATCTGTTCTCTCCTTGTGGGCCGCTGGGAGGACCTCGAAGCTCGGGCCCAGATTAAAGAGCGTAAGTATATACAGTACCGGTTGCTTGATGTAAACCAATGTTTCCCGAACTCCAGTCCTCGTGGTCCCCACGGATCATGTGTTCAGGATTTCTATTTACTTTGGAAATCCTGAAAACATGACCCCTGGGGACCATGAGGACTGGAGTTTGTGAAACACTGATGTTGTATACTAACCACTCCTTTCTCGTTTCAGGGAACAGAATTGTGAATCAGTGGCGGTCTGTGAGAGATCGTATCAAGAAGGAGTTCAATAAAGAGATGCGGGCCCCGAGTGGCTCTGGAGGACGCAGGAGCAAGTACAAGTACGCACAAGCCCTGTCGTTCCTCCGGGAAACAATGCTCACCAGAAGGTAAATATTACACACCACATGTGAAAAAAATGGTAGATGTAACTTTTTTTCAGCCAGGGCCATACCATGTCAGTATTTTAATTGTTTTTTTTTTTTTTTCTCTTTATTACACAGCACGGTGAGCAGCACTCGGGAGCCTGCACGATTGGACCCTTCTGAGGCGATCCCTGAGGAGACCGGCACCGAGGGACACTTCGACCGCCCCGGTACATCTGCACCTTCCCACACATTCGACCCATCTGTCCCATCCACCAGCACAGGAGCATCGTGGCCGCCTACATTACATGAAGCTGCTGGTGAGGAGATCGCTTTCCCTTTACCCCACCCTTCTGCCCCTGCCACCTCTAGTACACCTGCGGGTACTGGGCGGCAGCGGCAGAGGGGTCAGGAAAAGAGTTATGCGCAAGAGTTCTTGCATCTGAATGCATCTTTCCAGAACTGTCTCAAAGTCTTGTCAGAGCAAATCTCCGCAGGCTTTCAGCAGATCAACTCCAGCATTCTGGAGGTGAAGACACTTCTGCAAACCATGCATTCAGAAGCAAGATCTTCGCCAAACCACACCTTTTTCAGGTCTGTTGTGGAGCGCATGGCAACACTATCTCCTACCCAGCAGATGCATGTAATGCATTTGTGCCACGGTGCTCTACAGCAGGTTACCTCCCAACCTCCACCTCCCACCACTGTAGTTCCTCCACCTGCACCCCCTCCAGCCACTTTCCATCCTCCCCCTCCTATTACATCTGCACCCCCTCCAGCCACTTTCCATCCTCCCCCTCCTATTACGTACCAGCAACCTCCCCAGTACCAGACATCTCCCCACTTCCAGCAACCTTCCCCGTACCAAACTCCTTCCCCCATACAACTTGCCATCAACATCATCTGCTCCTACAGTCCCTGCCCAACCCTCCACTCCACCGCCCACCACCTCTTCTGCCTCCCACATGTCCACCCATTCTGTAGCTTTTTCCACACCTTCACCTCTAACTGTTCCTTCCCCACCACGATCCCAGTCCTCTCTCCACACACCCAGTGTCGAAGTGTCCCGCAGCCCCTCCAGCAGTATTTCCACCCCACAGTACACAGATTTGTAATGTGTGTTTTTTGTAATAAAAATGCCCATTGGGTTTAAAACCTTTATTAAAGTTTTTTGCACTTTAAAAACATTTTACAAAAAAAAAAAAAATTAAATAAAAGTTAAATTATCATTTCACAATGGTTGTCTGTCATTTCTTTCTGCGGCGAACTATGTTTAAAAAAAAAGGTTAAA
This sequence comes from Dendrobates tinctorius, assembly GCF_039654945.1. Classification (NCBI taxonomy): domain Eukaryota; kingdom Metazoa; phylum Chordata; class Amphibia; order Anura; family Dendrobatidae; genus Dendrobates; species Dendrobates tinctorius. The sequence goes on along the minus strand of NW_027361731.1, from coordinate 6,508,443 downwards.
TACAGGGTATTTCAAAGGTAAAAAGGTATTCAAAACCAGGTATATAACTGTGGGTAAATTTTAGCTTTTTGCCACAGTTGTGTTCCTGGTTGTGTTTGAAGCAAAGTATTTCACCTAAAGTTGTGTTTATTGTTGGTGATTTCCTACCAATGTACACAACTTTTGTTAAAAGGTGAAATACTTTGCATAAAACACAACCAGGTACACACCTGTGGCCTAAAGGTAAAAATAGTAAGACCATGACAAGAGCCAACTTTGGTTGGCAAAGGTATATACTGTTGGTCCAGAAGGTACACAAGTTTAGGGCACAAATCTTTCACACTCTGTCATCCTGCCAGTGTACTCTGCCTTGAGGTGACATAAAGTATAGTGGAAAATTGTCCCTGAAACCGTCACAGAACTTCTAGTGGTAATATTTCCAACATGCATCTTCGCCAGTAACTTGCTCTTCTCTCCAACCTGCACTTTCTTCTCTACAACCTGTCAAAGAAGGGCTGTAGGAACATGCTATATCTAGTTTTCCAGTAGCCAATCCCGTTCGGAAGGCCACAAGGGTCAATTTTAAAAAACGGATCCGGCGTAATCCGTCGAAAAACGGATGAACCGGATGAGACGGATCCGGTTTTGTCTGTCAAGAACAAGACGGATCCGGCAGAAAACCGGATCCGGCACTTCAGGTTTTACAAAACATTTGCCGGATCTGGCACGACGCCGGATCGCGCCTGACGCCGAAAACCTGATGTGTGAAAGTAGCCTTACACTCACGCTGGTTCTCAAACTGTGCCTTTTCATGCTACTCTTGCACAACTCTTTGTTAACTTTGCTCTGCTCTGATCCCTGTCTTGCCTGGTCCTTGAACCCTGTTCCTGGTGTGCCTCTCTGCACGCGCAGGACTCTGCCTCACATGACCCTGGCGTGCCCTTTGCATGCTCAGGACTCTGTCTTGTGCCTTGGCGTGTCTCTACACACGCATTGTCTTGTGCCTTGGCGTGTCTCCACACACACCCTGTCTCGTTTGTGAACCCTGGCGTGTCCCCTACACACGCACCTCCCTTTGAACCTGGCGTGTCCCCTACACACGCACCTTGCCTTGCACCTAGTCTTGAACCCTGGCGTGTTCCCTACACACGTACCTAGCCTCGGACCTCGGCGTGTTCCCTAACACGCACCATGCCCGGATATCTGTCGTGCCTCATTGCCTGGAACCTGGTTTGCCTGCCGGATGCCCGGAACCTGCCGATCGCTGCCAGAGATCATGAGCTGGATGACTGCGGCCTGATGTCCGCAGCCTGATGCCTTGATGATGTCGATCGTTGCCAGCAGTCCGGAGTCCGATGCCATCGTGCCGTTACCTGTACCTAGGCGTGCCACCTGGCATGTACCATGCTATGGACCTTGGCGTGCCCACGCGCGCACCTTGCACGTTTTGCTTGTTTACACTGTATGTGATCCTGAGTTATTCTAATGAAGTTACCTTGCACCTACGTCTTGTCTCGTCTTGCTTCCTGCTCGTCCTTGTCGTCAGACACTCGTCTAGTGTCCCCTGAGCTGGCCGTCTGGTCCCAGCAGTCGTGGTGGCTCACCCCCTTGGTCTTGCCCCTGACACTCCCTGTATAGGGGGTGGATTCTCACAAGGTAAGCTCGCCCTCGGTGGGTGGGTGCCATGACCCAGAGTGTCCACTCAAAAGATGGGCTCAGCAGGAGCTGAGTCCGTCACACCTGTCCTGTTGGGCTCTATCTTCAGATGATCAATGGCTTCCACTTGTTATGGACTTCGACTCACAATGAGATGCAGTGGTAGTTTATCATCAGCTTTCACAGTTTTCCTACACAGACGTGTGATATTCCTGCCCACATTTTTAAATGTGTCCTCTCATGCCAATCCAATAGAATCGCCTACGGCCTGTGGCTTCTGTCTTTTGGCAGTGAGGACCATGTCTACATCTCTCCCTGTGATCACAATTTGATGGAGATGAGTAACGGTGATGGGATCCACGGTACTGCGATACAGCAACCCTTTCTTCACAAAGAACTGTTTTTGCTGTCTCCACAAAGTAATTGAGGGTCAGCGTTGCCTCTAAGAATTTTCCCGGGAATTTTTCCTGTGATTAGTAATTCCAGAATTTCCGCAATCACTCGACTTTCCGTCTGTACTTTTATCCATCTCGTTTCCTCTTGCGGAGAGTCTGGGCTGTCTTACTGAGACTGAAATATATATGAAGATTTAAAAATACCTCAACAGTGTATACTGGTGTATGCTTAGAATACATTACCCTTTTTCTACTTTTTATATTCTTGTCTAATCCATACTGAGAGTGTCTTTGTCGGACTCCAGAAATATACACGGAGATTTTTAATGTTTAAACTATGCTATATATACCTGTTATCTGGTGATACTGTACCCTTTCTCAACTTTCTACAATCTTGTTGAATCCATACTTGGCCTGAGACCGTCTGAGTCTGCCTCCTGATTAGAGATGAGTGGTGTTTGAGTCAAACTGTTCGCCAAGTTCAAATTTGAGCTGTTTTGGGTGGTGTTCGAGCCGTTCGTAGAACTCGAACACTTCGCTTAAAATTCGGCTGTTCGAGGTTCCGTTCGAGAACGGTTCGTTCACCAAAAGCGTAAATTTATTTTCACATTAATAATGGTTTTCAATGTTAATAGACAGTTTCATGGCATAGTAGCGGTGTCTAGTAGCCAGCGTTGTAGTACACCTGTAAAGGAGCTACACCGTGTGTGTTTCGAATAATTTTTTACCGCATCTTGTCCAGAAAATCCTTTTGGGCCTTGTAGCACTGTCTGCTACTCAGTAGACGAGCCCACCCGTGAACCTAGCTATGCCGCCTGTTTATGAAAGAACCATTTTTTGACTGCATTTAGCCCAGTTAATACTTTGGGCCTAGTAACTGTGTCTGCTACTCAGCAGAGGAGCCCATCCATGAACCAAGCTGTGCCGCCTGTTTATGTAAGAACCATTTTTTAACTCCATGATCAGACTGTGCATACCAGTATCCCACCATAAGAGGTACTTTTATAGTGTCTTAGCAGGCCTTCCATTAGGAGTATGCTCTGATAGCACCATCTATAATCTGTTTTCCACCATGGAATACATGTCGCGTCTGCAGATCATCCTGCACCTGCCATTCGTAGTAGATAACAAATAGATAACATCAACATGGAACAAAACATGTGGCTAATTTCCTAAGACGTTGAAGCCCTGTACACATATCAAACATGAGGTTGGCATTAAGGCAGTGAGATACCTCCTCTCTATGGGTACCCACAACAGGGAATTGATTGATTTCCTTATGGATTCTTTGGAGTATGTACTAACACACAACTTCTTCACATTTAAGGCTGGGTTCACACATAGCGGAACTCTCGCTGAAATTACCGTGAGAATTCCTGATTCCATTCCGCGGGAAAATCGCATTTTATATTCCCGCGATTTTCCCACGGAAAAACTAGCGTTTTGCAAGCGTAATTAGCTTGCAGAATGCTAGCGTTTTCCAAGTGATCTGTAGCATCGCTTGGAGAACTGATTGACAGGTTGACGAGTGTGACCAACTTTTTACTATTGAGGCTGCCTATGCAGTATCAGTAGTAAAAGATAGGATGTAAAAAATAAAATATATTGTTATTCTCACCTTCCGATGGCCCCCGACTTTCCCGCCTCTCTCCACGCTCCCGGCATCTTCCGGTCCCAGTACACTACATCATCGCGGTCATTCTCGCAAAGGATTACTGGGACCGGAAGATGCCGGGAGCATGGAGAAAGGCAGGAAGAAGATCAGGGGCCATCGGAAGGTGAGAATAACAATATTTTTTATTTTAATTCTATTTTTTACAGGGATATGGTACCCAGAGCCTGGAGGACAGTCTCCTCTCCTCCGGACCGTGGGTACCATTCGCAAATGTTCGCCTTACTTATCGCATAGTGGGCACAGCCACATGCGGAAAGTTAGCAGAACAATGCATTCCTATGTGGGCGGAATCGCCGAGATTCCGCAAAATTAATGAGCATGCTGCGTATTTTACCGCGAAGTGATTCCGCCGAGGGAAAATCCGCAGCATTAGCACAGCATTGCGGAATCCCATAGGATTGCATGGGATGCTGTTTTTTTTGCTTTACTGCGGCAATATCGCGCGTTCAAAATTGCTGTGAAAACGCAAAAAAAAGCTACGTGTGAACCCAGCCTAAGAGGGCCTTCTTCCTGCAGCTCCAGGGGATAGCTATGGGGGCAGCCTTCATGCCCTCCATTGCTGTTCCTGGAGCTGTGGGATATGTACATCTTTTTATTCCATCAGGTAAAGAACATTGAGAAAGTCCACCTGTGGTTACTCTTATTTATGACATTTCCCATTTGGCAAGGGTCAGAGAAGAAACTCCTAACAGTCATACAGGATCTAAATGAAAATCCCCTGAATATCAAACTAACCAGTAGCTATAATCAATTCAATATGTATTTCCTTGATATGTCCATCTATAAAGTTGTTGATAACAACTTGCAAACAAAGGTATTTAGAAAGGAAACTGCGGTTAATTCACCATTATGTGCAAAATCTTCACATCCAAGACTGCTGATTAATAACATCCCCACACGTCAGTTCTTCAGGCTCCGGAGGAACTGATTATACAAAAGGACTTTCCTGGAGCAATCCAGAGAATTATCCAACAGATTTAGAGGGGGTATAGTAGAAGAATCATCTGCAAAACCTTCAGGAGGGCAAGAGATACCACCAGATTAGAATTACTGAAACCAAAAGTTAAAAAGGCAGTGTCACGGGCACTAACCGGTGATGTGCACACAGCACGGATCCAGTTAAGCCTGAGACGAGCAGGGGCAGGTTGAACCCCGCAGGCTACCGGGAGTGAGCGTACCCACAGGGTGACAGGACCTGTGGCACATGACCGCAGGGGGTGGGACTGGGGCGGAGACCGCGACACTCACTGGGGAGACAGTGGAGAGTGCTGGCAGGAAAAGGTCTGCCAAGCCGAGGTAGGGACCGAGAGGGCAGCAAAGGTACCAAAGGGAGTATAACAGAAGAGGAGTCAGATCCAGGTAAGGGGGTCAGAACCATGGAGGGCGGACAGGGTACAAGAGGGACAGAGGAAGCAAGCAGTCAGAGCAGAGCAGGGTCAAGTACCAGGCAGACAGCAAACAGTAAAGAATCAATAGACGCAAACCAAGATGGGAGGATGGACCGGATCTGCAACAGGGAATCAAACACAGAGCAGGCACAAGGCAAAAGCACACAAGGGTCAAGCTACTCAGCCGAGGGCAAAAGTGTAACTGACAGTTTGGAGCTTCTCAGGGCTATAAGAAGACCTCCCTGATCCAAAGAGAGGCCACAACCATTAACTCCTGACGTGCAGGTCCAAAACCTGCACTAGGACCATGACAGGAAGATACCCAACAGGTCCGATTCATCTCGCAGTATAACACCAATTGGAAAATGATGAGAGATGCAATAGAAAAATTCTGGCCTCTTCTCTCCTGAGATCCTGACCTCAAAGCATACATTACACAGAAATAATTTATCACCTATAGAAGATCTAGGGATCTCAAGGATAACCTGGTAAGAAGCCATTATGAGAATGACAAAACACCTAACTACTTTGGCACAAAGGGCCCTAAATGGGGATTTTTTTTTCTTTTCAGAAATGTATATCTTGCCCAAATATGAGAGAAGATAGATATGATTTTTGTAATTATTTGTATGTATACATGATTGATTACCACTTCTGATTGATTACCACCACAATCCCCTTTAACCCTTTTCCAACATCGGGTATAAATTTACGCTGATGTCGGACTCCCTCCCTTTGATGTTTGCTCTGGCGCTGAGTCTGCATCTTTTCCAGCACATGATGGACCGGAAATCCCGCCCATCGGTGACCCTGTCACGCAATAGAGGGTAATCAATGGGTTGACATGACAACCAGAGGTCTCCAGCAGACATCTATGGTTGTCACAGCCGGATCTTATGAGCGCTGCCCAATGATTGGCGCTCATAGCAAATGAGAATCTCTGATACATACAGGTGATCTGATCAACACTTCTATGTAGCATAGCCAATCGGGTTATGGTAGCTTCTAGTCTCCCATGGAGATTATTGAAGCATGCCTGTGGAGACATGGGGGGTCAGCAGGTGCCCCGATTTGCTAGTCAAATCTGCATGAACCAGGGATCTTCCCGCCGAACTCCCGCTCTCCTTTTAATGTGGGCTAAACGCTACTCAGACAACACAGGGTGAGGGTAACACTGTGTGGCAATGCTTTATTGAACCACAAAACAGGCAGATAACACATAGAACAGTCCCAGCAAAATACCCAAGATGGTGCACATTAGAGTCTCGTCCTTCCGCTGACTCGCCGTGATAATAGCAGCTGTGAGTTCAGAGCTCCCAGGCTCGCTACCCCACCTGTGGCACACACACAGAGAGGAGATAATGACAAGTGTAGGAAGATGACAGCCCATTGAGTCAAAACAAGGTACAATGCCAGTTGATCCAAGGATCACAACCTGCCTTCTCCAAATGTATCCATGGTTCAGTGATAGTCAATGGAGCAGATCTGTATTCTTCCAACTGAGGCTGAAAACCACTAGGTTGTTTCCTATAGAATGATAGATCCGTGTCCCTCGTGATGGAGCCATGATGTAAAATTGCTAATTTCCTGTCTCTGATCCTTTGGATGTATGGATGTCTTGGCAGAATCTCTCTGGCTGTTTCTCTCTCTCAGTCTCTCTATACAGAGGCATGTAAGCTATTATTAAACTTAACAAGTGTTCCACATTCAGTATTTACATAAAGGGTAAGAATGGAGATGAGATCAAGAATTACTTGATTATTTAAACTATTTACATAGTTTTTCCCTCTCTGCTTTTGAAGTTAGCAGACTGGTTCCATAATATAATGCATAATTAGCATATCAGTAGTGATGAGCGAGTATGTTCAGTGCTCTGGTTTTCCTGAGCATGCTCGGTGTTCTTCGAGTATTTGGGTGTGCGCGGAGATTTAGTTTGTGTCGTCGCACCTGCATGATTTGCGGCTGCTAGACAGTCTGAATACATTTGGGGATTGCCTGTTTGTTAGGGTATCCCACATGTATTCAGGCTGTCTATAAGCCGCAAATCATGCAGCTGCGGAGACACAAACTAAATCTCTGAGCAGGCTTAAATACTCAGAGAATACCTGAGCATGCTCGCAAAAACTTGAGCACCGAGTGTAACGCTTGCGCCTTGGCTGAATGACGTGAGCCGGGGGGTTGTGGCCCCACTGTGCCACAAACCAGACTACCCTGGAAGGGGCGTGACTACGACAGCTACCTCGGTCTACATCAACTGTTCTTCACTGTCCTATTAAGGGAATAGAAGAACCCAGGATATCTATAAACAGAAAGATAGTGAGGAAACACTTAGCTAACCTAAATGAATTCAAGTCACCAGGTCCAGATGAATTACACCCCAGAGTACTGAAGGAGATAGCAGAAGAAATTTCTGAACCCCTCTCCATAATCTTTGAAAATTCTTGGAGAACAGGAGAAGTCCCAGAAGACTGGAGAAGAGCAAATGTTGTTCCTATCTTCAAAAAGGGGAAGAAGGTGGACCCAGGCAACTATAGGCCGGTGAGTCTGACTTCTATACCAGGAAAGATCTTTGAACAAATTATTAAACAACATGTATGTCAGTACCTGGATAAGAATGAAGTGATTAAACAGAGTCAGCATGGGTTTGTAACTAATAAGTCATGTCAGACTAACTTAATTTCCTTCTATGATGGAATCACTGATTGGGTGGATCAAGGAAATGCTGTAGATATAGTATATCTTGACTTCAGCAAAGCATTTGACAAAGTATCTCATACAATCCTTATTGAAAAAATGTCTAAGTATGGAATGGACAAGGCAACTGTTAGGTGGATTCATAATTGGCTTAGTGATCGGACCCAAAGAGTGGTCGTAAATGGCTGCACATCCAGTTGGAAGAATGTCTCAAGTGGGGTACCACAGGGCTCTGTCCTGGGCCCTGTATTGTTCAACATCTTTATCAACGATTTAGATGAAGGAATTGAGGGTAAACTGATTAAATTTGCTGATGACACAAAGCTAGGAGGGATAGCTAATACTAGAGAAGAGAGAGAGAGGATTCAAAAAGATATAAATAAACTGGAGAAGTGGGCAGCAACTAACAGAATGGTTTTTAACAGGGAAAAATGCAAAGTACTACATCTGGGCAATAAAAATGAAAAAAGCATATACAGAATGGGAGGAATAGGGCTAAGCAACAGCACATGTGAAAAAGACTTGGGCATACTAATAGATCACAGACTGAATATGAGTCAACAGTGTGATGCAGCAGCAAAAAAGGCAAATGCAATTCTAGGATGTATTAACAGAAGCATACAGTCTAGATCACGTGAAGTCATTATTTCCCTCTACTCCTCTTTGGTCAGACCTCATCTGGAATATTGTGTCCAGTTTTGGGCACCACATTTTAAAAAAGACATCAACAAACTGGAGCAAGTTCAGAAAAGAGCGACCAGAATGGTGACCGGTCTGCAAACCCTGTCTTATGAGGAAAGGTTGCAGGATTTGGGAATGTTTAGTTTGCAAAAGAGAAGACTGAGAGGAGACTTAATAGCTGTCTACAAATATCTAAAGGGCTGTCACATTGTAGAAGGATCAACTTTATTCTCATTCGCACAAGGAAAGACTAGAAGCAATGGGATGAAACTGAATGGGAGGAGACACAGATTAGATATTAGAAAAAACTTTTTGACAGTTAGAGTGATCAATGAGTGGAACAAGCTGCCACGAGAAGTGGTGAGTTCTCCTTCAATGGAAGTCTTCAAACAGAGGCTGGACAGACATCTGACTGGGATGATTTAGCGAATCCTGCTTTGAGCAGGGGGTTGGACCAGATGGCCCAGGAGGTCCCTTCCAACTCTACGATTCTATGATTCTAACAGTAAATTTGTTATGAATTGGCCATTTATGAAGGAGTCGGAGCCTGATAAAATCCAGGAGTCGGAGTCGGAGTCACAACTGTGGCTTACCGACTCCACAGCCCTGGATATAAGCGGACTATCCCAACTTTGGATCTATCAGTTCACTGTTTGGGTCGTTCTCCGTTTTGGACAGTGCTGGTTATAAAGCCTAACTGCAGCAGGAAGGAAGGACTTTTGATAGCGCTCCCTCTCACATTTAGGATGAAGTAGCCGATCACTGACAGTACTGCACATCTTTGTCACGGTCTCATGCATGGGATGGGAATCATTCTGCACCATGTAGCTCACCTTGGCCAGTATCCTCCTGTCGCCTACTTCCTGAACTGGATCAAGGGGGCATCCCAGGACAGAGCTGGCCCTTCTAATCAGTTTGTCCAGCCTATTCCTGTCCCTGGTTGATATGCCACTACCCCAGCACGCCACACCAAAGAAGATGACTGATGCCACAACAGAGTTGAAGAAGGATGCAAGGAGTGCCCCCCTAACTCCGAAGGCTCTCAGCCTTCTGAGCAGATAAAGCCTACTGTGGTTCTTCCTGTACACTGCATCCAAGTGATGGGCCCAGTCAAGCTTATTATTGAGGATCACACCAAGGTACTTATAGGTGTTGACTATCTCAATGTCATTTCCCTGAATGTTCACCACTACTGGTGGACTTTTGCCCTTGCGAAAGTCTACCACCAATTCCTTGGTCTTCCCGGAATTAATCCTAAGGTGGTTCCTCTGACACCACTCCACAAAAGCTTGGTTAGTATCTCTGTACTCTCTTTCATCTCCTCCTGTGATGAGGCCTACTATTGCAGAGTCATCAGAATACTTCTGCAAGTAGCAGCTAGATGAGTTGCACTTAAAATCCGCAGTGTACAGTGTGAAGAGAAAAGGGGCAAGAACTGTACATTGAGGTGCCCCTGTATTGCAGATCACCGTGTCTGACACACTGTCCCGAACCTTTACAAACTGAGGTCGGTTCGTGAGGTAGTTAAGGATCCAGGTGGAGAGTTGGAGGTCCACGCCAGCAAGGCCCAGATGGTCTCTCTGTACACCTGGCTGTATGGTATTAAAAGCACTAGAGAAATCAAAGAACATTATTCTCACAGTGTTCCCAGGTTTCTCCAGGTGAGAGAGTCCTATCTAGAAGGTGGATAATGGCATCATCCACACCAATGCCCGGCCTGTAGGCAAACTGGAGAGGGTCCATATCCGAGCTCACTAGAGGACGGAGACGTGTGAGAACCAATCTCTCTAGTACCTTCATCAGGTGTGATGTCAATGCTACAGGTCTATAGTCATTAAGGTCTTTCAGATAAGGATTCTTCGGAACTGGTACCACACACGATAATTTCCACAGTTGTGGTACTATACCTATTCTCAGGCTCATATTGAACAGATATGTAATGATCTCACTCAGCTGGAGCCCACAGGTTCTGATAAGCCTTGCACTGATGCCGTCAGGACCTGCAGCCTTCAAAACTTTGATCTTATACAGTTCTTTTGAACCTGGGTACTTGTGAAGAACAGACCCTGGCTCAGTTGACAAGTTGCAGCAGGGGGTGAGGTTATTGTAGCAGAGAGGTGTGAATGGTATGCAGGGGCAGGAGCAGCCAGTGTGTGATTAAATCTGTTAAAGAATAGATTAAGTTCATTAAGCCCCTCTTTATCTACAACCATCCTGGAGACAGTCTGTCTATGCCCAGATATAGACTTTAGACCCTCCCAGACTTCATGAATCCTTTTCTGTGACAATTTCAGTTCAATCTTTCTCTTATAATTAGCCTTTCCCTGCCTGATTAGATTCTTCAGATCTTTCTGCACCTCTCTCAGCCTGCCTTGTCACCTGATCTGAAGGCCAACTTCTCTTTGAGAAGAGCCTTTATTCCAGGGCTGATCCATGGTTTATTGTTAGAGAAGCACCCCACTACTTTTGTGTGTACCGTGTTGTCTACACAGAAATTAATGTAGTCCGTTATACAGTGTGTGAGACCATCCATGTCATCACCATAGGAATCTTGCAGCACATCCCAAGTGGTTGTTTCAAAGCAGTCTCTCAGAGCATCATCACTCTCCTCAGTCCATATCCTCACTGTGCAAGGGACAGCAGGTTCTCTCTGTACAAGTGGCTTGTACACAGGTTGGAGGTGCACTAGGTTGTGATCCGATCTTGCAAGGGGCAGTAGGGCTGACGAGGCATATGCCCCTCTCACATTGGCAAAGAACAAGTCCAATATTTTGTTGTCTCTAGTGAGGCAGGTAACATACTGTGTGCAACCGGGTAGTATGGATGTTGGAGACACATGATTAAAGTCTCCCGAAACCAGAAGGAGTGCTTGGGGGTGAAGGGACTGCATCATGCTCACTGTGGATTGTAGGACCTCAGTGGCGGCATCAGCTTTCGCAGAAGGGGGGACATATGCAGCTATCATGATTACATGCGATAGTTCCCTCGGTAAATAAAAAGGTCTCATGCTCACAGCTAATAGCTCAATGTCCTTACAGCATGTTTGCTCTTTGACCACGATATGCCTAGAGTTACACCATCTATCATTCACAAATATCGCCAGCCCTCCGCCTTTCCTCTTACCACTCTCCCTTGTCCTGTCCACGCGAATGAGTTTAAAGCCATCCAACGAGACAACAGTGTCCGGAGTACCTTCGATGAGCCAGGTCTCTGTAAACAGCAACATACTGCACTCCCTAAATTCCTGATGATGTCTGGTCAGCGCCGACAGTTCGTCCATCTTATTCCCGAGTGACCTCACATTGCCCATAATGACGGAGGGAAGAGCAGGTCTATAGCGCCTTCTTCTAGCTTTCCTGAGGGCTCCAGCTCTGCAACCTCTTCTCTTAGTCCTCCTTATATCTGGTAGAATGTCCTCTGATCTATTAGCAGCATGCTGCCTTGCTGTATCCCTAAGCAGCAGTATAGCTTCTCTGGAGTAGACAGTAGGGTCTTTTTCAGTTCCTGGATTTCCCAACACAATAGATCCAAGTAAAAACAAGGTAAAAAGTCCATCGAAGGTCCAGGTCCTCTTATGGTTTTCCATAGTGTAATGTCCTTTGGAGTAACAAAAAAGAGAAAGGAAAAATAGAAAAAAATAGAGAAAAAAGAGAGTAGTGTGGCCTGCCGCATCCTTCAATTTTGGTTGGGGTGAAGGACAAAAGGAAAGGTGTGGTTCATGACAATGAGCCTCCAATGACGACTCAGTGCTTTTATTTTTTAAAACTCCAGAAGAGGAGGTGATAGAGCTGGAGGCTGAGTCAGCAATGTAAGCCAAAACTTGCTCTTGAAGCTCCGGCTTTAAAAGCGGTTTACCTACTCACAGAAAAGGGAGCCTTCGAGGCCTTGTGGAGCCAGACGATGATGCAGGCTCAACACCTCCTGCATTAGGTGCTATTTTGTTTTTCCCACTACCAGCAGATCCACCACCAACACCATCATTACCAGCTGCCAACCCCCGCCCACTTCCACGGACTCTTCCACCACACTTCCTCATTTTTGGGGAAAATGTACCCAAAAAACCACCAACTATATGGTACTGTAAAACAAGGTACAAGGTGTATATAGTAGTGGGGAGAATTGGAATCTCTGTAGACTTCAGGACACAGTTAGATTCTGTCAGGCCCAGTTTATATTACACCGCAATGTGACAGGCAGATTCTGGATGTTGTAAGAAAGGTGTATAGAGGACTGGGGAGAATTTGAATCTCTCTAGACTTCAGGACACAGTTGGATTCTGTCAGGCCCTGTGTATATTACACCGCAATGTGACAGGCAGAAATTGCCTAGTGTATGACAAACTACAAGGTGTATATAGAATTGGGCAGAATTGGAATCTCCCTAGAGTGTATGTCTGTAAGAACGTACAAACTCCTTGACTTTTTCTTACAGAGTCACACACTTAGATAGCTTCAATTTGGCCGTGATAACAGCCGTTACACGGTACTGTGAGAGGAGCATACACGTACACCGCTGTACGGTGTATGTAAAATTGTCAAGCTCCGTGTTTTTGTTTACGGACTGACACACGCTGTCTCTCTCTAGTTTTGAATGTAATCAAACAGCAAATATACTAAACTGTTTGAAAAACGGACAAAACTATGAGGTGTAGGTCTGTAAGAACGGACAAACTCCTTGGCTTTTCCTTACAGAGTCACACACTTAGCTTCAATTTGGCCATGATAACAGCCGTTACACGGTACTGTGTGAGGAGCGTACACCGCTGTACGGTGTGTGAAAAAGTGAACGCTCAGTACCTCACCACGACAAAACAATAAAATTTGCATTGCTTTTAAAAAAGCAGTTTGAACACTAGTGTGCACACAGCAATGCAGCTAGCCTTAAAAGGCAGGTTAATCACCACCAGCACTGCTGCACAAAAGCAAAAATCTTCACCTTTCACTGCACAGTAACTACAGTGAAAAGCGCTATCAGCACAAGCAGTTTTTTTTTCTTTTTGCCTTCCTAACGCTGCTCACAGAATCAGCAGCTCTCCATATTCTGAGATCAGCATGAGTACCATGGCGGTCGGCGTCCCCACCCTTTTATACCCCCTGTGACGCCCCACAAAGTAAGCCAATCACTTGCATGCCCTTCTCCAAGATGGTGGTGACCAATGCCTATGTTATCACGTTGCCCACAGTGTCCGTTCTTCCTGATTGGCTGAAAAAGGTCGCTAAAGCATCTTTTGAAACGCAACTTTGGTGCTAAAGTCGCCGACCTCGTGGCCGACCTCACGCTAAGGTCGGTTTTCGTTTCATGAAACCCGACTTTTGGGCAAGTCGGCGACTTTTGAATTTTTTCGTCCCGTTTCGCTCAACTCTAAATTGATGTCCTTGGCATTGAAATGGGCACTATAGGTGTGTTTACTGTCCTCCACTCCCTGACGACTTTGCTTCCCCATTGTCTTGCATTGGGTTTCGTGTTTCAGTCAGACCTCCGACTTTTCCCTATAGTCGGCCGATTTTGTTCGACTCGACTTTTAAGAAAGTCTCAACCCCAAAAAAGGCAAAGTCGCTCATCTCTATTTCAAATTTATTAAGGGGTTTTCTCAGGTTGTCAAGCCTCTCACTGATCTCACTTGTAAGGGGGCTGATCTTAAAGACTGGTCACCCCCGGCAGTTGCAGCCTTTTCTACATTGAAAAAATGTTTTATGTCTGCTCCTGTATTGGTCTAGTCCGATCCGTCTGAACCATTCATTGTTGAGGTGGAAGCATCAAAGGCGGGTGTGGGGGTGGTGCTGTCTCAGGGACCGATCACTTTGATTAATTTAAAACTTTGTGCTTTTTTCTCCAAGAAATGTTCTCTTGCTGAGAGAAATTACAATGTCAGGAATCGGGAGTTATTAACCATAAAACTGGCTTATGAAGAATGGAGGCACTTTTTTGGAGGGGGCTATTTAACGGATCACGGTGATTACAGACCACAAGAACTTGTCTTACATTGAGTCTGCCAAGCGTCTGACCCCTAGACAGGCGAGGAGGTCGCTTTTTTTTTTTTTTTTTCATGTTTTTATTTTTCCATCACCTTTATGGCCTAGTTCCAAGAATGTCAAGGCTAATGCCTTATCTCGCAGCTTGGATCTGATGTCACCTCCCGAACCTCCTTCCTCCATTCTTCAGCATGGGGTGGTCTTTCCTGGGGTGTCCTCTGAATTGGAGCGGGATATTCATGAGGCTCAGTGTCTTGCTCCTCCATCATTGCCTGGTAAAAAGCTCTTCGCTCCTGTTAGTATAGGTTGAGGGTGCTCCGGGAGTTCCTCGACTCTGCTTTCTGTGGGCACCCTGGAGTCTTGGCCACACGGAGAGCTATTGCTAGACTGTTCTAGTGTTCCTCCATGTCTTCTGACATCGCAGTGTTTGTGTCTCCTTGTGCTACATGTGCAGGTGTTAAAGTCTCCTAAAACAGTCCGGGGAATTGGTACCATTGGCATTGCCAATTCCGGATAGACCTTGGATTCGTTTATCCATGGATTTTATCACTGATCTCCCTCCTTCCAATGGCAAAACTGTGGTCTGGGTAGTGGTTGACAGATTTAGTAAACAGGTGCATTTTTTTACCTTTGGCAGCACTGCCTAACGCAGAAACACTATCTAAGTTGTTTATTGAGCACATTGTGTGGTTGCATGGCGTGCCTATGAATTTGGTGTCTGATAGAGGGGTGCAATTTGTATCCAAATTCTGGAGGGCATTTTGTAAGAGATTGGATATTAGCTTGACCTTCTCCTCAGTCTACCATCCCGAAACCACTTGTCAGATGGAGAGGACCAACCAGTCACTTGAAAAGATATTGCGGTGTCTTGCCACATCTCAGCAGGAAGATTGGTGTTCCTCATTACCCATGGCTGAGTTCACATTTAATAATCAGTTTGGCACTTCTCCGTTTTTCTGTAACTACGGTTTTCACCCCCATTTTGGTGAATTTTCCAGGCTGGATTCGGGGTGTCCAGGGTCTGATTCGGTGGTTCAGTGGGTGGGGGAGGTGTGGAGGGAGGTCCAGAAGAACATTGGGGTGGCTCAGGGCAAACAAAAAACATTTTGCTGATAAGCGACTATCTGTAGGACCTAAATTTCTGGTAGGAGATAAAGTATGGTTGTCTACCAGAAACAAGTTTATTGGTCCTTACGAGATCATTGAGGGTGTCAATCCAGTTGCCTTTCGCTTATGCTTACCTCCGTCGCTTCGGATCCCCAACGTGTTCCGTAAGTCCCTTGTTAAGTCATTTGTACCTTCCTCTGCTGGGTATCCATCCCCTCCACCTCCTGTCACTGTGGATGGTCAAAGTTGAACGGATTGTTGATTCTGATTCTCGTATGGTTTGCAATTCGCTTCCGTACTTGGTATATTGGAGGGGTTACGGTCCTGAGGATCGATCTTGGGTCCAGGAGCGATCAGTCCATGCAATTCGGTTGGTTCGGGCTTTTCATGCACATTATCTTGGGAAATCTGGAGGTTCAGTGGCACTGTACTGTCATGATCCAGACCGGGTTTTCAGTCCTGTCTTCCCCTCTCCCAGTCATTTCAGGAGTTAACTTTTCTCTGCCTCGTTCTGGTGTCAGGTCTGCTATTTCTCTGCGCTGCATCCTGCAGGCAGTGTCAGTTATATTTTCTGCCTATGGCGTGAGTAGCTAAGGCCTCTTTCACACATCAGTTTTTGCCTTCAGTCACAATCCGTCTTTTTTTTAAAAAAAACGGATCCAGTGAATGATGCCACTGTATCTGTTTTTTTCTCATAGACTTGTATTGGGGATGGATTGCGACGACTGGCTTTCCGTTTCATCAGTCGTTTGATGGATCCGTCGTATATTCTGTGTCCGTCAGCTGGAGACAATGGACAAAGTAACGTTTTTTGTCTACATTGAAAAGTCGGACAGCGACGGATCCAGAGCCGTCCGTTGTTGGCTAAAATGGAAGCCTATGGGTGCAGGATCCGTCGCTGTCCGTCAAAAGAGCATGCCCGGAATAATTTCTCTCTTCCCTACAGCTGCTTTTTCCATTCTGGCACCTAAAAAAGTCTTCAATGGTAAGCGAAGAATTCAGACACATGAGTGAGGAAAAAAAATAATTTTACTAAAGAATTTTATTTTTCTAAAAGCAAAAATTTTAAAAATAAAAAAATAAAAGGCTATAAAAATAATATCTCGAGGGAAGAAAGAAGTGCCATAAAAAATCTTAAGGATAATGCCAAAATAGTAATAAGGGAGGCTGATAATGGGGGGGAGATAGTGCTTCAGGATAGGGAAATATATTTGAAAGAAGCAAATAATATACTTGCCGATGAAAAATATTATAAAAAATTAAATTTGGATCCTTCCAAAAAATTTACAGATGAATATCATGATTTAATTAATTAAGCTTTTGGTAAAAATATTATAAATAAAAAAAAAAAAAAAAAAGAAATTCCTGACAAATAAGAATCCCAACACTGCGATATTCTGTCACCTTCCTAAGGTACACAAATGCCTGAAAAATCCACCTGGTCAGCCTATAATAGCAGGCATTGGTTCTCTCACCAGTCAGCTGTCCCATTACATCGACTTGTTTTTACAAGAATTAGTAAAATCCTTGCCCTCATATCTTATGGACTCCAACCAACTTCTATATGAAATTAGAAATATTGCATGGGAGACAGATTTTCTTTTTATTACCATGGATGTAAATGCTTTGCATTCCAATATTCAGCATGATCTGGGAATAAAAGCAGTGGAGCATTACCTAAAAAGGTATTAAGGAAATGCCGGACTCGCAAAGAGAATTCCTTTTGAAAGGTTTAAAATTTATTCTTGAACGCGTTTTTAAATTTCAGGAACAGCTATATATACACAACGGCTTGGTACCGCAATGGGGACGCGGGTAGCCCCAAGTTTTGCTAATTTATGGGGCGATTCGAGTCCTCATCGCCAATCACCCAATGTGATTATGTTAACCATATAATCCTATACCGTCGCTTTATAGACGATTTGCTCATTATTTGGAGGGGAAGTCAGGAGAAAGCAGAGCAGTTCATCAGTGAGATGAATGCGAATCAGTGGGGAATACCATTCACCGCTAAGATAAGTAATGAAAAACTAGACTTCCTAGATTTGGAATTGTCTCATAATAATAAGGAAATTATTAGTAAAACTTTAAAAAAAAAAAAAAAAACTGACAGTAATGGCTTCCTACATTACAACAGTGCACATTATAAAAAGAGGAAAACCAATATTCCCTTCAGTCAATTTCATAGAATTAGAAAAAATAGCACAAATACAGATGACTACATTGAACAGTCCAAAATTTTAATTACAACATTTTATGATAAAAAATATCCGAAAAAATTAATTCTGAGCGCCTATGAGACAACTTTAAATAAACATTCGTCCTGCGTTTTTTTTCAAACGAAAGGATGAAATATATCAAAACAATAATGGAATTAAGAAAAATAATAGATGGCAATACAATTTCATAACAGCATACAATCGGAACAATAATAATATTAGGAGGATACTCAAATATTGGTATCTATTGAAAAAAAGATGTCTATCTGAGAAAAATCCTACCAGAAAAACCTAATATCACGTTCCGTAGGGCACAATTGCCCCCAGCCACTTAAAACAATTATCACAGGGGGGGGACAGAAAATTAATCTAACAAAAAAAAAATGGATAAAATGAATAAAAACAACAACAAAAAACTGGTGTTTTGCGATGAAATTCAAAAAAGTGCTGTTGCTGTAAAATCATAGATCACAATGCGACTGGGATTCACTGTAACAGCACGGGAGAATTTTTCCCAATTACACAGAAATTATCCTGCGACAGCCAATTTGTGGTATATGTTATTACATGTGCCGGTGGCGTTCAATACGCGGGTCGTACTACACAGTCCCTGAGAACACGTCTGAATGGCCACAGGCACAATGTAAAAAATGGCTTCATGAACCATAGTTTGTCTCGACACTTATGTTTGAAGCACAACAAACAATTTAACATAAAAGTTACACCAGTTGAGCAAATTCCTGAGAACTGCTCTAGCCGCACTGATAAATTAAATCGCAAAGAATCCTATTGGATTTTTAAAATGGAGACTTTACATGCGGACGGATTAAATGAAGTCATTGAGGAAGTATATATATACAGCGAATTTAAATGGTTATATGTGACTAAAATACATTTAAAACAGATTATAAAAGCAGTGCTAATTAGAGTTATAATTTTATAATCTGTTTTAAATGTATTTTAGTCACATATAACCATTTAAATTCGCTATATAATTATATTGTAATTTTATGATATTTATTAACATTTTATATATTATCTGTTACAATCTAATTTTAACTTTTTTTTATATATTTATGGAACGCATTTGCTTTTACTACCATTATGTCCTCTTGTAAACTTCTAACTTGTTTAGGAGTTCTATAGTGGGTGTGTTAGGAACTCATTTTAGTGGTCCACACCCTGTTTAGCATAATACTACTTCTTATAAAGCTATCCACAATTTTGGATCACTTATCACAATATACCTGAGGAAGACATTTTATACTGTCGAAATGCGTTGTATGTGCATTTTCTTGAGAAATGTTAAAAACTTTTTTTGGATAATAAGAAGCCTTGGATCGTACACCTATGGGAGCGCAAATAGCCTGGTATAAAATTTATTAGATAACATTCCTATGTTTACTTGGTCTGAGTGACTTACTAGCTACCAGGGATTTGCAGCATACCGACCACAGAAGAAATCCACCTTTGAACATCTAATGGTCCTAAGTGACCTATATGCAACATATCAAGATTTATAAAAGGTGAGTGACAACTCTATTCACCTACGATCTAATTATACATTTACATTTAGATCGGTGCGCTTTCTTTCTTTCCTACCTTTTTACCAAAAATGTCCTTCAAACTGCAAGTCCAAACTCTTGCCACCTCCTGTCACCTCCAACTCAAAAATATTTCCAGAATCCGTCCCTTCCTCAGCCCTTAATCTACTAAAACTCCTGTATATGCCTTCATCATCTCCTACCTTGATTACTGCAACTTCCTCCACTGTGGCCTCCCTGCTAACTCTCTTGCACCACTCCAGTCTGTCCTCAACTCTGCTGCCAGACTAATCCACCTCTCTCCTTGCTATTCCTCCTCTGCAAATCCCTCCACTGGCTCCCAATTCCTCAACGAATCCAGTTCAAACTACTAACACTGACCTACAAAGTCATCCACAACCTGTCCCCTCCCTATATTTCTGAACCTTTCTCCCAATATCTTCCCTCACATAATCTTCAATCGTCCCAAGACCTCCTACTCTCCTCCACATTTATTCGTTACTCACACAATCGCCTCTAAGATTTCTCCCGAATATCCCCCATCCTCTGGAATTCCACACCTCAACACGTCTGATTATCCACCACCCTCGGATCCTTCAGACGGAACCTGAAAACCCATCTCTTCAGGAAAGCTCACAGCCTGCAATATCCATTCTGCCGACTCAACACCACCCGAGCTACCACCTCACCACCACCAGAGCTGCTGCACCCCTGACCTTCTGTCTCTTCCCCATTATCCCATATAATGTAATTCCGCAAGGGCAGGGTCCTCTCGCCTCTGTACCAGTCTGTCATCATAAATTTATTTACTGTAAATGATATCTATAACTTTGTAACCCCTTCTCATGTACACCACAATGGAATGGTGCTATATAAATAAATAATAATAATAATAACAACAACATAGCTCCCAATCGTCCAGATTCCCGCGGGACAGTCCCGTTTTTGACCCCCCCCTCAAGCGTCCTGCCCGGGACACTATTTTTCCCACATTGCACTGAGCCGCCACGCCCCCATCCACTGACGCCATCCTAGCCCTCCCAGATAGACCAACCGCAGCCTGCAATGATGTGGCTGGGCTGTGTGTTCTGAGCGCACATGACCTGTGAGAGGGGAGGAGTCAGGGGTCACATGATCAGGAGCCTCCATGTCTGTCTGCACTCTGCCGGACTTTGCTTTGCTGGTTGTTATGGTGCTGGAGGAGGTAAAATTTCTGTGTGGGGTCAGGAGGGGTTTACAGTGTGGATGAAGCAGAGCCATGTGTGTTCGAGGTGTATGGAGTGGAGTCGTGTGTGTACGGAGCAGAGCCAGATGTGTTTGAGGTGTACAGAGCGGAGCCGCGGGTGTACAAAGTGTACGGAGCCATGTGTGTATGAGGTGTATGGAGCGGAGCCACGTGTGTACGAGGTGTGGGGAGCGGAGCCACGTGAGTACGAGGTGTACGGAGCGGAGCCATGTGTGTACGAGGTGTGGAGAGCGGAGCTGCGTGTGTACAAGGTGTACGGAGCCACGTGTGTATGAGGTGTATGGAGAGGAGCCGTGTGTGTACGGGGCGTAAGGAGCAGAGCGCGTGTGTACAGGGCGTACGGAGCAGAGTTGCGCGTTTACGGAGCTGAGCCGCACATGTACGAGGTGTACGGAGCGGAGCCACAGGTGTACGGAGCGGAGCCACGCGTGTACGAGGTGTACGGAGCGGAGCCACGCGTGTACGAGGTGTACGGAGTGGAGTCATGTGTGTACGAGGTGTACGGAGCGGAGCAGCGTGTGTATGGGGTATGCGGAGCTGTGTGTGTATGGAGTGGAGCCATATGTGTACTGGATGTACGGAGCGGAGCCAAGTGTGTACGAGGCATACAAAGTGGGCTTTTCCCATGGACACAGGAGTACACGGTGTAGCCCCGAGCAGCACGTTAAAACTCGCACATGACATTCCACCTGAAGTGATGTGCTGGAAGCAGACTGGAAATTAGGTAATTTCATGAGGAGATTGTGACGGAACCAGGAATGCTTCAGATCCATCACCATGTGCTCCTCCGACAGCGCGGACAGCAGGATCGCCTTGGAATCAGGGATGCCGGCCATGTGAGCGGATTATGATATGTCCTGCATCGGGAGGCTCAGGTGGGCATTACAATGGGAGCCGGCTGCTATAGTATCTTTATAGAATCTCTCTTTATTTTTTCTGTCTTTCTCTGTTTCTTTCTCATTCTCTGTTCTGTCTTTCCCTCTCTTTTTCTTTCTCTCTCGCTGTTCTTTCTCTCTGTTCTTTCTTTCCTCTTTTTCTCTCTGTTCTTTCTTCCTTTACTTCTTTCTCTCTCTCTGTTCTTTCACTGTTTCTCTCTGTTCTATTTTTCCTCTCTTTGTTCTCTTTCTTTCCCCTCTTTCTTTCTCTCTCTGTTCTTTCTTCTTTCTCGCTCTGTTCTTGCTTCTCTCTGTTCTCTCTCGCTCTCTTTTCTTTTTTTCTCTCTATTTTCTTTTTTCCTCTTTCTTTTCCTTAGTACTTAGTGTGCCCACAGTAAAAGCCAATATGTTTTCAAAATTAAGCTGATGTAAAGAAGACATGTAGGAAATGTTATTTGTTAACTATTTTGTGTGATATATCTCTCTGATTTAAAGGGTCAGTAATTCAAAGATCGAAAATTGTAAAGTTTTCAAACTTTTTGACACATTTCCAATTTTTTGAAGGAATTTTAAGACTATCATGAAGCACAAACATGTCATGAAGAAAACAATCTCAGAATTACTAGGATCCTTTGAAGAGTCCAGAGTTATGACCTCATAAAGTGACAGTGCTCACAAATAAAAAAAAATTAGCCTGGTCAGGAAGGTGAAAACAGGCTTCGGTGTTAAATACACCCTAGGGCCACATGAAAGACACTAAAGGATACAACTTTATAATATTTAGGGGGCGAACAATAATATAAGTGCTCCCTCCTATAACAACTCTCCCTGAGCTGCTTCCTGATGATGGTGAGCCGAGCATCATGTCACTGGGTCTTCTATAAACCCGATAATGTGATGCGGCTGGACATACACAGTAATGATAGTAGCCAACATGACTACAGCCTTACAGTATATGGCGGGCAATCCCACCATGTTTATTGGCTGGGAACTAGAGCATGGCGCTCCATCACCTGCGATAATCGAGTAACAAGCTTGTCCGAGCTCCCGATGCCCGTTTGAGTAATGGAGAGCCAGAACCGCCGGAGCGCCCCCCCGGAGCACCCCCCTGGAGCCAGAACTGCCAGAGTGCCCCCCCTGAGCCAGAACCAACGGGGCGCCCCCTCATGGAGTCCCACTAATATCCACATTATTGTGCTGGAGCGGAACTAGGAGAGAAATAATCACATTTTGTGGGAACTTCTTTGGGCTTCTGTCCTCTCATCCTGCAGTTGTCTAAATGGATCTAACGTGAACTTGGGAACCAGCTAAGCTGCATTCTGTCCACAGCTGTTATGAAGTAGCGTAGCTACCAGAAGGAGCAGAGGGGGTGGACGCCCCATGCCCCGCACTCGGAGGGGGCCCACCAGGAGCTATGGTACAGCATGCCCGTACAGTTACATTCTGCAGCAGGGCAGGGAGAAATGATCTCTCAGCTCTGCCGCCCGGCTGCTATGGGGCCATTGAGCAGGCGGGGGCGCGTTGTCAGCAGTGGGCCCCCCCACCCATCATCACAAGTTCAGCTGTATTGGCTAGAAGCCGATACAGTTGACCGCATTGATGAGAGGAGCGTTACGCTCCCTCTCCCATCATCCCCCCTCAGCATCTGACATCACTGATGCCAATACTGACAGGGGGTCGCGATGACGTCATTACCTGGCGCCCACTGTCCGGAGTGTGCAGACACTCAGAGCAGTGGAGGAACTAGGAAGAAAGGTGAGCATTGGATATATTTTTTTATGAGGCTGAATTATGCTATAGAGATTGCCTATGGGGGTGCATTAAATTAGGGGCTGCATTATACTATAGAGACTGCCAATGGGGGTGTATTATATTAAAGGCTGCATTATGCTATAGAGGCTGCCTACGGGGATGCATTATATTAACCAAATAGAAAGAAATAGCCAGCTCACCAGAGATCAAGCGCAGAAACTCGGAGCTCCGTGCGGACCAACGTCATAGACCATAGAAGGAAAGTTCTGCTCCAGCTGCTATTTGACATAGACCGTCTGGTCGAAACGTGTAGCCTGTCATCTCTGTTGTGGTGAGGTTATATGGAGAGTCTTCACCATTGTATGTTTTAATGGTTTTTCATTAAAGAAGATTTTAATAGCAGCTGGAGCAGAACTTGCATTATATTAACGGCTGCCTAATACTATAGAGTCTACCCATGCGGGTGCATTATATTCAGGGCTGCATTAAGATAAAGAGTCTACCTATGGGGGTGCATTATATGATAGAGGCTGCCTATGGGGTGCATTATATTAAGGGCTGCATTATACTATAGAGTCTACCTATGGGAGAGCATTATATTAGGGGCTGCAATATACTATAGAGGCTGCCTATGGGGTGCATTTTCTTAAGGGCTGCATTATGCTATAGAGGCTGCCTATGGGGGTGCATTATATCATGGGCTGAAACATGCAATAGAGGCTGCCTATCACTCCCGCACCTTGGCAGATTGGCGTGAGGGGTTTGTGGCCCCACTGTTCCACAAACCACCCTACTCTGGAAGGGGCATGACTAGGACAGCTACTTTGGTAACCTTTGATGGTGAGGTCAGGCTTGTGCAGTAGGTAGCTGCCAGGTGCCATTCCAGGGTGATGTCTGGCTGTAGCTGCTGATCCCACTGGGGAATAGGACACTAAGACAGGTGCAACTAGCAGACAGGCAGGTGATCACGGCAGGCACGGCTGGTACTCAGGCAGGCGGGCATGGCTGAGACACTGGCAGGCGGGCACGACAGACACTCGCAAGAAGGAGTGGTGTATGGAATAGGTAGAGACCTGTTCACACAGGAGGTGCAGGTACTGGCAGGAAGGAGTGGTGTATGCAGGAACAGGTTTGGAGCTGTTTACACTGGAGAAAAACGCAAGACTGTGGAAATGAGCTGCAGTTGGTAGCAAGAGGTTGAGCAGCATCAGAAGCAGAGCAAAGCAGAACCGCAGGAGCGTGGAGCACCAGCAGAGCCACAAGGGTACGGAGCACAAGTAGAGCCGAAAGAGAGCGGAGCACAGGCAGAGCCACAAGAGTGCAGAGCGCAGGCAGAGCCGCTAGAGTGCGGAGTACAGGCAGAATCGCAAGAGTGCAGAGCAGGCAAAGCCGCAAGAGTGCAGAGAACAGGCAGACGGAGAGGACACAAGGATAGACACAGCAGGGAAAGGAGCCACAGAAAAGGAGACTGACAGACAGAGGTAGGACTGAGTTCAGACAAGGTAATGGTACAAGACAAGGTACAGGAACAAAGACACAGAGACCCGGATATACTGCCTCCTGGAGGGCAGAGAGGACAAGTATGAGACAAGGCAAGGAAGAATAGCACAGAGCTGACAGGCACAGATACAGGACTAGAAAACAAGCCTCCAGAAAAGGTGAAACAGAACTGGACCTGGCAACTCAGCAGCAAGATAATGAGTAAAGGTGTTACTCAGGCAGCTACCACCGGGTGAAGCTGCCCAAAATACTAGAAGCCTCTTGGTAATTGGCCAGGAACACATTAGGCAGGTGCACCCTGATTCCATAAGAACCGGAGAGTTCTGGAGCCGCCCCCCTATGCATACAGCCAGGAAGCTTGCAGAGAGCAGGCAGGAAGCAAGAGGCACACAGCATGGAGTCGGCAGCAGACAGAACTCGCAGTATGGCCTGGAGCAGTGGTTAAGTTGGTGTGTGGGGGGTGGGAGGCCATGCAGTGATGTCGCCAGTGCCTCCCTTTAGGGGTGCATTATATTAGGGGCTGCAATATACTATAGAGTCTGTCCAAGGGGGTGCATTATATTAAAGGGAACTTGTTACCAGGTTTGGCCGATAAGAGATACAGCCATCACTTTTCAGGTCTGATATACAGCATTCTATAATGCTGTATATCAGCCCCCAAACCGGCCTGTAAGAGGAGAAAAATAACTTTTATTATACTCACCTGCGGGGCTGTCAAGTCAGAGGGGTGTCTCTGTTCTTGGTCCAGTGCCTCCCATCTTCCAATGATCGCCGTCCTCCTGCTTGCTTTGTGTGGATGATGCGTCACTGCATCATCCACACAGACTCCCTGGCATCGCGCTCCTGTGCAGGTGTACTTATCTGCCCTGTTGAGGGTAGAGCAAAGTACTGCAGTGCGCAGGTGCCGGGGCTCTTTGACCTGACACATCCCTTGGACCGGATCGCCCAGAAAGTGAGTATAATAAAAGATCTTTTTCTTCTCTTATAGGTCGGGTTGGGGGGTCAATATACAGCATTATAGAATGCTGTATATCAGCTCCAAAAGGTGATGGCCATAAGTTATATAGGCCAAAACTGGTGACAGGTTCCCTTTAAGGGCTGCATTATACTATAGAGGCTGTCTATGGGGGGTGCATTATATTAGGGGCTGGATTCTGCTATAGTTTCTGCCTATTGGGGGTGCAGTTTATTAAGGGCTGCAGTACACTATGGTGGTTGCATTATACTATGGTGTTTGCCTATGGGGTACATTATACTATAGAGTCTGCCTATTTGGAGTGCATTATGCTATATGGAGACCTATGGGGAAAGCATTATACTATATATTCAGGACTATATTGAGGATTGTCTGGTGCATTATTCTTTATGGAGGCTATCTAGGGGGCCATTATACAGTGTGGAGATTACAGTGTTGGAGCTATGAAACAGTTTGGGGAATATTAAGGGGTCAGCATATATACAGTGAGGGGGCATTAGACTGTGTATAAGAGAGCATTATACTGTATATAGTGGAGCTGTACCGGGGAAGACTCTGGACATTATAAAATGTAAAGTGAGCACTTACTGTTATAGGGGAACTCAGGTTACTGTGACTATCAATGACTATTAAAGGGGAACACAGAGGGCACTATTACTTTCCAGGGGGCAAAATATGGGAGCTGATTTCTAGGGCACTTGCACCCGGCATTACTATATTCTAGAGGGTTGCTTTAGAATTTAGAGTTCACACAGCAGGTGCAGTAATAGGGACACATACGGCAGCAGCAGCTCAGTATTGGGGTATCAGCAGAATGAGGAGGTTGTGCAGGTTGGGAATAGCTGGTGACGGGGCTGGAATATGATTTGTGAAATGTATCTGTGCTGTATTCTCTGCAGACGAGTCCTGGCAGGAAGAAGTTGTCATATCGGTCTGGGCCAAATGGAAAAGATGGGAAAAGAGGCAAGTCTGTGCTGCGATCTCTTATATGTTCCGTAGGACTGGTATCTACCACTGACCATATGGCGGTAACATCAATATTGGTCTTTACATAGAGATTATTTTCAGTAACCTGGTCATCTTAGACGTTCTCCTACATCCACTATTACGGTGCGTCACCCAGTTGTAATCAGGGTTACCTGGTTAGAGGCCCACTCAGAAGCTTCACCCCCCCGAACCAAAACTCTAGCTACACCTCTGCTGTTACGTCACTGTTCACACCACACAGAGACCCCAAAAGAGTCTCAGTGCTGAAGGAATTAATGTCCCCCGCACCCAGTAATCTTCAGCGCCTACCTCCACCTGCAGGGCCGCACTCCACATAGAGAATAATGGAGCCTCCAGCACTGACCTCCACCCGCAGAGCCACACTCCACATAGAGAATAATGGAGCCTCCGGCACCGACCTCCACATAGAGAATAATGGAGCCTCCAGCACCGACCTCCACATAGAGAATAATGGAGCCTCTGGCACCTACCTCCACCCGCAGAGCCACACTTCACATGGAGAATAATGGAGCCTCCAGCACTGACCTCCACCTGCAGAGCCACACTCCACATAGAGAATAATGGAGCCTCCGGCACCAACCTCCACCCGCAGTGCCACACTCCACATAGAGAATAATGGAGCCTCCGGCACCAACCTCCACATAGAGAATAATGGAGCCTCCAGCAACGACCTCC
Organism: Dendrobates tinctorius; assembly: GCF_039654945.1. Lineage (NCBI taxonomy): Eukaryota > Metazoa > Chordata > Amphibia > Anura > Dendrobatidae > Dendrobates > Dendrobates tinctorius. The sequence goes on along the minus strand of NW_027361731.1, from coordinate 6,481,101 downwards.
ACATAGAGAATAATGGAGCCTCTGGCACCTACCTCCACCCGCAGAGCCACACTTCACATGGAGAATAATGGAGCCTCCGGCACCGACCTCCACCCGCAGAGCCGCACTCCACATAGAGAATAATGGAGCCTCCAGCACTGACCTCCACCTGCAGAGCCACACTCCACATAGAGAATAATGGAGCCTCCGGCACCGACCTCCACATAGAGAATAATGGAGCCTCCAGCAACGACCTCCACATAGAGAATAATGGAGCCTCTGGCACCTACCTCCACCCGCAGAGCCACACTTCACATGGAGAATAATGGAGCCTCCAGCACTGACCTCCACCTGCAGAGCCACACTCCACATAGAGAATAATGGAGCCTCCGGCACCGACCTCCACATAGAGAATAATGGAGCCTCCAGCAACGACCTCCACATAGAGAATAATGGAGCCTCTGGCACCTACCTCCACCCGCAGAGCCGCACTCCACATAGAGAATAATGGAGCCTCCAGCACTGACCTCCACCTGCAGAGCCACACTCCACATAGAGAATAATGGAGCCTCCGGCACCGACCTCCACATAGAGAATAATGGAGCCTCCAGCAACGACCTCCACATAGAGAATAATGGAGCCTCCAGCACCGACCTCCACCCGCAGAGCCGCACTCCACATAGAGAATAATGGAGCCTCCAGCACTGACCTCCACCTGCAGAGCCACACTCCACATAGAGAATAATGGAGCCTCCGGCACCAACCTCCACCCGCAGAGCCGCACTCCACATAGAGAATAATGGAGCCTCCAGCACCGACCTCCACCCGCAGAGCCGCACTCCACATAGAGAACAATGGAGCCTCCAGCACCGACCTCCACCTGCAGAGCCGCACTCCACATAGAGAATAATGGAGCCTCCAGCACTGACCTCCACCCACAGAGCCACACTCCACATAGAGAATAATGGAGCCTCCGGCACCGACCTCCACCTGCAGGGCCGCACTCCACATAGAGAATAATGGAGCCTCCAGCACCGACCTCCACATAGAGAATAATGGAGCCTCCAGCACCGACCTCCACATAGAGAATAATGGAGCCTCTGGCACCTACCTCCACCCGCAGAGCCACACTTCACATGGAGAATAATGGAGCCTCCAGCACCGACCTCCACCCGCAGAGCCGCACTCCACATAGAGAATAATGGAGCCTCCAGCACCGACCTCCACCCGCAGAGCCGCACTCCACATAGAGAATAATGGAGCCTCCGGCACCAACCTCCACCCGCAGAGCCGCACTCCACATAGAGAATAATGGAGCCTCCAGCACCGACCTCCACCCACAGAGCCGCACTCCACATAGAGAATAATGGAGCCTCCGGCACCTACCTCCACCCACAGAGCCGCACTCCACATAGAGAATAATGGAGCCTCCAGCACCAACCTCCACCCGCAGAGCCGCACTCCACATAGAGAATAATGGAGCCTCCGGCACCGACCTCCACCCGCAGAGCCGCACTCCACATAGAGAATAATGGAGCCTCCAGCACCGACCTCCACCCGCAGAGCCGCACTCCACATAGAGAATAATGGAGCCTCCGGCACCGACCTCCACCCGCAGAGCCGCACTCCACATAGAGAATAATGGAGCCTCCAGCACCGACCTCCACCCGCAGAGCCGCACTCCACATAGAGAATAATGGAGCCTCCAGCACCGACCTCCACCCGCAGAGCCGCACTCCACATATATGGCTACTCTGTGCGCACAGGACCTGTGATGAGGTCACAGGAGGGGAGGAGTCAGGAGTCACATGATCAGGCCCTCAGTGTGTGCAGGACGCTGCTGTGCTGTATTCAGCTTTTCTGCTGGAGTTGCTCCTTTAAGAACAGGGAACGTTGCAAAAAGTAGAACAATTCCCCCCAAAAAGTGATTGGATCCTTCCAGATCTGGGAAAGATCTTAGTGATATTACAGGTGGGAGATTCCAAGAGCGCTGGATTCAGGGGTGATCCTGGTGCTGAATGAGCCGTGCGGCCTCCATCTTAGAGAGCGGCCACAACCCCAAACGATGCAGCGGCCGGAGCAATGTTAGTGATGGAGAGAATTTCTGCGAGCAGCAGATTAATGAAGAATGTTTTACCGGAACCTCCTGGGGCATCAAGGAAAACCCGTCTCCCATCTCCACAGGTTGTAGTTATTATAGGGAGCAGGGTTAGAAGATGAGGTGGAGCGTGAGTGAGGGTCGCCTCCTGCAGTGTCCCAGGGTGCAGCATCTTCCATCAGACCACGCAGACATCTCTACATTTCTGCTTTCTCAGACAAGATGGGGTGCAGAGTGGACATTAATGAGAGAAAAATGAACTTTACTGAATTTACCAAATGGCTGCAATAAAACAAAGAGGGAAAAATGTTACGGGGTCTTTGCTGCATTATACCATCTGTCCCAGAGGATCTGCACCGCAGCGTCGGCTTAACACCTTCATTACCGAGTGCCACAGGTGGCGTCATGAATTATCTGCCTATAAACTTTATTCAGCTTCATTTCATCTATTTTACATGGACACCCAGGACCACAGAACGGGTCACCGCCACCGTGACACATCCCTTTAAGACACCGGCCTGGTACCGAGTGATCCCCACAGCTGCCCTGGGGGTGATCCATTTTGAAGCCCGGTGCCACCAGGTCATGTGTGCCAGAGACTGTACTGTGTGCCATAGACTGATCGTGCAATTGCCGCCATTACCCCGCCACCCGGCGGACGCGGGAAGCCGAAGGGGCGTGCCGTCATGGGCGGTGCCTGTGAGAGAGTGCAAGAAGTAAAGTGCTGCATGTGAATATATCAGCGGGCTGGAAGTTAGAAGCGGAGGCCTGCAGTCCCGGCGTGCTCCGATCATACAGCCTGCGGAGCTGCATCCTGGAAAGCCAACAGAACATGGAGCCTGGCCAATGGTAATTGGGGGGAAGAGAATGTCTGAGGCAGGAAAAGATGCAGCGGTGGATGCCACCGTACCCCCACAGCGCCACAAGATGCAGGGGCAAGTGCAGCTGTGGCCCCAATGGCACCGCAGAATCCAGCGGCCAGCGCCGCCTCCAGAGCACAACAAGGTCAAGCAATTGCCAGAGCATTCCCCATAATGCCGCTATCCATGCCATATATACCAGGAGTGGCCTGGCTACCGCAATACTCAGGGGAGTCACATACTGTGCAGTTTGTTTGATGTATATCCTCTGTCTGAAAGCCAAAAGGTAAACATCCTTATTGGGCAGCTAACTGGTGCAGCGCAAAGAGAAGTAAAGTCCTGACAGGACACTAATAAAGAGACTGTTAAGCAAGTTCTGGCTAAGCTGAGGAGCACCTTTGACACCCGCACTGCAGCAGAAATAAAAATGAGGTTCTTTGGGTGCAAACAAAGGGCGCAGGACAGTATACGGGACTATGCTCTTAACATGCAGGAGGCGCTGCGGGCCATCAAGCAGATTGACCCAGACAGTGTGAAAGATGTAGATAGACTGTTAAAGGAGCAATTTATTGAGGGGCTTCTATCTAGCACCCACAGGACACAGCTGCGTATCATGGCCCTACAAAACCCTGATCTGGGCTTTGCAGACTTTAAAGACAGGGCTATTCGGGTGCTGCATGAACCAAATGTCAGCCATCCAGTGCCCCCTAGGTGCCCAGCAGTTACCACCAAGAGGCAGCATCTTTCCCTCAGAGCCCTGTGGAGGCTGATGCACAGACTCTAGATAGTGATCCATCTGCAGAACTACGCCTTCAGGTCCAAGAGCTGACCAAAAATATGGCTGCACTTGCCAAAACTGTGCAGTTCATGCAAGTGTCCTCAAAGGAGAAGATCCAGCTGTCCTCCAGTCCAGAGGACGTCCCGTGGCTACGGAAGAAGAGGATCCCACCGCTCAGAGGGAGAGAACGATCGCTATGACCAGAACGGACATCCCATCTGCCGCCACTGCAGTAAAGCAGGCCACATCGAAAGATTCTGCCACCATGGGGCAGAGGGCCAACCCCCAGGAGTAGGACAACAAGGCCCAAAGAACCGGTGAGCCAAGTATGTTGGAGGGCAACTGGTCCTCCCAGTGGTGATTGATGGCATTCCCATGAATGCTTTGCTGGGCATTGGCTCTCAGGTGACAACTATGCCGTATATTCTTTACAAAAGGTATTGGGCTGACTCTGAACTTACTCGCGGCCCAAGTGATGAGCTGGCAGTAGTTGCCAGCAATGGTCAGTCTTTGCTGCAAGTGGGATGTAAAGAGATCACCATTAAGGTGGGGCAAGTAGAGTTAAAAAAAAAAAACAAGGTCTGATAGTTGTAGACATTGATCGACGGGAATGTAACCAAATAAGGACCTTAGGTACTAATGTGATTGAAAATTGTCTTGCCGAGGTTATTGTTTTGATGCAACAGATAGCTGAGACTGCTGGTTCCAGTGAGCAACGGGTCCTGCAGAAGGAGATCAAGGTCCTGATGCAAAAACAGCAGGTAGAACTATCTGGTGGAGAAATTGGCAGTGTCAGAGTGATTCATTTCCCATTGCAATACTCCCCAGGGGTGAAATGTTAATTTGGTGTCAGGCAGCCATAGGCCTCAGAGGAAAAGATTGCCAAGCCCTGGTAGAGCCAGTGTACTCTGATAGCTGGCCCACTGTCCTGACAGCCAGAGAGGTAGTTGATGTCAGCAAAGGGAGAGTACCTGTTTGCATCTTAAATTGTGGGGAGGAGGAGGCCACAATACCTCAGTATGCCACAGTTGCTAAGCTGTTTACTGTCAGTAATAAAGCAATACAGGCAGCAGAGCCCTTGGTCTCATCCGACTAGGCGGAGGACAATGGCTCTGTAAAGCAGCTGGAGGAGTGGTGTCAGCAGCTGCATGTGGAAACTGACTACACCCCTTCACACCAAAAGAATGAGGTTTACCGAGTGGCTCAGGAGTATGAGCGGTTGTTCAGCAAACACCCTCTAGACTTTGGGAAGGCAAAAGGGGTCCAACACCATATCCCCACTGGATATCATCCACCCATTAAAGAAAGGTACCAGCCTATACCCCAACACAATATCAATGTGCCAAAAGTATGTTGCGGGAGATGAAGGAAGCTGGGGTGATCAGAGATAGTTGTAGCCCCTGGGCAGCCCCAATAGTCTTTGTGAAAAAGAAAGAGATAGTACCATGAGAATGTGTGTTGATTACAGAAAAATTAACAGCATTACACATAAGGATGCCTACCCATTACCCAGAATTGAAGAGTCATTACCTGCACTTAAAACTACTAACTATTTTTCCACCTTAGATCTCACTAGTGGGTATTGGCAGGTTCCCATGGCAGAGGCAGACAAAGAGAAAACAGCGTTTACTACACCAATGGGTCTCTGTGAGTTTAACTACATGCTGTTTGGCTCTGCACAGCCCCAGAGACGTTTCAACAGTTAATGGAGTGCTGTCTTGGACACAAGACCATCGATATAGTTCTGTTGTATCTTGATGACGTCATTATTTTCACCAAGACTTATGAAGACCATTTGGAGAACCTGGCTGAGGTGTTTGAAGACTTGTCCAACTTTGGCCTGAAAGTGAAGCCCTCCAAATGCCACCTCCTGAAGCCCAAGGTGCAGTACCTCGGTCATGTAGTGAGCACAGAATGTGTGGCGACGGATCCTGACAAAGTCACTGTCATCCGGGACTGGCAAAATGCCCAGCAACTTCCATGAGGTACGTAAATTCCTCGGGTTGGTAGGCTATTACCGAAGGTTCATCAAAGGCTTCACTGAGATGGCCACACCTATGCAAAATCTTCTAGTGGGCCAGACCAAGAAAGAAGAGTCCTACATTTGAATGGAATGAGGAACTGGAAAGGTCCTTCACTCGACTGAAAATGGCTCTCACAGGAGATGAAGTTCTGGCTTACTCAGATTATGATCAACCATTTGTTCTTTATACTGATGCCAGTAACGTGGGACTGGGAGCAGTACTGTCACAGGTACAGAATGGCAAAGAAAGAGTGATCTCCTATGCCAGCAGGAAGCTTCGTCCCACTGAAAGGAACCCTGACAACTACAGTTGCTTCAAACTGGAGTTCCTCGCCATAGTCTGGGCCATGACTGAACAATTCAAGCACTACCTAGCCGTGGCCAAGTTTACCATCTTCATGGACAATAACCCGCTGACCCACTTGGAAACTGCAACACTAGGTGCACTGGAGCAGAGATGGATGGCCCGGCTGTCTAACTACGAGTTTACCATCAAGTACCGAGCGGGGCACAAGAATGCCAATGCTGATGCGCTGTCCAGAATAACCAATCTGCCAGATGGGGGGAAAGAGCCTGAAGCACTCGAAGAAATCGCGTTACCTGCCTTTCACCAGCCAAGTGCAGCCCAACGCACCCAAGGAGAGAGTAACAAACGCTATGCTGTGAAAGAGGCCACCCTAAATCCATTGCCTCATCATGAGTGGGCAGAAACACAGGATAGCGAATCTGCAGTCCGTCTGGTAATGGAGCTACTGACACAAGCTGACTCACCCCCAGGTCTAGATGCTCCTGAAGAAACCCAGCAGTTGTGGAAGGAAAGAGGCAGGCTGTTCCTCTATGAGGGAAAGCTGTGTCGGAGAAGTATCAATGCCCGCACTCACGAGCTGGTCTGGCAGGTGGTAGTCCCAAAGAGGGAGGCATCAAGGGTCTTGGAAGCATACCACAATGGAGCAGGATACTTCGGATGGAAGAAGTTGGAGGCCTTGCTCTGGGAGAGATTCTACTGGGCTGGTATGAGGAAGGCCATTGAAAATTGGTGCCGGGAGTGTGGACAGCTGTAACCTGCGCAGAAAGGACCGTAACAACCAGCGAGCTCCCTTGCAGCCAATAATAACCAAACAGCCACTTGAGTTGGTGACCCTAGACCATGTGAAGCTGATCCCAAGCCGTTTGGGCGATGTTTATGCTCTTACCATCATTGACCACTACTCAAGGTTTCCTGGTAGTCGTGCCTGTCAAGGATCAAACAGCCAGGACAGCAGCCAGAGCTTTCGAACAGCACTTTTGCCAACCACATGGTTACCCTGAGAGAGTGCTTACAGATCAAGGCCCATCCTTTGAAGCAGAAGTGTTCCAGGAATTCTGTAACTTGTATGGTTGCAATAAGATCAGGACAACACCGTATCATCTGCAGACCAATGGCATGTGTTAAAAGATGAATCAAGTGGTGATCGATCTACTGAAGACCTTGCCTTTGGAAGAGAGGAATCTGTGGCCAGAGAAGTTGCCAGATCTGGTAGACCTCTACCATCACATTCCTGTGAATTCCACCAACTGCACTCCAGCCTACTTAATGAGAGCGAGGCCTGGCAAGTTGCCTATTGATTTGGATATGGGAGTCCTGACACCTGAGGTGACATCACCAGATGCTGACTGGGACACAGAGCGGCAGCAGCAATACTGTAAAGTGCAAGAGTGCATAGAAAAGAGTCTAGCTCAGACAAGACAAAAGCAGGAAAAGAACTACAATCAACATGCACCTGCAATTCCCTTGTTGCCAGGAGAACAGGTCCTAAAAAAAAAGGAGGATGCACAAATTAGATGACCAATGGGAGACTGAACCCTACAGTGTCCTACCATCAAACTTTGACAACACCAAGGTGTGCCTTATCAGTAAGTATGGAGGCGAAACCTCATCAGTAGTGTCGAGGGATCATCTGAAACTGTGCCCTTACCAACTAAAGGATAGAAGAGCAAAATAACCTTCAGCCCATAGAGGAAGAAGAGAAAAAGTCAGCACTATACTCCGTGAATTCCCTCCAAATTGGACTAGAGTGAATCAGGCTATAGTAGTGCCAGTTTTGACATTTCCCCAACTGGTAGTGCAAGAAGAAGTGACTCAAGACCACCCTGAAAATCAGCAAGTACAGGCAGCAGATGCCACACCAGCAGTGGAGCAAGAGAACCCTTGCCCTGTCAGTGGTGAATCTGTCATGCCCACAGTGAGTAGAAGTGGTCCTAGGAAATCTAGCAGCCCTGTGCTACGCAGAACCACCAGTAGTGTAGCCAGTAAAGAACGCACTACACCAGTAGTAGTTAACATAAGGGTTCCAATAAGGTCCCAAACAACACCAGTGCTACGTAGGTCTGTCCGTAGTACCCAAGGTAGACCACCCATCAGGTTCTGTATATAAATAAGTTATGTAATTGGTAAATAGTAAATATAAATATGCAACTTTTCAAGAATATGTGCCTACAGAGATTCTGTAAGAATCTTTTGAGCAATCTCAGTTTAGTTTTTGATGGACAGTTGGGCCACAGGACTAGGAGTGGCCAGGAATATCCTTGTATATAGAATCATAGAATCGTAGCGTTGGAAGGGACCTCCTGGGCCATCTGGTCCAACCCCCTGCTCAAAGCAGGATTCGCTAAATCATCCCAGTCAGATGTCTGTCCAGCCTCTGAAGACTTCCATTGAAGGAGAACTCACCACTTCTCGTGGCAGCCTGTTCCACTCATTGATCACTCTAACTGTCAAAAAGTTTTTTCTAATATCTAATCTGTGTCTCCTCCCATTCAGTTTCATCCCATTGCTTCTAGTCTTTCCTTGTGCAAATGAGAATAAAGTTGATCCTTCTACAATGTGACAGCCCTTTAGATATTTGTACACAGCTATTAAGTCTCCTCTCAGTCTTCTCTTTTGCAAACTAAACATTCCCAAATCCTGCAACCTTTCCTCATAAGACAGGGTTTGCAGACCGGTCACCATTCTGGTCGCTCTTTTCTGAACTTGCTCCAGTTTGTTGATGTCTTTTTTAAAATGTGGTGCCCAAAACTGGACACAATATTCCAGATGAGGTCTGACCAAAGAGGAGTAGAGGGAAATAATGACTTCACGTGATCTAGACTGTATGCTTCTGTTAATACATCCTAGAATTGCATTTGCCTTTTTTGCTGCTGCATCACACTGTTGACTCATATTCAGTCTGTGATCTATTAGTATACCCAAGTCTTTTTCACATGTGCTGTCACTTAGCCCTATTCCTCCCATTCTATATATGCTTTTTTCATTTTTATTGCCCAGATGTAGTACTTTGCATTTCTCCCTGTTAAAAACCATTCTGTTAGTTGCTGCCCACTTCTCCAGTTTTTTTAAATATTTTTGAATCCTCTCTCTCTCTTCTCTAGTATTAGCTATCCCTCCTAGCTTTGTGTCATCAGCAAATTTAATCAGTTTACCCTCAATTCCTTCATCTAAATCGTTGATAAAGATGTTGAACAATACAGGGCCCAGGACAGAGCCCTGTGGTACCCCACTTGAGACATTCTTCCAACTGGATGTGCAGCCATTTACGACCACTCTTTGGGTCCGATCACTAAGCCAGTTATGAATCCACCTAACAGTTGCCTTGTCCATTCCATACTTAGTCATTTTTTCAATAAGGATTGTAATGGAGACTTTGTCAAATGCTTTGCTGAAGTCAAGATATACTATATCTACAGCATTTCCTTGATCCACCCAATCAGTGATACCGTCATAGAAGGAAATTAAGTTAGTCTGACATGACTTATTAGTTACAAACCCATGCTGACTTTGTTTAATCACTTCATTCTTATCCAGGTATTGACATACATGTTGTTTAATAATTTGTTCAAAGATCTTTCCTGGTATAGAAGTCAGACTCACCGGCCTATAGTTGCCTGGGTCCACCTTCTTCCCCTTTTTGAAGATAGGAACAACATTTGCTCTTCTCCAGTCTTCTGGCACTTCTCCTGTTCTCCAAGAATTTTCAAAGATTATGGAGAGGGGTTCAAAAATTTCTTCTGCTATTTCCTTCAGTACTCTGGGGTGTAATTCATCTGGACCTGGAGACTTGAATTCATTTAGGTTAGCTAAGTGTTTCCTCACTATCTTTCTGTTTATAGATATCCTGGATTCTTCTATTTCCTTAATAGGACAGTGAATAACAGTTGATGTTACATCTCTTTCTGAGAGAAAACAGATGCAAAATAGGAATTTAAAAGTTCAGCCTTCTCAACATCCTGTCTTACCATTTCATCATTTTCATCCTGTAAAAATCCTATAGCATTTTTGACTTTTCTTTTACTTTTGACATATCCCCAGTTACTAACAGATATTATTCATCTTGGAGCCACAGTACAAATGCTGTTTCGAAGTCTAAGGTGCTGAGTATAAGCCGACATAAATCACTGCCGCATACTATTTTAGAAACACTGTCTGACACGAAGTGGAGGTGTGTGTCTGATAAGATCTCCATCTACTCCCAAATTTTGACTTTGACAAAGTTCTCCTTAATTGTGACCAAACTAAATCCCCAGTCATACTAAGCAAGATTGCTAGCGAGATCGCTGCTGGGTCACAAGTTTTGTGACCCAGCAGCGATCTCGCCAGTGATCTCGCTGTGTGTGACACGCATCAGTGACCGCCCCCCCGCTGGGTATCGCTGATCGTGCTCTAATGTCCTGGACATTTTTTGATCGTTGGCCTCCCGCTGGCGAGGACACATCACTGTGGCAGCAGGAGACCATCGATTAGCGAGCTCCCAGCGCTGTTAGCAGACGCTGGGAGCTGGTATCCAAGGTAAACAGCAAGTAACTAAGCGCACGCGTCGTTTAGTTACCCGCTGTGTACCCTGGATACCAGCATGCTCGCGCTGGGAGCTGGTATCCAAGGTAAACAGCGGGTAGCTTAGCGACGCGCGCGCTTGCTACCCGCATCGTCGCTGGTCCTGACCGCTGGTGAGATCTTCCTATTTGACAGCTCACCAGCGATCATGTAGCGACACACCAGTGATCCTGACCAGGTCATATCGTTGTCGGGATCGCTGGTGCGTCGCTAAGTGTAACGGGACCCTAAGACATGCTGTACATAAAAACAAACTAAAACATTTTGTGGAGGGTCTCTTCATCATTGGAAGTGACTTTAATGTTGTTTAGGACACCTCTTTAGACGCGTCCCTGGGCCGAAGTCACCAATCTAAAACATAAGCAAAAGCTTTACTAAACATGCTCCGATCTCTCCAACTGGTCGATGTATGGAGGATGCTACATCCAGACATGAAGGATTACAGTTGCGGCCAAAAATATTGACACCCCTGCAATTCTGTCAGATAATACTCAGTTTCTTCCTGAAAATGATTGCAAACACAAATTCTTTGGTATTATTATCTTCATTTAATTTGTCTTAAATGAAAAAACACAAAAAGAATTGTCCTAAAGTCAACTTGGATATAATTCCACACCAAACATAAAAAAGAGGGTGGACAAAAGTATTGGCACTGTTCGAAAAATCATGTGATGCTTCTCTAATTTGTGTAATTAACAGCACCTGTAACTTACCTGTGGCACCTAACAGGTGTTGGCAATAACTAAATCACACTTGCAGCCAGTTGACATGGATTAAAGTTGACTCAACCTCTGTCCTGTGTCCTTGTGTGTACCACATTGGTCTTCTTTCTTTTCTCCATGCTCAAAGAACTGTCTGAGGACTTGAGAAACCAAATTGTGAGGAAGCATGAGCAATCTCAAGGCTACAAGTCCATCTCCAAAGACCTGAATGTTCCTGTGTCTACCGTGCGCAGTGTCATCAAGAAGTTTAAAGCCCATGGCACTGTGGCTAACCTCCCTAGATGTGGACGGAAAAGAAAATTGACAAGAGATTTCAATGCAAGATTGTGCGGATGTTGGATAAAGAACCTCGACTAACATCCAAACAAGTTCAAGCTGTCCTGCAGTCCGAGGGTACAACAGTGTCAACCCATGCTATCAGTCGGCATCTGAATGAAAAGGGACTGTAAGGTAGGAGACCCAGGAAGACCCCACTTCTTACCCCGAGACTTAAAAAAGCCAGGCTGGAGTTTGCCAAAACTTACCTGAAAAAGCCTAAAACGTTTTGGAAGAATGTTCTCTTGTCAGATGAGACAAAAGTAGAGCTTTTTGGGCAAAGCCATCAACATAGAGTTTACAGGAGAAAAAAAGAGGCATTCAAAGAAAAGAACACGGTCCCTACAGTCAAACATGGCGGAGGTTCCCTGATGTTTTGAGGTTGCTTTGCTGCCTCTGACACTGGACTGCTTGACCGTGTGCATGGCGTTATGAAGTCAGAAGACTACCAACAAATTTTGCAGCATAATGTAGGCCCAGTGTGAGAAACCTGGGTCTCCCTCAGAGGTCATGGGTCTTCCAGCAGGACAATGACCCAAAACACACAAAGCACTGGAGACTTCTAAGGTGGCCAGCAATGAGTCCAGACCTGAATCCCATAGAACACCTGTGGAGAGATCTAAAAATGGCAGTTTGGAGAAGGCACCCTTCAAATATCAGGGACCTGGAGCAGTTTGCCAAAGAAGAATGGTCTAAAATTCCAGCAGAGCATTGTAAGAAACTCATTGATGGTTACCGGAAGCGGTTGGTCGCAGTTATTTTGGCTAAAGGTTGTGCAACCAAGTATTAGACTGAGGGTGCCAATACTTTTGTCTGGGCCATTTTTGGAGTTTTGTGTGAAATGATCAATGTTTTGCTTTTTGCTTCATTCTCTTTTGTGTTTTTTTCATTTAAGACAAATTAAATGAAGACAATAATACCAAAGAATTTGTGTTTCAATCATTTTCAGGAAGAAACTGAGTATTATCTGACAGAATTGCAGGGGTGTCAAAACTTTTGGCCACAACTGTATATGTATTATTCTCTTTTATACAATACACGTAGCTGTATAGCCCTTCTCTTAATTAGCCATCACGTGCTTAACTGCTATATGGTCAGATCATGCTCCTGTATACTGTAATCTGACTATACCTAACTCCACACAAGGCTTCACTTGTTGGAACTTAAATGATAATCTGCTTTAAAGGGAATCTGTCACCCCATTTTTGCTGTATGAGCTGCTGGCATTGACATCAGGGGCTTAACTACAGCATTCTGTAATGCTGTAGATAAGCTCCCGATGTAACCTGAAAGAGAAGAAAAACAAGTTGATTATACTCACCGGGAGGCGGGGGTGGGTGTGGTTTGTGTCATGGTCCAGTCTGGCGCCTCCCATCTTCATACGATGACGTCCTCCTTCTTACTTCTGCCGCGTCTTTATCTGACTTCTGAGTCGGGGCGCCATGTGGTGGTTACTGCGGGTAGTGGAGCTGGCTGGGTTGACAGAGGTCTGCCACCTGACGACGTCAGGGCATCGTAGGTATGCCCCATGGCTACTGCTAGTTGTGTTGTTAGGATTAGGGGTCTGCAATCCGCTAAGTTACCAACCTTTCTGGTTTCCTGGTGGCCTAGCCTATTCCTGCCATCCTCCTCAGTGACCTATTCATAACACTGGAGGTAATGTGTTTTGGCTATGTACCTGGGTTTGTTGTAAAACCATGGACGCAAGGAATAAAAAACAGTAGCATCGTTAACCTGCATAGGTGATTATTATTATCATTATTATACATTTAGATAGCGCCATTTATTCCATGGCGCTTTACATGTGAAAGGGGAAATATAGACAAGTACAATAAACATGTGCAAGGCAAGGGACACAAGTACAGAAGGAGAGAGGACCCTGCCCGCGAGGGCTCACAGTCTACAGGAATGGGTGAGGATACACTAGGAGAGGGTAGAGCAGGTCGTGCGGTGGTTAAGTAGAGCGAGGATCATTGCAGGCTGTAGGCTTGTCGGAACAGGTGGGTCTTCAGGTTCTTCTTGAAGGTTTCTGTTGTTGCTGATTGTCTGATGTGTTGCAGCAGAGAGTTCCAGAGTATGGGGGAAGCATGGGAGAAGTCTTGAATGCGGTTGTGGGAAGAAGAGATGAGGGGGGAGTAGAGAAGGAGATCTTGAGTGAATTGAAGGTTGCGTGTGGGTAGTGTGGTGTAATGACCACTGTGTCCACTAGGGAGCGCTGTGTGGATGTCCCAGGAGAGAGGATGAATGGCAGAGTCATGAATGACCATTATGTATCTCAAGGTGGGTGGCCTTGAGATGGAGACTGATGTGTGTGTTGATCAGCAGTGATACTGCTGACGTGTTGTGTCAATGTGTCTGGGAGAAATCTCCAGGTAACTGGGGAGACAGGCGGTTCCAGTTACCTACAAACCCACCCAGGGGGTGTGTTTAAGAACGCTATTCCAAAGTGTCTGTGAATGGTTCAAGGACCTGTGATGAGGTCATAGCCATGTGAGCCGGTGGGCATGGCTACGGACCATATAAGGTGGCCAGGGTAGGTCACATGTGGTGAATGCTGGGACCCGTTGGTCCAGTGTGGAAGGTCATGCTGAGATGGGGCTTCCTGGCTAACAGCCTGTGAAGTGGCTGTGAGTAATGGCGACTTGTACCTGTTAGTTGCCTGGAGGGAATGAACATGTGCAGCATAGTGAAGCAGCATGAGGAAACCCTGACAGGGTGAGATAACTTGGTGGCTAGAAAGCCTGCGCATTGAACAGTGCATAACTTGTATGACTACAGGATAATAGAGCTGAACTCTGTAATGGACGCTGTTTCCTGTTGCTTTGGCAGTTTATGATGCTGAATAAACCGAAGGGACTATGATTGTTTTATGGAAAACCCATGCCGGATCTGTTTTTTGTGGCTGCAAGCGAGTGATCCCCTTGTGAATGACAGCGCTACCTCACAATTGGTGGAGATTGCAAAGGACAATATAACAGCCTTGTTGCTGGGAGCAACGGAAGAGGACTGCAAAATTCGGTGGCTAAGGTACTGGGACACCATGTTACAAATGTATGGAGGAGACAGGTTGTGGATGACTTTGTATGTCATGGTTAGGGTTTTGAACTGGAGCCTCTGGACAATAGGAAGCCAGTGAAGAGCCTGGCATAGGAGGGAGGCTGGGGAATAATGGGGAGACAGGTGGATTAGGTGGATTATTACAACCACAACTTCAGATCCTCACAATGATGAAACTGCTTTACCATTTCAATGGGAAGCAGTCAAATGTGTCCTCAGAGGGATACTAATAATACACGGATCCAGTATCAAAAAAGAGAGAGAGCAGCTAAAGTCTCCCGTTGCTTGAGTGGATTGCTATCCTTGACAAACAACATAAACTATTTGCTTCCCTCCAGGTATACACCCACAAAGTGGCCATTTCTATGGGATAATGGATATATTGTGTGTTTTCATATAAATGCTGTGCATTTTTATGTGGACTCGGCCTTCTAAATACTTTGTGAGACCTGCTGACAGCCAGCACAAAAAGGGTTAATCCTCTCCCAGGCTTGATCAGGTGACCCAGCTCTGTTTTAATATGCAGAAGGTTTCAGGCCTCCATAGAATTGTTTTTGTTGTGCCTTAGCCTACTTATTCACACAATTTTTCTGCCCCAAAAATAAAACAAATACAGGCAAGATATCGAAAGTGGGCAATCTCCGTCAGACCCCTCATCTATCTGTGGGCTGCAAATTGTGGCATTTGAGTCCTCCATTGAACTGCTTTTCCTGTGTCTTACCCTAGTTATTGACACCAGTTTGCTGAAAAATAAAATTTTACAGGACAGATATTTTAAACTCTGGTTTAAACGCACACGGATCACTTAGCAGTTGGCTTAAAATCCATGTGGCCATCCAGTACGTGGGTTCAAAGGCTTATTGGGGTGCGTGTTATTTTGGTGCAGGGTAGGCCTTGCATTCAGTGCATAAGCAAATAGTATGGGAGTAACAAATGAATAATGTGAACTTGGTTTTCATGTGGCCATCTAGTACGTGGGCTCAAAGGCTTATTGGGGTGCGTGTTATTTTGGTGCAGGGTAGGCCTTGCATTCAGTGCATAAGCAAATAGTATGGGAGTAACAAATGAATAATGTGAACTTGGTTTTCATGTGGCCATCTAGTACGTGGGCTCAAAGGGTTATTGGGATGCGTGTTACTTTGGTGCAGGGTAGGCTTGCATTCACTTAATAGGCTAACAGTATGGGAGACACACTTTCTTCTATTGGGAACTTTTTTGTCATGAGGCCCTCAAGTACATCTGTGGAAAGGGTTATTGGGGTGTGTGTTACTTTGGTGCAGGGCAGGCCTTGCATTCAATGCATAGGCTAACAGTATGGCAGTACCAAATGAAAATAATGGGAACTTTGGTTTCATGTGGCCATCCAGGACATCTGTTCCAAGTGTTATTGGGGTGCGTGTAACTTTGTGGTAGGGCAGGCCTTGCATTCAATGCATAGGCAAACACTATAAGATGCAGGATAGGAAAAAAGTGGTCAGACAATCCGCGCAAGTATCATGAAGGTTCATGATACTTGCATGTGTTTTTTTTCCTGAGGAAGGAGTTCTGTGAAACTTTGAAACATGTCGAATAAAGACCACTGTAATAATAATTGTTCATAGTGATTTGCAGCGCGGATTGTCTGACCACTTTTTTCCTATCCTGCATCTTCTACGTCGGTACCTCATGGATCTGTGGTTTCTGCAGCAGCGAATCCTCCATGCTTATTACAAGCTCCATCTGGTGAGTGTATTATTTTTAAATTGATATACCTACACTGGATAATGCACTATTGCGCTATTTCTCTTCAATAGTATCCCTAGGCAAACACTATGGGAGACCCACTTTCTTATAATGGGAGCAGTTTTTCAGGAGGCCCTCTTCTACGTCTCGTCAAAGGGGTATTGGGGTGTGTCCTAATTTTAGCAGCCCAGCCACTCACTGCATAGGCAATAACAGTGTAGGAGGCCCACTATTTAATAATGGCCCTTTAAGAATAGTAATGCCTACTGATGCCCCTATAAAAATAGGAAATTCCCACGCAGCAATGGCATAAAGTGAGACTAGGGACTTTTTTTTTTTTAAGTGGCGGAGGAATACAGTGCGGAAGGATACCTACCTTCCGTCATTGGATTCCTGCAGCCCGTAGAGAACAGCAGCAACAGCTGATGCTGCAGTTCTCTACCCAAGATCGTCGTGGGACACACTCGTGGACTGCTTCGGATCGTGGGTGAGTATTTTTGTGGTTTGTTATGTTAATATTTATTCCGTAAAAGACAATGGCTTCGGGGAACAATGTGACAAGTATTGGTAAGTATGTTACTCTATGTTATATGTACTGTATGTCTATGTATGTATTGTATGAATGTATTGTATGTAGTATGTATGTAGTATATATGTAGTATGTATGTAGTATGTATGTAGCATGCATGTAGCATGCAGTATGTATGTAGCATGCATGTAGTATATATTTAGCATGTAGTATGTATGTAGTATGTATGTGGTATGTATGTAGCATGTAGTATGTATGTAGCATGCAGTATGTATGTAGTATATATGTAGTATGCATGTTGCATGCATGCAGTATGCATGTTGCATGCATGTAGTATATATGTAGTATGTATGTTGCATGCATGTAGTATATATGTAGTATGTATGTTGCATGTAGTATATATGTAGTATGAATGTAGCATGTATGTAGTATGTAGTATGAATGTAGCATGTATGTAGTATGCATGTTGTATGTATGTAGCATGTATGTAGCATGTAATTTTTTTTTTTTTTTTACATTCAACACATTAGCCTGATGATGGGACTACTACTGTCCCATCATTGGCTAATGTGTCAATCACTGTCATGGTAGCAGGCATCGCCCGATGGGACTTGTAGTCCCATCGGACGATGCCTGCACAGCCCCCCGAAGCCTGCACAGCCCCCCGGCAGGCCGGCACAGCCCCCCTGCAGGCCGGCACAGCCCCCCGGCAGGCCGGCACAGCCCACCGGCAGGCCGGCACAGCCCATTGGAGCCGGCACAGACCACCGGAGCCTGCACAGACCCCCTGGCAGGCCGGCACAGCCCCCCGAAAGGCCCGTACAGACCCCAGAGAGGCTGTACAAGGGAAAAACAGGATTTTTCTTATTCCGATACCGGAAGTCCCATAGACTTGAATGGGACTTCCGGTATCGGAATCGGCGATACCGATACTTTTTTTTAAGATCGGCCGATCCATTCCGATCCGATACTTTGAAGTATCGGACGGTATCGCTCAACTCTACTCAGAACACAAAAAATAAGCCAACACCCAACCCAAGATCATGAAAAATGGAGCCGCTACGGGTATTTGAACATGGTGCAATACTTTTATACTTTACCTAATAAAAATGAGTTATTTTTACTGATAAATGTTTGTTTTGGGTCATTTATTTTCTGTTGGTATTTGGTTATTCTATAAAACTCCCATATAATATTCCATCTATGAACACACGCCATGCACATCATGTTTTTGCACAATTTGTCAATAATACCGTATTTTTCGGACTATAAGACGCACCGGACCATAAGACGCACCCCAAATTTTCAGAAGAAAAATAGGGAAAAAAATTAATGCGTCAAATGAGGGTCCATCTTACAGTCTGAATTATTCAGCTTACCTGGGGGGTAGGGCGTGATATGGAGTGCTGGTGGAGTGGGGTCACAGGAGGTGGTCAGGCTCATCCCTGGCTGGTGCAGCAAGTTCGGTAGTGTGAGGTCTCTGCCATTTTGTGAAAGCCCCACACATCCATCCTAGGCGGATGGGCGGCGATTTGGCAGATGATCGGTGGTGCGGGGGCTCCGCCGGCATTGGTGGAAATCCCGGAGCCCCCGCACATCCATCCCAGGCTGGTGCGGCACTTTTGCAGGTGATTGGCGGTGCAGGGGCTTCGCCGGCATTTTGTGAAAGGTCGGAGCCCCCACATTTCCATTGCTGAATTGAAAATGGCCGCGCATAGTGAGATCTCGGGAGACGAGATCTCGTCTCCTGAGATCTCATTCTGTGCATGCGCCGCCTCTGGCGGCCATTTTCCTGAAGCTCAATTCAGCATTCCATTGTTGTAATGCTGAATTGAGCTCCAGGAAAATCGCCGCCGGAGGCGGCACATACGCAGAGTGAGATCTCAGGAGGCGAGATCTCGTTTCCCAGGACGAAATCTCGTCTCCCAAGATCTCACTATGCGCGGCCATTTTCAATTCAGCATTACAACAATGGAAGTGCGGGGGCTCCGGCCTTCCACAAAAGGCCAGTGGAGCCCCTGCACCGCCGATCACCTACAAAAGTGCTGCACCAGCCCAGGATGGATGTGCGGGGGCTCCGTGATTTCCACCAATGCCGGCGGAGTCCCCGCACCACCGATCATCTGCCAAATCGCTGCCCATCAGCCTCAGATGGTGTCTCCTGGTAAGTGCATCTGGACCATAAGATGCACCCCCATTTTCCCCCAAAATTGTTCAGGAAAAAAAACACGTCTTATGGTCCAGAAAATACGGTATTTATAGGTTCTCCTCATCTGAGTCATTTTTGAAGGTCAACAAAATACAAATTCCTGTAATTCATTTCTCACACTCAAGGTATGATAATGACTTCTCTGTGTGGGATTTTTGAGGTTTCAAAAGGTTGCCACTAGTTGGACAATCCCTTCTCATTCCTCATGTTTGGTCCGGTTAATATAAAAATACTTTTACAAACCTCCCATGCTGGCGCCGTTTCGGTGGTGTCGGCACTTGCATTCTTAGGACTTTTTAGTTTCAATAAGTTTTATTTGAAACATCACATGATAACACAAAAACAACAACCAATCTCCCAAGCAAGGGAGCATATGTTATTCCTTTTATAATAACTAATTAAACATACAAGAAAAAAGACAAGACAGGGGTAGGGGAAGGATAGATAGCAGGAGTTCAGCCATACAGTGCTTGATATTAATATAAAGAACCAATTTGAAACGTCCTTCTCAAGTAAACAGCCAATGTTTGATATGAGTTCTGGTAAGGCCTTTTCTATAAATCATAAACGGTTAGGAGGAAATCTGCAAAGCCAAGTCTAGTTGTGTATTTGGATGTAATTCTATCCAAGGATTCCAGACCTTGAGGAACAGGTTCTACGTATCAGATCTAGTAGATTCTATCCGCTCATATAACATGATGGTATTCATTCTCTCTTTTACCAATAATATTGACAGTGAAGGGGTTTTCCATCTTGCAGATATATGAATCTTTGTTGCCATACACAAATAATTCACCAATTTATGAAAACTTTTAGAGAACCTCGGCGGCTCTAAATCGATTTGTTCCCCAAACATTTGTTCTACCAGACGTTTCACTTTCTTCCAGAGCTCCGAGACCACCGTACAAGACCACCAGATGTGTTTCATGTTCCCTGATACCCCACAACCCCTGAAACAATCACCCGAGACACCAGGGAGCATAATATGAATTCTTTCTGGTACATAGTAGGATCTATGTAGAACCTTCAAAGAAGTCTCTACCAATGAAGTTTGATAACTACCTTTAGATAATGTCTCACTACTATGGTACCAGTCATCAATCGACATGACAAATCCCAAATCTTCCTCCCATTGAGGTGGACTAACAGTAGAGTAAATCAACGAGATCATTCCCTTCCCCAGTGGATCTTGTAGGCATTTATTCTCAAAACTTGTTATCCATAGAGGAGTTTTTCCTGGGAGAATTTGCATAGCAAAGTGAAATTCCTGTTTTATACACATTATTTCCCTTGCAGGAGGTGTGAATTTTTGAATAAATTCAATAAATTCTTGTCAGTCCCACAATACATTAAATGGAGAGCTGAGGTGCTTGAGTAAGTAAATCCCCTTAGTCAACCACCACGAAAAATGGTGTAGTTCCAGCCCTGGTCGGAACATAGGGTTATGAAAAATATTGATCAGTGGTGAAGGGTTGGATTGCATCTCATATTTAAACCTAACTTTCCTCCAGAGCATTAGTGAATGTACCGTGTAAGGGGCCATATTTATTAAATTCTGTGGCAAACATTCTGTGGACCACATTAAGCCTGAAAATGAGTATGGTCTGGATAGAAAGGATTCCAGGAGAACCCATCTAGGTGTATTCCCATGTGGACAGGTGTTGACTAATTGGGCAATCTGGGCTGATTTATAGTAAAGTGCGAAATTAGGCAAGGACAAACCTCCCACTTTCCTATGGAGGAAAATGGTCTTCTGTGCAACTCTAGGTCTTTTCCCCAACCAAATAAATTTAGATATCATAGAATGTAAATGGATGAACGTTCTGGTTGGTACCAATATGGGGAGGGATCTGAAAAGATATAAAAAATGAGGAAGGGAGACTATCTTTATTGTATGCATCCTACCCAACCAAGACAAATTTGCCAAAGACCATCTATTTAAGTCTGCTTGGAAACTCTGGATTAATGGGGCATAATTCCATTTAAATAGTGTTGTCCTATCAGCTGTTTAATTAATACCCAGGTAAAATAGGAAATGTTCATTACATATAAATCCAAATTGAGATGTTATATTGTTTTGCTCCACTTTTGGGAAGTTTACAAATAACCCTTCGGACTTATCTACATTTATTTTGAGTCCAGAAATTTTTTCAAATTCGTGCAGAAGTGAGAATAGATGGGGAAGTGAGGTATGAGGGCTATTTAATGTTAGAAGAAGGTCGTCTGCATATAGACTGACCTTATATTGCTCTCCCAAATCTTCAGGCCCCAGTATGTTTTGTTTTTTCCTTATAGCCTCTGCTATAGGTTCCATTGTGAGGGCAAAGAGGGCAGGAGACAACGGGCAGCCTTGCCTGGTACCTCTTTGAATGCTTATTGGGGAAGGGTGCATCGCAGGATGCTTTAAATAGTCTATAGGTTTATCATATAATAACTTGAGGCACCCGATTAATTTAGAGAACCCAAATTTAGATAATACCTTAAAAAGATATGTCCACGAGACCGTGTTAAAGGCTTTTTCAATATCGAGGGCAAGCAGTAGAAGTCGCTTTCGGCGGATATTTGTTGTGTGTATGATATTTATCGCCCTCCTTTTGTTATCCGGTGCCGGTTTCGTAGGTATAAAACCTACCTGGTCTCGATGGATAAGATGGGGAAGAATACTATTAATCCTTTCAGTTACAATAGATGTGAAAATTTTAAAATCTATATTTAAAAGTGATATGGGTCTATAGTTTTTAGTTAGAAGGTGATTGGGTTTCGGGATTACAGTTATGTGTGCTATATAAAACTCTGGGGGCATTTGTACACCGTGTAAAAGGGAATTACAGAAATTTTTTTATAAAGGGTGTAAGCGTCTCACTAAATTTTTTATAATAAATTACCGTAAGGCCATCCGTTCCAGGTGCTTTACCTTTTTTTAATTTTTTAATTACTGTGGCAATTTCTTCCTCTGAGATATCACGATGAAGATGTTGAGCTGTAGAGTCGGTGATTTTAGGGAGGTTGAGGTTATTGAGGAAGGACTCTAGTAGCAACGGAGGGGGCGGTTGCGGGGCAGAATACAGGCTTTGGTAATAGGCATGAAAGGTATCGTAAATTGTATCCAGGTGGGCTGAAATTTGTCCATTCGGTTTTTAATAACTGAGATGATATTGAGTGACTCTCTTGCCCTAAGCTTCCGAGCTAACATTCTATTAGGTTTGTTAAAATATCTGTAAAATGTAGCCTTAGTCCAGGTCAGGGCCCTCTCCGTTTTAGCGGTGATAGCATCTAGCTGTAATTTAGTATCATAAATTTGTTTAGTTAAATATATAGAAGGAGAAAGCTGGTTAGCCAATTCTAATTTAAACAACTTATTTTCCAATCTAGTCTGGAGTTGCGACCTTTCCTTTTTTTTAGTAGTTGCAAGCTTAATTAAGGAAGCAGTGATATATTTTTTATGTGTTAGCCATTATATTCCAGGGGAGGGGTCTCCTGCTTTATCAGTTTCAAAAAAATTTGCTAGGTCCTCCTTAATTAATGTAATGTTAACTGGGTCTACCAAAAGAGACTCGTTCAATCGTCATCTATATAACCTGGACGTGGTGATATCAAATTTGAAAACAGAAAGGACCGCATCATGGTCTGACCATGAGGACGGGATATGACGTGTGTATAGAACTGAAGGAAGTGTGGTCGCTGTTATCAGATGCATATCAATCCTAGAGTACGTTTTGTGTGCTGGAGAAAAATACGTAAAACCTTTCGACGACCCATGCAGCTCCCTCCAAAGATCTGCTAAACGATACTCTTTCATAAGACTAAGAATTCTTTTCCTCTCCACCTTTGAGACATCAGATCGCCTCGCCGCACTACTATCCAAAGAAGGGTTGATAGTAAAATTGAAATCTTCACACCAAATCGGGTGATGGTATGAGAGAGCGGCGAGCCTTGACAGAATCAACTTAAAGACTGAGAATTGAGCAGTGGCAGGGAGGTAACTGTTTACAATACAAATATTTTTTCCTTGTAGTGTTTCTTGTAGGATAAGGAATCTACCCTCATTATCTGCATATGATTGGACGGGTTGTAATGGGAAACTATTCTTAACAAAAATGGCCACACCTCTCGTCTTATGCTCCCAGGTGGACAGGAAAAAACGGGAATAAGCAGAGTCAAAATACCTCGGGTGAGAGGAATTAGAAAAATGGGTCTCCTGGGGGCAAATAATGTCAGGGCTATTTTTCCGGTAGTCAAAAAAGGCCTTTTTTCGTTTTAAAGGGAAGTTAAAACCCATTACATTATGTGACAAAATCTTACACATAATAAATTAACTTTTTAATGCTAAATAATAACTCAACCCAAACCTTCCCACCACATGGGTGGAGTTGCAGACCGAAATCAGTGTATGTAGAAGGTCTTTACAGCAATCAAGATGAAAAGTATAGCTACTCCTCTGGGGGGACAAATGGGAAAAACAAAAGATAGGGTAGACGAGGACACATAACAAATAATAAACAACCTGAAATGGACTATCAGTCCAGTTTGCATAGTGATCTGGAGCTCCTCAATAGGTGGAGCAAACAAACAATCACTAAAAATGGGCAACATGAATCATTCCTGCAGGCAACGCTCCTACTTATATTAAATTTCCATGTCGATTAAATCTAACCCAAACGGACTTAGTAAACTCCCAGACAGCCTGGAAGGTAAAGCGGTCTTCAAAACGGAACAGCAAAAGCTAACAGATGTAAAAGATCAACCGGGTACAGTCTCTGGTCAAAAGTCTTTCCCAGACCTCCACATTTGCTGTAACCCGAGTAGGGTCCTATAAAGGACTCCCAGGCACACAAGGGAGGAGGAAAAATCAAAAATTACACTTCAATGTAAAGCCAATATCAAATGGCACAATTCAGGTAACTTTTGGTTGTTGTCAGCTCGATCTTCGTACTTTTGTCCATTCTCTCATGGGTCTCGATTTTCGAGGTGGTAATGGCTGAGGGATTTCTAGCTCTGGTATGCCAGCTTGATTTAAGGCTAACTGGCCTTCTTCTAAAGTCTTGCACATATAGGATTTGTTATTTGTTGAATAAAGTACAGTCATGGCCAAAAGTTTTGAGAATGACACAAATATTATATTTTCACATGATCTGCTGGCCTCTGGTTTTTATGTGTGTTTGTCAGATGTTTTTATCACATACAGAAATATAATTGCAATCATATTATGAGTAGCAAAAGGTTATATTGACAGTTAGAATGAGTTAATGCAGCAAGTCAATATTTGCAGTGTTAACCCTTCTTCTTCAGGACCTCAGCAATTCTCCCTGGCATGCTCTCAATCAACTTCTGGATCAAATCCTGACTGATAGCAGTCCATTCTTGTAAAATCAATGCTTTTATTTTGTCTGAATTTGAAGGTTTTTGTTTGTCCACCCGTCTCTTGATGATTGACCACAAGTTCTCAATGGGATTAAGATCTGGGGAGTTTCCAGGCCATGGTCCCAAAATCTCTGTTTTGTTCCCTGAGCCATTTAGTTATCACCTTTGCTTTAAGGCAAGGTGCTCCATCATGTTGAAAAAGGCATCGTTGATCGCCAAACTGCTCTTGGACGGTTGGGAGAAGTTGCTCTTGGAGGACATTCTGGTACCATTCTTTATTTATGGCTGTATTTTTAGGCAAGACTGAGAGAGAGCCCATTCCCTTGGCTGAGAAGCAACCCCACACATGAATGGTTTCAGGATGCTTGACCGTTGGCATGAGACAAGACTGGTGGTAGCGCTCACCTGGTCTTCTCCGAATAAGCCGTTTTCCAGATGTCCCAAACAATCGAAAAGGGGATTCATCAGAGAAAATGACTTTACCCCAGTCCTCAGCAGTCCACTCCCTGTACCTCTTGCAGAATATCAGTCTGTCCATGATGTTTTTCCTGGAGAGAAGTGGCTTCTTTGCTGCCTTCCTTGAGACCAGGCCTTGCTCCAAGAGTCTCCGCCTCACAGTGCGTGCAGATGCACTCACACCTGCCTGCTGCCATTCCTGAGCAAGCTCTGCACTGCTGGTAGCCCGATCCCGCAGTTGAAACACTTTTAAGAGACGGTCCTGGTGCTTGCTGGTCTTTCTTGGGTGCCCTGGAGCCTTTTTGGCAACAAGGGAACCTCTCGCCTTGAAGTTCTTGATGATGCGATAGATTGTTGACTGAGGTGCAATCTTTCTAGCTGCGATACTCTTCCTTGTTAGGCCATTTTTGTGCAGTGCAATGATGACTGCACGTGTTTCTTTAGAGATAACCATGGTTAACAGAAGAGAAACAATGATGCCAAGCACCAGCCTCCTTTTAAAGTGTCCAGTGGTGTCATTCTTACTTAATCATGACAGATTGATCTCCAGCCCTGTCCTCATCAACACCCACACCTGTGTTAATGGAGCAATCACTGAAACAATGCTAGCTGGTCCTTTTAAGGCAGGGCTGCAATGATGTTGAAATGTGTTTTGGGGGATAAAGTTCATTTTCTAGGCAAATATTGACTTTGCAAGTAATTGCTGTTAAGCTGATCACTCTTTATAACATTCTGGAGTATATGCAAATTGCCATTAGAAAAAATGAAGCAGTAGACTTTGTAAAAAATAATATTTGTGTCATTCTCAAAACTTTTGGCCATGACTGTAGAGCAAAAGGAAAACCCCATCTATATTTGATTTGTGCGGCTTGTAGTGCGGCAGTCACTGGTCTCAATTTTCTCGTTCGTATGAGGGTGGCTGGGGCTATATCTGCAAAAATATGAACTGTATCCGGGAGGCCAGGCAGTGTAGGCAGTCCTCTTGTCACCAAGTATTAGGTCCCTGGTCTCCTCATGTAATAGTTTAAGAACCACATCTCTAGGGTTCTTATATGAGCGGGGTTTTCCCAGGGCTCTGTGTATTCTAGTAATATGAAGCAGAGCCGGGTCTGTTTGTGGGAGTAGTGCAGCAAAAAGTGTAGCTGCCATGTCATTGAGCCCTGAAATCTCCTCAGGTAGTCCCGATACGTAAATTGCCCCTGCGGGATCTGTTTTCCATGTCCTCACACTTTAATTCAAGGTCAATTATATGGTCCATATGCTGCCTAAGCTCTCCCTGGTCCATTTTCAATGAATCAGCCACAGCATCCATTTTTTCTTCTAGTGCTGATGTTCTTTGTGCAATGCCCTGTAATTGTGCTGAGACCTTCTGCCTTACAAGTGTCTTGCAGAGCCTTTATCAGCTCTGCTGTGTGTATTGTAGTGTCCCCCCTGGGACACAGATAGGGCAGAAGATGCTACAGCAGTAGCGGCAGCCATCTTGGGAACGCTGCTTCCAGCAAAAAGGTCAGTGATTGATCTATTAACCTTCTGTGCAGGGCAACCCTTCTTTGACATCACACGCCCGTGATCTCTGGTATGTGTCTGCTGTGCCGGTGTCCCATCCGTCGTGTCCCAGGTGCTGAAAGGAGCTAAAAATAGCCCGCAGGAGAGCGGAGCTCAGAGGCACACGTCTGTCCTCATCAAGCTCCACGCACGCTCCATTCTTAGGACTTTTTGAGGTTTTTACGTAATGTGAGCCCTGTGCCCAATCAGCGCTGGTATCACTGTCCCCACTTTTGGACAAATTGAGCATCATGAGGCAGTCAGAGAGCAGCTGCGTCCCTGGCTTCCTGATGATCTTCAATACGTCCGAAGTCAGGAACAGTGAAGCTGCCGCTGATTGGGTGCAGGGCTCGTGTGATGTGACAAACTCACATAAGTCCCGGGACAGCGAGTCTCAACACCACTGAAGTGGAGCCGGCACGCCAGCAGAGTATGAGTGTTCTTATTTTAATGAGGCCAAACATGAGGAATGAGTTCATTAAGAAAAAAAATTATTATAACATATATATATTTATCCCTTGATTAGAAGATTCACTGACAATAGGATAAAGCTAAACTTAATTCCAAATGTAAAACTATACCCAGAATTCAACCACTGAAGTTTAGTCAGAAGGTGACTAATAGAAAACCCTATACCTCACATCTCAGTAAATAAGATGAGGTGACGTATAAGTGCAAGAAAAAAAAGTGATTCCCTTATACAGTGGGGCAAAAAAGTATTTAGTCAGTCAGCAATAGTGCAAGTTCCACCACTTAAAAAGATGAGAGGCGTCTGTAATTTACATCACAGGTAGACCTCAACTATGGGAGACAAACTGAGAAAAAAAAATCCAGAAAATCACATTGTCTGTTTTTTTTTTCATTTTATTTGCATATTATGGTGGAAAATAAGTATTTGGTCAGAAACAAAATTTCATCTCAATACTTTGTGATATATCCTTTGTTGGCAATGACAAAGGTCAAACGTTTTCTGTAAGTCTTCACAAGGTTGCCACACACTGTTGTTGGTATGTTGGCCCATTCCTCCATGCAGATCTCCTCTAGAGCAGTGATGTTTTTGGCTTTTCGCTTGGCAACACGGACTTTCAACTCCCTCCAAAGGTTTTCTATAGGGTTGAGATCTGGAGACTGGCTAGGCCACTCCAGGACCTTGAAATGCTTCTTACGAAGCCACTCCTTCGTTGCCCTGGCGGTGTGCTTTGGATCATTGTCATGTTGAAAGACCCAGCCATGTTTCATCTTCAATGCCCTGGCTGATGGAAGGAGGTTTGCACTCAAAATCTCACGATACATGGCCCCATTCATTCTTTCATGTACCCGGATCAGTCGTCCTGGCCCCTTTGCAGAGAAACAGCCCCAAAGCATGATGTTTCCACCACCATGCTTTACAGTAGGTATGGTGTTTGATGGATGCAACTCAGTATTCTTTTTCCTCCAAACACGACAAGTTGTGTTTCTACCAAACAGTTCCAGTTTGGTTTCATCAGACCATAGGACATTCTCCCAAAACTCCTCTGGATCATCCAAATGCTCTCTAGCAAACTTCAGACGGGCCCGGACATGTACAGGCTTAAGCAGTGGGACACGTCTGGCACTGCAGGATCTGAGTCCATGGTGGCGTAGTGTGTTACTTATGGTAGGCCTTGTTACATTGGTCCCAGCTCTCTGCAGTTCATTCACTAGGTCCCCCCGCGTGGTTCTGGGATTTTTGCTCACCGTTCTTGTGATCATTCTGACCCCATGGGGTGGGATTTTGCGTGGAGCACCAGATCGAGGGAGATTATCAGTGGTCTTGTATGTCTTCCTTTTCTAATTATTGCTCCCACAGTTGATTTCTTCACTCCAAGCTGGTTGGCTATTGCAGATTCAGTCTTCCCAGCCTGGTGCAGGGCTACAATTTTGTTTCTGGTGTCCTTTGACAGCTCTTTGGTCTTCACCATAGTGGAGTTTGGAGTCAGACTGTTTGAGGGTGTGCACAGGTGTCTTTTTATACTGATAACAAGTTTAAACAGGTGCCATTACTACAGGTAATGAGTGGAGGAAAGAGGAGACTCTTAAAGAAGAAGTTACAGGTCTGTGAGAGCCAGAAATCTTGATTGCATGTTTCTGACCAAATACTTATTTTCCACCATAATATGCAAATAAAATGAAAAAAAACAGACAATGTGATTTTCTGGATTTTTTTTTCTCAGTTTGTCTCCCATAGTTGAGGTCTACCTATGATGTAAATTACAGACGCCTCTCATCTTTTTAAGTGGTGGAACTTGCACTATTGCTGACTGACTAAATACTTTTTTGCCCCACTGTAAAT
The DNA here is from genome assembly GCF_039654945.1 of Dendrobates tinctorius. Classification (NCBI taxonomy): domain Eukaryota; kingdom Metazoa; phylum Chordata; class Amphibia; order Anura; family Dendrobatidae; genus Dendrobates; species Dendrobates tinctorius. The sequence continues at coordinate 6,452,269 of NW_027361731.1, read as the reverse complement.
GTTGAACCATGTTCACATGATGTGTCTTTGTCTAATGAAGGAAATAGATCTAATTCTAGATCTAAAAATAATAGAATTAGACTTACCGGTAATTCGGTTTCTAGGAACCTTCCACAACAGCTACATCGGAGGATATCTACCCCGCCCTAATAGGGGACAGGAACAGGAAGAGGTTAAATATCCCTCCCCTTCCTGCAACCACCAGTGTTTTCCTGGACACCAGTATGAATAGTTACCACCAAAGTGCAGGAATCATCCAATAAGAATATCAGATAGGGAGGGAAATGAGTGCTGTCGTGGAAGGTTCCAAGAAACCGAATTACCGGTAAGTCTAATTCTATTTTCTCTAGTCACCTTCCACGACAGCTACATCGTAGTAATACCAACAGACAATTTCTTTAGGGGGGGAATCACGGCCTGCAGCACTCGTCTGCCAAATGTTAAATCCCCATTGAAATTTAGCCTGTAACGCCTGGTGAACGTGTGGATGGACGACCAGGGGCGGTTCTGCATATCCGCTCTGACGAAGCATTCCCCTTCTTTTTTTTTTTGCTCATGACGTTTCTATCGCATGAGTAGAATATACCTCAGTGAGGCAGGTGGAGCCAGATTCTGTGATGCGTAAGTCAAGCAGATAGATTGTGTGATCCAATTCGCGATCGTGTTCTTTCACTCCTTCTTGCCTTATTTCGTCCTGAGAACTGGATGAATAGATTCTGGTGAATCCGCTAGGCTTCACTCTATTGTTGGTAGACAAGACCACTCTGCAAATGTCGAGAGTGTGGAAGGTCTCTTCCTTAGGGTTGGAAGAGCTTGGGCCGAATGAGGACAGTACAATGTCCTGATTCCTATGAAATTTTGAGAAGACAGGCATGATCTAATCTCAAGATAATATCTGTAATGATTGCAAGGTAAGCTTCTTGATTTGACAGGGCCTGCAATTCTCCCATATGTCTATCCTCAGTAATTGTGACTAAGAGGACGGTTAAAGGGTTAGGTTTCCATGGTCAAGGAATCTAGAGGCTCAAATGGATCATAGGTTTGAGCACGGTGTTGAGATCCCAAGGAGGCCCCTGACTGCGGAGTATAGGACGAATCCCGGCTGCCGAAGCCATAAACCGTAGGATCCAGCAGTGGCTGGCCAGGTCAAGATCAAAAAAGGTGCTAAGAGCTGATATTTATATCTTTAGTGCTGGGGATAAGGCTCTGTTCCAGACCTTTTGTAAACATCTAGGGTCTGTGCTGCACTGAGATGGAAGGGATCAGGGGTGCCTGGAGAGCACCAGGGCGTAAACCTTTCCCAGACCTTGGCATAGATGGCCTTGGTTATTGGTTTTTGGCTTTCCTGAAGGGTTTGGATTATATTATCGGAGCGCTATTTGGCTCTTAGGAATTCGGCCTCAATAACCATGCTGCCAGGTTCCCTTTGCCTACGTCTGGGTGTAGCAGAGGACCTTGGTGAAGGAGGTCGGCCTTTTTGGGGCAGAAGCCAGGACCTTCCTGGGCCATGGCAGGTAGGGCACTGTACCACTTCTTCCGGGCCACCGCGGGGCGATTAGTATTGTGGGAACTCGGTCCATCTGGATTTCCTGAGATGTTTTTTGCCCGCATCGGTGTGGGTGGGCAGGTATATGCGAGGTTGGAATCCCACCATTGGGTGAAGGGCACCTATTCCTTGCACTCCGTCCATGTGGTTGAGGGAGACGAATACCCCTGTCTTCACATTTTGCCTGTTGGAGGCTAGGTCCACCTCCACCCCATCTTGAGGCTAGGGACACGAATACCGCATGGTCCAGGCGTCACTCCTCCGGATGAACGTCTTCTCGACTGAGGAAATCTGCCTGGGTGTTGTCTGATCCTTTCAGACGCACTGACCAGGAGAAGATCCTTGTTGCTATTGCTTTCAGGCCGGCGTACTTCGTACTCCCTTGTCTGGAGATAGGCCACTGTGGTCATATTGTCCGAGTAGGTGCAGACGTGGTGATTTTGGATTAGCGATGATGACGTGTTTTAGCGCCTTTCCTACCGCCTTCAGTTCTCTCAGATTTGAGGAACTGGTGCTTATGCTCGGCAGCCATTGCCCCTGAAAATAGGATCTCTCTACTACTGCGCCCCCGCCTCGTTGGCTGGCATCTGAGCGGAGTGTTTTCAGGGGAAGCTGAATCCGGCTGAGTCCCTTCTGAAGATTTTGGTAGTTCAAACACCACCTCAGGGCCGGTTTAACCTGACCAGGGAGGGGGAATCCTTCAGGACAATGGAATTTGTAGCCGCGTAGGCCAGGTGGATCCTGGAATGTAAAAACACGTGGCTTTGGGGGCCTGAGCCTAAGAAACCGCCTGGGTGCATGTGGTGTGAGATCCTAGAGCATACATTGACTCTGAGGGTCAGTGCCCGCTAGTCCTGAACCAGGTCCTTGGTGGACAAGGCCGACCTGACAAACCATAGGTAGGAAGGATGTCTTTCCCCTTGAGTCAGAGAGAACTCCCAGAAGCTTCCCTCTCATGGAGGGATAGACCAGGTTCGGAATCCAACCCAGGGATCTTAATATCCCCGGATCTTTCCTACGTCCATCATCTGACATGAGATAGATGGTATACAGAAGAGGAAGTCATCCAGATATGGGATAATGCCTATCCCCTGGCGCCGGATGAAAATCACTGCTTCTGCCATGATCTTAGAGAGATACGTGGTCAGATGGATTGGCACATGGTAATATGCACCCTTCAGCTCTACCGTTGCCATTACCGAGCTCAGTCCAATGAGCGGGACTGCCCCTGATTGACTCCATTTTGAATTGCCTGTACTGGACCGATTCGTTTAATGGCTTCAGGTTTATGATGATTCAGTTCTTCTCTGATGGCTTCCTCACAGGAAGGGACGTGCATAATGGCCGTGTCCTTCTCCCGCTTTGGCACCCTCGCGTTCTACCGGAGCAGATCTTTGGTAAGGAGCCCTGAAGGAGTGGAGGCTGTAGGGAGGTTACCCCTAAGCATTACGGGGAATTTTTTTTTCTTTTTTTTAGTCCATCTCATATGGTACGATGGACCTACTGATTTGTGGAGATGGACTGCCAGCAGGTAAAAAAGAGCGAGAGACGACCCCCAACCGGGCGTCATTGCTTATCTGGGGTCTGTTGATGGTTAGGGACAAGGATGTTCCTGCCCTTGTCTCCCTATACTCTTCCTGAGTATGTCAACAGGACCAGGGAACCTCAGCCAGTCTCTCATGCCGGTACTGGCCCAGCCTCAAGCTGCTTAGCGGCTGCGATCTGATGAGGGCATGCAAATTCAGCTTAGATTAGCTGTTGACAGAGGTTTGGTCACGGGAGGGACGAAAAATCCGTCTCCTAGGATTTCTATGTTTCGGAAGAGATGCTTTTGTCCGAAGCTGTGTCCAGGATGTTATCCAGGACAGGCTTGAACCCATAGTGGCCCTGGAAGGGGATGGCGCACCATTTGGTGATAAGTCGCCTCCCTTAGGATTTTAACCAGGGCACTCCTCTATAGCAGTTAGAAAGGACGGCCGCTTTTGCGGCTACCCGGACCTGATGAGAGCAGTCACGCTCAGCCTAGAAGAGCCGGTGCATTAAAGAATTCATAGAATCATAGAATCGTAGAGTTGGAAGGGACCTCCTGGGCCATCTGGTCCAACCCCCTGCTCAAAGCAGGATTCGCTAAATCACCCCAGTCAGATGTCTGTCCAGCCTCTGTTTGAAGACTTCCATTGAAGGAGAACTCACCACTTCTCGTGGCAGCTTGTTCCACTCATTGATCACTCTAACTGTCAAAAAGTTTTTTCTAATATCTAATCTTTGTCTCCTCCCATTCAGTTTCATCCCATTGCTTCTAGTCTTTCCTTTTGCAAATGAGAATAAAGTTGATCCTTCTACAATGTGACAGCCCTTTAGATATTTGTAGACAGCTATTAAGTCTCCTCTCAGTCTTCTCTTTTTCAAACTAAACAATCCCAAATCCTGCAACCTTTCCTCATAAGACAGGGTTTGCAGACCGGTCACCATTCTGGTTGCTCTTTTCTGAACTTGCTCCAGTTTGTTCATGACTTTTTTAAAATGTGGTGCCCAAAACTGGACACAGTATTCCAGATGAGGTCTGACCAAAGAGGAGTAGAGGGAAATAATGACTTCACGTGATCTAGACTGTATGTTTCTGTTAATACATCCTAGAATTGCATTTGCCTTTTTTGCTGCTGCATCACACTGTTGACTCATATTCAGTCTGTGATCTAATAGTATACCCAAGTCTTTTTCACATGTGCTGTTGCTTAGCCCTATTCCTCCCATTCTGTATATGCTTTTTACATTTTTATTGCCCAGATGTAGTACTTTGCATTTTTCCCTGTTAAAAACCATTCTGTTAGTTGCTGCCCACTTCTCCAGTTTATTTATATCTTTTTGAATCCTCTCTCTCTTACTAGAGACCTGCGAATTACAGGCTGGTCTTCCTGGTCCCGGCCTGGTCCCAAGTTGTTAGCGACCGCCAGCGGAAGCATCAGCTAGGAACCTCGTTGCTTTCTGCAGTACAGGTAGGGCATCAGGTATCTTTCCCACTAAGGTGTCCTGAGTCTGTGCGTAATCACAGAGACAAGGCATGTGAAAGCCATATTAGCTTTCTAGCAGATTTGTAGAGGTGTCCCAGGACTTCCTTGATAAGCTCTCAAATATATATATATTTTTTCTCGATCCATTGGATCTTTGAGCTGGGAGGAGCCCTCATTTTTATATATGGAGGCCTCCTCTTATGGAGGATCAGATTCTGTACGTTCTCGTGTACAGGACACCTCCTTTGGGCTTCAGCCCAACATCTCGTCCTGTACCGTGTATTTAACTTCTTCCTCCTCCACCCCTATGGTGCTCTTAAGCATACTGATTAGCTCACCCACATTCCCGGAACCAAGTGATATTTCTTGTTCCCTGGTTTTAGGGGTGGACGTGGAAGAGGAAACCTCAATCTTCCGAGCGTCCTCTGAATCCGAGGACTGAATTTCGTCTGAGTCAGATTCTATCAGAGCTTTCTTCCTCCTAGAGGGAGGCAGTCTAGGAGAAGGGAGCCATGGAGGAATGAACATCCTGTATTATGAGGGATTTGATGCTATCCAGGAGAGAGGGCTGCTCAGAGCGAAGGACCTCTCTGTACAGGACGGGCAGAGTTTTCCCCGTATGTCGAGGGAGTCTGGCAGCACACATTTTACACTTGTGGCTGGTTCACATAGGGTCAGAGACCTTTTCTCCCCATATTAGAAAGAGGAAGGTATGCTACGCCATTTAGTAAATAATGCTGGATAGCCAGGGCCGACGCCTGCTACTTACAGTAGGAGAGGGTATGCTGGGCTCTGCAGACGCGGAGAGAGGGCTTGTCACCGTCCACGCCATCTACAGTCAGTGTCAGACAGGTCTAAGGCTAGTTTCACACTAGCGCTTTGGAGCGCAGCGACGGCCTGCGCACGGTCGCCGCTAAGCCCCGCACCCTGCCGCGCCTCCGCCGGTAGCTCCGCCTACCGGCGCATGACGCTGCATGCGTCCTGCGTCCCCTATCTTTCTCACTGGGGGCGCAGGCCGTGCGCAGTATGCGTTTGGCGGCACATGCGCCTTTTTGACGGTGTGCCGACCTGCGCCAAACGCAACCGTCAAAAAGGCGCATGCGCCGCCAAACGCATACTGCGCACGGCCTGCGCCCCCAGTGATAAAGATAGGGGACGCAGGACGCATGCAGCGTCGTGCGCCGGTAGGCGGAGCTACCGGTGGAGGCGCGGCAGGGGGCGGGGCTTAGCGGCGGCCGTGCGCAGGCCGTCGCTGCGCTCCAAAGCGCTAGTGTGAAACTAGCCTTACCTGGTGATCTCCTCACCCGGACCTTGAAAGATCGAGGGTCCAGCGTTGTTTGTGCACCTCCTCCTCCCTTTGGCCCAATGGGGGGAACTACATGAGGACGCCCCAGAATGTGACCGCCGGTCCCAGGAGTAATGCGCCCCCCGGCGAGCGTGCGCTCCACCGTGGAACACATAGGGACAGACCGGAAGCGACGCGTGCCCCAGTGGAAAGCCCAGTAACGCCCGAAGTGGAGGACCGCCACCCCCGGCCAGCGTGAACCCCCGGGAACCGGCAGCACAGAGGAGGAGGAAGCCGGGGAGCTATCTGGAGGACCCCTGCATGCACATCACCGCCTCGCTTTACCCCCAAAGGAGGCGCAGGAGAGGCAAGAGAGTCCCGAGTCCCACCATGCAGACAGAGACGGGAGCAGCCATCGGAGGAGAGCAAGGCCCCCGACCTCGGCTGCCCGGCATCTGACAGGTATCCCAGCTGATACTGGGCGTGGGGTGCTCCCGATCGCCGGCCACGGCAGCACCATCGTAGACCTCTTCATGCCCCATAGGGGACAGGAAAACACTGGTGGTTGCAGGAAGGGGAGGGATATTTAACCTCTTCCTGTTCCTGTCCCCTATTAGGGCGGGGTAGACATTCTCCGATGTAGCTGTCGTGGAAGGTGACTAGAGAAAATAGCCCTACTTTAGTGCTAACTTTTAGCACTTTTTTTAAGTCCATCTCAGATATAGTAGCTCGCAATTTAAATTTACTCAGAAGTGATGACACTATGGACAAAATTCTAGCAAATGGGATTCAAATTGTTTCCAGAAGGGCTCCCACACGCGGTAATTTTCTGTCACCTAGTCTTCTTAGATCCAATAAGCGCACTAAAACAAATTGGCTGGCAACCAAGGGTTTTTCAGATGCGGTCATTTTCCTAGTAAAACCTGTTCTCATTCGACTAAAATGCTGTCTTTTTCTAATTGTTTAACCAATAAAGGTTTTTTTATTAATGATTATTTGAATTGTAACACAGATCAGGTAGTGTATATTATAGAATGCAAACAATGCAATTTATAATATGTAGGTTCCACCATAAGAAAATTAAAGGAACGTGTCCGAGAACACATCTGTTATTAACCCTACGGTGCGCAGCATATCCAATGCTTCCAAACTGTCAAGGGCGGTTCAGAAGCACCGCCACCGCAAGTAACAAGGACACAGGCAAAGTGTACGTGAAGGATTCTTACCCGCAGCCGCGAGAGTCCGGCGTCTAATGTGGGTATGAGCAGACCAGCTCGAGGACCTGTGGGAGGTGGAGCAATGGTGAAGAGCTGGGTGCTCACAAGACCTGTGTGCATGTGACCGCGCATCAGGGAGAGGGGAGGGGTTACCACAGAAACCCCTGCAGCGCTGACAGTAACACTGATGATACCGTGGAGCAGAGGAGTGAATGGCAGACAAGTCAGACAGGCAAAGAGGTCATACACAGGGCGGGCAGCGAGGTACAGGAGGGGTATTCACAGAGAGGTCAATACTTAGCCAGGGGTCATACGCAGAGCGGGCGGCAAGGTACAGGAGGGATAATCACAGAGAGGTCAATACGTAGCCAGGGGTCATACACAGAGCGGGCATAAAGGTACAAAGTCAGAATAAAAGAGACGTTAACCGTGATGGGACCGGATCAAAAACCAAGCAAGCATACAGAGACAGGCATGAAGCACAGACAGAACAGGGTCAGGCACACTCAGCTAAGAGTATAAACGACAGGGGATGGTTTCTCCATGAAGCTATAAGATCCCTCCCCGGATCCATAGAGAGGCTTCCCATATTAACCTCTGCACTACCTAACCTGAAGCCTCAGTAAACCATGACACAAACATTTTATTATGTCACACAACAGAGATTTGTTGTTTTTCAATGTTTTTGCTATTGAACAGGTAAAGAGACATATTCGTGGAGGAAATAGAGAAAAACAACTACGGGACAAAGAAGCTTTATGGATTCTTCTTCTAGATGCATGTGTTCCTACTGGATTGAATTTACAGAAAGAACTCATGTTGCATTATTGATTATGTTAGTTTTATTTGGTGGTTTTAAATATGCATCACATGTTAATTAGTGCCACCTGTGTGTACTAGTTATATGCCCACACCCCTTCCCTTGGAGCTATACTGAGTTTATGAACTTTTCGTTCGAAACGCGTACGGTGTCTTCTCTACCTTCCCTCCGGTTTTCCGGTCGGGTTCATGCATTTTTGTATTCTGCATACCTATTTTATGGATATCTAAATTAAAGGTTTTGGATTTTACCCTTTTGAGCTGGACCGTCCTTTCCGTGAGGTGACATATACACACTCACTCTACAAGTCTCTCATTTCCACCGGTTTCGTCGTCCTCACCAAACTCATCAGGAGACTATTTACTATAGACCTATATTCAAGTCAAAGCCAAAGAAAACCCTAAAATCATGTATCATGTTATACGAAACAGTCAAAAAACTAGCCACATATTGGCAGATCCCAGACTTCACACTATATACTTCATAAGTTTATAAGCCACTCCAGTGTGAGGAATAGAGAGTAGGTGAAAATACAGTATATACCGCTCAGGGAACACTTAAGAGCTCCAGATATAATTTCCATATTCATGCTAAATAAATTCACAGATTGTCATGATCTCAGTGCGGGTTTGACTCGCACACGTGGGGTTAATGTCTGGAACCAGTGCTGATGACTGGCTTTTCTGGGGTTAAAGGTTGTGATCCCGATGCAGGTTTACCTGCACACCTGGGGCTATAATTGTGGCCTCTCCCTGGTTCTGGGGAAGGCTTCTTATAGCCTCAGGACACTCCCATCCCTGTCAGTTATACTTTCGCCCTTGGCATTGTGTGTTGACCCGAGTGTGTTTGTGCTGTGTTCTGGTTACTTGATTCTCTGTGTATGACTCGGTCTGTTCTCTGGATATCGCTTTGTATTCTGCCTGGTACCTTATATGTCTGTTTGGTTTTGATCTCTTGCAGTCACATGACCATAGGTCCTGTGCAAGCTTGTTCATTTTCAGTGTCCGCAGGTCCCGTGCCTCTTTACTTTCCAGCGCTGACTGGACCCTGACACTAATAGTTGAAGCACGCCTGGTCACCTCTGCTGCCCTGCTCCCCAGGTAACTCTTAGCACTGCTTCTGTACTCAGGACACGCGCACTGGCTCTATGAGCAAGTGTAGTGCGGTGTCTCTGACACAGATCTCCCAGACACTATAATTACACATATCTCTGGTCTTTATAACGATATTGCACTCATTCCCTGACAGACTGCAGCATAGCCATTAGTTAGAAGCTGCAAATGATCTTCAGAGCAGGTAAGTTTTCCCTGAGTGGTATATATTGGCCGTCTGAAAACTGGGTTTAGTCTAGGACAATTTGTCGGTACTGCTAATTGACTGCTCTTACAATACCAAACTAGGGCAGTCCCTATAGGAGGAAAAGCACAATAATTATACTGTATTTTTACATACTTTCTATTCCTGACTGACCACCACTGGAGTGGCTTATATACTTACGAAGTATATAGTTTGAAGTCTGGGATCTGCCTTTATATGACTAGTTTTATGACTGTTTCAGATAACATGATACGTGATTTTAGTTTTTTTTCTGTTGTCTAGTCTCACTTGAATATAGGTCAATATTAAATAAAGTCTCCTGATGAGTCATCTTTGGTGAGGATGATGCAACCCATAGATGCTTGGAGAGTGAGTGTGTATACGTCACCTCACCCTACAAACTGAAATGTGGGGTATGTTATTTCTATTAGTCACCCTCTGACTAACCTTCAGGGGGTAAATTATGGGCATAGTTTTACATTTGGTATTAATAAAGTTTAGTTTTATCCTTTTGTCAGCAAACCTGAGGAATGACAAGAGACAACCCTTTTAAGATCCAATTTTGGTTAAAACTATTCCATCATTATGAACATAAAAAAGGCTTCTCCCCTGTTTAACATCAGAGAAGATGTTTATTAACAGTTGATTTCCAAGTAAAATATTTCCCACATTAAGAAAATGAAAAAGGCTTCTCCTATGTGTGACTGCTCTGATGTTTAACAAGACGGTCTTTCCGGGTAAAACATTTCCCACATTCTGAACAGGAAAAAGGCTTCTCCCCTGTGTGAGTTCTCTGGTGAATAACAAGCGATGATTTCCAGTTAAAACATTTCTCACATTCTGAACATGAAAAAGGCTTCTCCTCTTTGTGAGTTCTCCAGTGGCAATCGAGAAGAGCTTTCCGGTTAAAACATTTCCCACATTCTGAACAGGAAAAAGGCTTCTCCCCTGTGTGAGTTCCCTGGTGAATAACAAGCGCTGATTTCCGGTTAAAACATTTCTCACATTCTGAACATGGAAAAGGCTTCTCTCCTGTGTGAATTCTCCGGTGCTGAACACAATCTGAATTATTGCTAAAACATTTCCCACATTCTGAACATGAAAAAGGCTTCTCCCCTGTGTGAGTTCTCCAGTGGCAATCGAGAAGAGCTTTCCGGTTAAAACATTTCCCACATTCTGAACAGGAAAAAGGCTTCTCCACTGTGTGAGTTCTCTGGTGCTTAACACAATCGGATTTATTGCTAAAACATTTCCCACATTCTGAACAGAAAAAAGGCTTCTCACCTGTGTGAGTTCTCTGGTGAATAACAAGCGCTGATTTCCGGTTAAAACATTTCTCACATTCTGAACATGGAAAAGGCTTCTCTCCTGTGTGAGCTCTCTGGTGCTTAACACAATCGGATTTATTGCTAAAACATTTCCCACATTCTGAACAGGAAAAAGGATTCTTTTCTGTGTGACTTATTTGGTGTGTAACAAGATTCCCTTTCTTGTTAAAACATTTCCCACATTCTGAACATGAAAAAGGCTTCTCCCCTGTGTGTGTTCTCCAGTGGCAATCGAGAAGAGCTTTCCGGTTAAAACATTTCCCACATTCTGAACAGGAAAAAGGATTCTTTTCTGTGTGAGTTATTTGGTGTGTAACAAGATTCCCTTTCTTGTTAAAACATTTCCCACATTCTGAACATGAAAAAGGCTTCTCCCCTGTGTGAGTTCTCCAGTGGCAATCGAGAAGAGCTTTCCGGTTAAAACATTTCCCACATTCTGAACAGGAAAAAGGCTTCTCCACTGTGTGAGTTCTCTGGTGCTTAACACAATCGGATTTATTGCTAAAACATTTCCCACATTCTGAACAGAAAAAAGGCTTCTCACCTGTGTGAGTTCTCTGGTGAATAACAAGCGCTGATTTCCGGTTAAAACATTTCTCACATTCTGAACATGGAAAAGGTTTCTCCCCTGTGTGAGTTCTCTGGTGGATAACAAAACTTGATTTATGTGAAAAATATTTCCCACATTCTGAACATGAAAAAGGCTTCTCTCCTGTGTGAGTTATTTGGTGTGAAACAAGATTCGATTTCCGGTTAAAATATTTTCCACATTCTGAACATGAAAATGACTTCTTTGCTTTAGGAGCAGTTTGTTTTTTAATGCCTCTTTTGTGACTTTGATTTTCCTTAGTAGTTGGTAATGAATCGGAAGATAGGACCTGTTCCATAGGATCAGATGACAGATCTTTGCTGTGAATGGATGATGGTATATCTGGAGTAACAGCAATCACTCCAGTTGTATCTTGTAGAATCTCAAGATCATCACATTTATAAACTGAAGATGTCATCTGTCCTTCTGATCTCCTGGTACAGTCATCTGCTAAGATAAAAAACAATTATTTTTTAATAAAATATCCTTGAGTTTTATATTTTTGATTATTTCTACTTAAACTGTTCATAAAAATGGGAAGATATGTAAAAAACTTTATTTACTAAGACAATGACAGTTGACAGTCTAATAGAAAACCTTGCTGGATGAACCAGTAGTGTGTGGTGATCCCGATCCTCTCCCCTGTCACATTTACTTTCCTTGCTTTGGAAACACTAAATGTATTTTGGTCCTGCCAATAAAGCCTATTTGAGTCTGGGTTCAACTGTTTGTTCATTCTGCCTCCCAATTATCAAATAAAAAGAAACCAATCAATGTTATGTAGGCGAAAATAATACCAAATTCTCATCTCACAAAAAACAAGTCCCCACTCAGGTCCATCATCTGTCAATGGAAAAACAGAGGTTCCCACACTATTAGTGGCTGAAAGGCTGTTAAAAAGCAACAGGGTTTCTATAAACCTACCCTGCAAAATCCGCTCTCACTTCTGAGCCTTGCAGTGTGCTCACACAACATTTAGGATCCCTGTATTTAGCAATATTATAGTGAGAAGAACCCACTTAATTTATGGTGTGTGTCTCCTGGAGCACAATCTGGGCACTATGTGTTGGGTGATAAAATGGCAAATGTGTAATTTTCACTCTCCAACATCCACTGGGTGTTAATTTCCAGAAAGTGACTGTGGAGTGAAAATATTCAGTCCTCCTATAGATTATAACCCTGAGTAAATTAATTTATAAAATGGAATCACTTTATGGGGATTTTGACTATTCTGGTTTTCTGTCATTTAGTTATATTAGGGCTCCTGCATATGGTGTGTCCAATCTCATCTGGGATCTGTTCCTGGGGTCCAGCTGGAGTAATCTGCTCCCTACTTCAGCCGACTGGAAAGTACCACACCCTACTAAAGCCCAAAGCATATGGCCGGAATCTGCCAGACACAGCGCTGTTCTCCTCTGGTTCAGTCCTCTGTGCTCAGCTCGTGGCTTGTGTATTTGTCTCCTGTTGTGACCGTGGCCCGTTTACTGACTACTCTTGTGTCTTCTGATTCTGTATTCTGTCCTTCTCACATAAGTGAGGCAGGACAATCCCACCACAATCAAACTATCAAACAGAATGAACAGGTAAAAAAAGACATAGAATAAAGAAATATGTTACATCCTCAACAACAACGTACAGTATGTATGAGGGGAGAACTCCAACAGTAAACCGGAGTTGCATTCACTAATGGTGGACCATTGGAGCTACTATGAGTCCTGACCAGAAGATTAGAGAAAATAATATTGCTCCCCATTTCAGGAGAGATTGTGCTGTAATCTGAATTTCTTAGGATCGAAAACAATATAATTTATGACATGGAGTGAATTCATGAAAACAGGGCTCGAGCCATGCCAACACATCTCCTGCAGGGGTGAATAAATGTATATTACAGCCATCAGCCACACACAGCTTAGAGATAAAACCATTACACCTGTGCCATGATATATGTAGTTTATCACAATCCTCCTTGAAATTAGTTTTAATACAGACTGAAAAGTCAGCAGGCCCGGATTGATTATCTGCCCAGGCGGGTAGATGCCTGCTGGGCCGGCGGCTCTGAGCTTCAAAATGTGCCGCTGGCCCTTTAAATCTTCTGCATAGGCCCTGGTGCGCGCATATTATCTCGGTGCACACGCTGACCAGGACTGCAGCGGCACGCCCGCCGCTGCCCTCTCCTGAAGCTTTCCCAGGGGCTTTGTTCCTTCCTGTCCCACAGTGGCTGCCAAGTGCAGCTGCTGCGGTGGTGGTGCTGCTGGCGGCGGCTCCTCCACCCAGCCGGCCCTCCCTGATCCCGGAGAACGGGGGTGCAGCCGAGCAGGCACTGAAAGCTGGACGCATCAAGAAGATGGTGCGGCTGGCAGCATAGCTCCTGCTGCTGCTGGTACTTGTGCTGATCACACTGAACATCACTGTGCTGCGAGGGAGTCCTCACATGATGAACATGATGTGGAGAGGGGGGTTAAAGGCGGACTGCACATGATGATGTGAGGAGGGGGGATAAAGGGGCACTGCACATGAAGTAGGGGTTAAAAGGAACTGCAAAGCATGACATGGGGTAAAGGGGACTCCACATGATGTGGGGGTTAAAGGGGGGAATGCACATGATGTGGGGAGGGGGGTTAAAGGGGGACTGCACCTGATGATGTTGGGAGGGGGTTAAAGGGGGACTGCTCATGATGACGTTGGGAAGGGGTTAAAGGGGGACTGCACATGAAGTGGGGGGTTAAAAGGAACTGCAAAGGATGACATGGAGTAAAGGGAACTGCACATGATGAAGTGGGGGAGGGGACGGAAGACTGCAAATCATGAATGGAGAGTGTGTTAAGAGGGACAGCAATTGAATTGAAGGTGGGGGGTGGGGATAGCAAATGATGATCTGGAGAGAGCAAGTAATGAATTTTGAGGGTGGGGGAGTAAATGATGTATTGAATATGGGGTAGAGCTGTTGATAATGAATAGAGAGTGGGAGTGAGAAGACAGGACAATGAATTGGGGGGAAGGGGCACGTAAATATGAGTCGGGGTAGCAGGAGGTACATAGTGAGGGGCGTTGAGTATACAGTGACTGGAAATGAATTGTCGGAGAGAGTACAGGTGCTAATTAATTTATATATTTATTAGGTGGGGAAAGTGGCTATGCATAGCTAGAAGGGGCTCAGTGGCATATTATAATTTATATTTGGAATGGTGGGTTGTATGATAACCAATTATATATTAATGGTGGGTGCATATCTGTATTCAGATGTGTAGTGTAGAAGAAATGAAAAAAGAGGGAAATGTGCTCTGGAAGCCGTGCTGTAGGTAACTGTGTTATTTTATGCAGAGATGAGTCCTGGCTGGAAGAATTGATGGCGGTCTGCGCTGCATGAAAAAGAAAAGCAAAGATAAAGGACTTCAGCTAGAGACCTCACTGGTGAGTCAGTGTGATACCTGTACACTGACAATATACACTATATACAGAGCTCCTGTGTATAATGTCACCAGTGATCACTGTATTACCTGTACACTGATAAAGTATACTATATACAGAGCTTCTGTGTATAATGTCACTGGTGATCACTGTATTACCTGTATACTGATACTGTATACTATGTACAGAGTTCCTGTGTAAAATGTCACCAAGTATTGTTTTTTTTTATTATTAATGTTCAGTATTGTAGTATTCAGTCACTATGTGGTGGTAATATGTGGTCTGGTCATGGTGTGATGGTATTTGTCCCTTGTGTGTTTTATTAATGGTCATTTAAAAAAATGTATGTGACTCATCCCCTTAAAGAAAAATACATAAAAATATATTTATATTTAATAAGTTAGAGTAGAGTAGGGTCGGCCAAAAAAGTCTACTGTGTCGTGGTGGTAGCTTAAAAATTATTTTGGCCAGAACAAAAGCTGCTGGCTATGTGTGTGATCTGGTGTTTGATGGGAATTGTTAATATCTGATTGATGAGGACGTGGTGAAGTTGAGTTTTTCAAAGAGTAAGCGGTGGGACTGTGGAAGGTTCGAAGGGTGGAGGTGGAGCTGGGGTGGATGGAGCCTGGGCGTAGTCTCAAGGGGGCTTGAAAATTTTGCCAGTATGTAGCACTGAAATTCCTAGTGTCAGCCCTGCTGCTCATTACCACTTTTACTGTCCTGCATACACAGCGCACAGTACCACTCCTCCTGTACGGTATATATACACTGCTCAGTACCACTTTTCCTGTCCTGTATATATACACTGCACAGTACCACTCCTGTCCTGTTGTTGGATAGGTGACATTGGTCTTTGGGAGGTTTAATATTGGTTTATTATTTTCAGGAATACTATGGTAAATTAAGAAATATTGTATTTTTCGGACTATAAGACGCACTTTTTTTCCTTCCAAAATGTGGAGGAAAATGGGTGGTGCGTTTTATAGTCCACATGTACCGGCTCTGGCTGTGGTGGGGAGGTCGGCGGGGCAGTGGGTCACAGAGGCAGGAGCTGGCGGCTACGGCTAACTCCTGTGCCCGCTGCTAAAGAGAAAATAGGTATTAGACCTACCGGTAATGATGTTTCCAGGAGTCCATCCTGACAGCACCATGGAGGACGTCCTCCTCCTCCTTACAGGGACAGGAAAGCACACGAGAGGTTAAAAGGTCCCGTCCCACCCACTTTCCCTCAGTGACTTAACAAGTACCACAACGTGGATAATGCAATAACACCATAATGATACGATCATATTGCAGCATATGACATAACATAACATACCATAACAGGGAGGGAACTACCCGTGCTGTCAGGATGGACTCCTGTAAACATCATTACCGGTAGGTCTAATACCCATTTTCCAGGACGTCCCCCTGACAGCACCATGGAGAGTACCAAAGCACCTCCTTAGGCTGGGATTACCGCCTGGAGAACCTTTCTCCCACATGCGGTATGTTGACCTGATAGCACATCGAGCTTGTAGTGCTTGCAAAAAGTATTAAAACTGGCCCAGGTTGCTGCCCTACAGATCTGTTCAACTGAGGCGCCTGCTCGCTCGGCCCAAGAGGCCGATACTGCCCTTGTAGAGTGGGCCTTTAGAGTATCTGGCGGGTTGACGCCTTCCGACTGGTAAGAGTCTGAAATCACCAACGTTATCCATCTTGCGATGGATGCTTTAGACGCTTTCTTCCCCTTATTTTTTCCCCCAAAAAGGATGAACAGGTTTGGGTCTATACGCCAACTGTTGGTGGCCTCGAGATAGTTTATAACTGCCCGTCTCACATCCAGTGAGTGGAGGCGCTGTTCCTTCTCGTTACGAGGATTGTCGCAGAAGGATGGTGACACTATCTCCTGATTTATATTTTGGTAAGAGGCTACCTTTGGGATAAATGACGGATCTAATCTTAGTTATATGATCTTGTCTGATCTGGAGATATGGATCCTTGGTGGAGAGGGCCTGGATCTCCCCTATTCTTTTGGCCGTGGTAATGGCTACAAGGAAGGCCGTTTTCCGAATGAGAGTTGAGATGGTCATTCTCTCGCTGGGAACGTATGGGTCCCTACATAGGGTTCTAAGGACCAGACCAAGGTCCCAAGGCGGGGTGAGCTGCCTAATCCTGGGGCGAAGACGTTGCATGGCCCTTAGAACTGTAGGAAGTCTAGGACACTAGGGAGGTCAGGGGTACCTGCCACGAGGTCGGACCTGCCACCGTCCAGACAGAATCTCTTCCATATCTTCCGGTAGATTGCGGATGTAACTGGCTTCCTGCTGGCTAGTAAGGTAGATATGACCTGATCTGATAAGCCCTTTGCCTTCAGGATGTCCCTTTCAGGATCCACGCCGAGAGGTGGAGTCTTGCTGGATTCGGGTGGCTGATCGGGCCCTAGTGGATGACGTCTTCCCTTAGGGGTAGCTCAACTGGGCTTCCTACCGCCATGGCTCCTAGTAAGGGAAACCAGCTTCTCTTCGGCCAGTATGGAACTATCAATATCACTCTTGCATGTTCCTCGCGGATCTTCCCGAGTACCGCTGGTATGAGCGCTAGAGGTGGGAATGCGTACGAGAGGGGCTCTTCTCAGACCTGACTTAGGGCGTCTACACTGTCCGGGTGGTCCGCTGGGTTCAGTGAGTAGAATCTGGAGACCTTTGAGTTTTTCCGGTTTGCGAATAGGTCTATTCTGGGGGTCCCCCACCGCTGACATAATTGATGGAAGATCTCTTCGTTCAGCTCCCACTCTGTCGGGCAGACCTGCTGCCTGCTTAGGTAATCTGCTACCACGTTCTGGGAACCCTCCAGGTGGATTGCCGTTACTGAGAGGACCACTCCCTCTGCCCATGCAAATATTTGTTCTGCTAGAGCCTGGAGTGGTCGGTGCCTTGGGCCTCCCTGGTGCTTCAGGAATGCGACTGCCGTTACGTTGTCCGACAATATTCGAATGTGTCAATTCTTCACGACCGACTGGTTCCGCCACAGGGCTTCCCAGACCACAAAGAGCTCCCTGAAGTTGGACGATCTGTTTCTGATGTTGACTGGCCATTCTCCCTGGAAAATCTTCCCTTCTATGTGGGCTCCCCATCCCCACGTACTGGCGTCTGTGGTGATTACTACATAAGGACAGGTTGTCCATAGCACGCCTACCCGCAAGTTCTTGGGCTGTGTCCACCATCGTAGTGACCTTTTCACTGGACCTGGCAGTGTTATGGGCCTGTCGAGTGAAGCCTGATGCCTGTCCCACTTTGCGAGAATTTCCTTCTGCAAGGGTCTCGAATGGAACTGGGCCCATCTGACACACGGAATGCAAGCCGTCATCAGGCCCAAGACCTCCATCGCCCCTCTTAAGGAGGAGCGATGCTTCAAGAGGTCCTCTGCTCTGTCCTGAATAATCCTTTGCTTCTTTCGTGGTGGAAAGGATATTCTGCCTCCTGAATCTAGGAGAACTCCCAGGAAGATCTTTCTGCTTTATGGTGTTAGGTCTGACTTCTGTTCGTTGATCACCCAGCTGAGGAACTCCAGTATTACGACCGTTTGGTTTCTGTCTCGAATAAGCTTTTCCTCTGATTTTGCCACCAGGAGGAAGTCGTCTAAGTACGGTATTATAACGATACCCTGATTTCTCAGGTAGGCCACTACCTCCGCTACCATCTTTGTGAATATTCGAGGGGCTGAAGCTAGCCCGAATGGAAGGCATTGGAACTGGAAGTGGCAGGTCCGGGTCAGTAGTCTGACTGCGAATATTAGCAGTCTCTGGGATGAGGGATGGATAGGGACCTGATAGTACGCATTCTTCAGGTTGAGGGTACACATGACGGCATTCCTGTCTATTAGATATATTGCCGACCGTATTGATTCCATCCGAAACCTCTTGTACGTAACCCAGGCATTTAGAGGTTTTAAGCTTATAATAGTTTGGGCCTCTCCGGATGGCTTTGCAATGGAGAACAGGGAGGAGTAGTGACCCTTTCCGACAGAAGAACTGGCACTATAACCTCTGACCTGAGCATGTCCTGTAGATCTGTCCACATGGCAGAGTCTGCCAGGACTACAGTGGGGATGATATATCTGTCGGGGGGAGAGGAGCAACATTCTATGCTATAACCTTCTGCAATGGTTCTGAGGACGCACTGGTTGTGGGTAATCCGGGCCCACCTTCCTACGAAGTCGCGGAGTCTCCCCCAGATACCTGGAGGTTGACGCAAAAGGGGGGCCTTGCTTCCACCATGGCTGTGGGAGTTTCTATAGGAGCCCCTGTTGGATCTACCCAGGCTCCTAAAGTCGGTTTGTCTCCTAAAAAAGGGGCCTCTCCGAAAGGGCTGGGGCCGTTTGGGCTTTTTCTCTGGGAAGCCTTTATTTTTATCGGACACCTGCTCTAAGATGCTATCTAGGGCCGGTCCGAACACCCTTGTGCCTGAAAAGGGAATGGAGCATAGTTTTGCCTTTGAAGCATTATCCCTTGACCAGGATTTAAGCCATACCGCTCTCCTAGCTGCATTGGAGAGGGAGCTGTTCCTGGATGTGAACCTTATCAATTCGGCTGACGTATCTCACAGAAACGCTGTGGCTGATTTCATCATGGGAAGGGACGCTAAGATCTCGGATCTAGGGACCTTGTTGGTTAGGTTCTCTTCCAACTGACCAACCCATAAGAACATGGACCTGGCCACCGAGGTGGCTGCTATGTTAGCCCTAGTAAGGGCTGCCGCCGTTTCCAATGTTCTCTTTAATAGGACATCAGCCTTCCGGTCCATCGGATCCCGGAGACTTGATGAGTCCTCGAACGGTAGGGCAGTCTTTTTGGTGACCTTAGCTACAGGAACATCGATCTTAGGAATTTTCTCTATTAATCGTGTTTCCTCTGGGTCAAAGGGCAGTCGGCTCTTAAAATCGCGGGACAGCACGAGTCGACGCTCTGCCTCCTTACACTCCTCTAGAACCATTGTCTTAATGTGTTCGCTCACAGGGAACACAGTCTGTTTCCGAGCGACCAGTCCCCCGAACATCAGGTCCTGTCTAGATTGTGGCTTAGGAACTTCTTCGATCTGCATGGTGCTCCTGACCGCCTGCACCAGCTCATCAGTGTCCTCTAGCCTGAACAGGTATTTCCTGCCCTGGTCCCGTCTATCGGTCGGTATCTCTCCTTCTTCCTCGGGGTCGAAGTCCCGGAAGTCTGACCCTTCAATCGAGCTTGCTTCCGAGACTAAGTCTGCCTCCCACCTCGGCCGCTTGCGGCTTGGC
The DNA here is from genome assembly GCF_039654945.1 of Dendrobates tinctorius. Taxonomy (NCBI): domain Eukaryota; kingdom Metazoa; phylum Chordata; class Amphibia; order Anura; family Dendrobatidae; genus Dendrobates; species Dendrobates tinctorius. The sequence goes on along the minus strand of NW_027361731.1, from coordinate 6,432,477 downwards.
CCCGGACTGGGGGACTGCTGCCGCGAAAGGCTGGACCTGGAGGCCTGTACTTCCTCCCGAATCAGGGATCGCATCTCCGCAAGGAGGGACGGCTGTTCATCTCTTACGACCCTTGAAGTGCAGGGTCCGCAGAGGGTTTGGATATGGGTGTCTGGCAGCTTTACCCTGTATACCGGGCATCTGACATACTTAGATGTGGCTTTAGCCGGGTCCTTATTCACTGTCGGGGGGCTGCTGGGGTTCCCTTTTCCTATTTAACATAAGACAGGGATGGTCGGGTCAGTCGTCCTGGCCTGCGGGGGATGCTGTGTGACGGACTGATTGCGCCAGGCACACTTACCCCTCCGTCTGTCGGAGCTTCTGGGTGCATTACCGCTGAACCTGCCGGGTAGACGCTGAGCTGCAGGCGCGCGCTGTTTCAAAGACAGCGCGTGACGTCACCGGTAGTGACGCACGTCTTCTCGCGATAGCCCGAACGTCGCGCCGAATTCTTCCTCTTCCTGCCCGTCTCTAGGCCCCACCTGCGCCTCTGAGGGTGCTCTGTTTGTAATGCCGGCGCCCGCACCGCCCGCTCTCACCGTCTGCTGCCTGCAGGGGACCGGTCTGTGACTGCCACAGCGGCGCTGCCTGGAGCAGAGAGCCTCCCACCGGGAGGAGCGGCTCCCTCCAGGAGCGACGTTCTGCTCCTGGCCTTTGGGGCAGAGGGACTCCCCACCGGGGAGTGTCGGCCCTGGGCGTCTTCACAGGGGGAAGGTTTAGACTGGCCGCCCGATCCCCCCGGGCCCTCCGGTAAGCTTCCTGGGCGATCCTCTCGCGTGTCCCGCAGAGACAGGAAAGACACTGAGGGAAAGCGGGTGGGACAGGACCTTTTAACCTCTCGTGTGCTTTCCTGTCCCTGTAAGGAGGAGGAGGACGTCCTCCATTGTGCTGTCAGGGGGACGTCCTGGAAATGAATTTTCACTGCATTCCACCCCCATGGACGTGGAGGGCAATGAATATATTAATTTCTTTTTAGCATCCTGGTATGATTGGCCCCATCCTTATTCTGGTATGAATGGCCCCCACCCCCATTCCTGGTATGCATTGCCCCATCCTTATCCTGATATGATTGGTCCCATCCTTTCCTTATCCTGATATGCATGGCACCATCAGAAAAGATTAAAAAAACAAACCATTACACTTACCTTCCTGGAGCTCCCTCGCAGCGTCCTGCTCCATTGCCAACAGCTGCTTAATGCTTGTAAGCAGCGCATGGCAGGGATGTCATGCGCTGCTTGCAAGCTGAAAGGCAGCTGCCAGAATACTCAGTGCTCTGCATGCAGGGACTGTTTGCACAGAGAGCAGTGAGTATTCATTGCTCTTCAGTAGCGCGCAGTGTCAGCCAGAGCAGAAGGAAAGCTCCAGCTGAGACTGTGCACGCTACTGAACAGCAATGAATACTCACTGCTCTCTGCGATGAACAGTCCTGGCAGGGAGCACTGAGTATTCTGACAGCTGCCCTTCAGCTTGAAAGCAGTGCATAAAGTCCCTGCCAAGCGCTGCTTACAAGTATAAAGCAGCTGCTGGCGTCGGAACAAGATGCTGCAAGGGAGTGCTGGGAAGGTAAGTGTAATGTTTGTTTTTTCATCTTTTCTGAGAGGGCCATGCATACTAGGATAAGGAAAGGATGGGATCAATCATATCAGGATAAGGATGGGGTCATACATACAAGGACTGGGATGGGGGCCAGTCATAACAAGTAAAGGATGGAGCCCTGCAGACCAGGACAGGGATGGGGCCATGCATACCATTATATGGATGAGGGTGATCATTCCTACCAGGATAGGGATGAGGAGCCATGCATACTAAGACGAGATGGGGCCCTGCCTACCAGGATAGGGATGGAGCCATGCATACTAGGACGAGATGGGGACCCTGCATATCAGTATAGGTATGAGGGCGATTGTTCCTGCCAGTATAGGGATGAGAAGGTCATGCATACCAGGCCAGGGATGAGGTGGCATGCATACCAGGATAGGGATGAGGGAGCCATGCATGCCAGGATAGGGATAAGGGGCCATGTGTTTCAGGATGGAGATGAGGGGACCATATTTACCAGGATATTAAGTACAGAATTGACCACATTTTTGCTTCGGTCTTTTTTCCCCCTAATTTCCTCCTCTAAAACCTAGGTCTGTCTAATAGTCTGAAAAATACAGTGTTGTGAGGCAGTGACCGGTATCATATGTGAGGGTCGCTATGTGTCCTCCAGGATGTGCACAGAAATGTATTAGATCCGCTGGAGTGCCTTGTGATCACAGCAATGTGCCTCTGACTCGCAGGGCAGAATAAAAGTACGTTCACACCTGGTCAAGCAATTTGGACCAAGGAGTTTATTTAGGAAAACACGGTATGGGCTTTTATTTTTTAAACGGACTGCAGAAAGGTAGTCTTATGAGTGGCCTACGGCCACAGGATGGAAAAGGAAAAAAACCCTGCTGGAAGGGTTGTTTTGGTCAGTGTTGCTCTGGTGAGGAAACAGAGCAGGTGATCTGCAGTGCACACCCTGTGCGAGTTAACACAGGGCCAGCAGAGCCAAAGGTACTGGCAACCCTCCCTGCATACCCGGCAGTACGTCGCTCACAGCAACTGCCCTGGACTGGTGTTTTGTTTACCCGGCTGCGATCTGGAAGATACAGCGTGCTGTGCATTGAGTGAGTTTTGTTGGACATTAAAATCCTTTCTGTTTTGAACTTGCTGAGTCACTGCCTCATAACTGCACAGCATCGACACCGCTGCTTTACATACGGTGGAGAATGCGGGCAGTGTGAATTGAGGCATACCCAAAGCGTGCTGCATGTCGTATATTAGGCCTGCAAAGCTGCAGCTTAAGCTGACTGATAAGATGGAGGAAATAGTGAGACAGTTGGCCGCCTCGCAGGTGCGAATGCAGAAGCTGCAAGAGGAACAGCAGCAGCAGCTACAGCAGCAGCGGTAAACCAACAATTTAATTCTGCAGCAGATTGCGGCTCTGCAAGAGGCAGGATCCCCAGCCACTACATACCGATCGGAAGCCCGGTACAAGGTCCGTTCAGCGCTGAGAAAAATGGCACCTGAGGACGACATGGAGGCTTTTCTCACCATCTTTGAATGCACTGCAGAGCGGGAGAACTTGCCGGTGGCTCAGTGGGCTGAAGTGGTCTCCAACTTCTTGACGTGAGATGCCCAAAAGGCCTACCTGAACCTGTCGGGACGATGCCCTGGACTATGGGAAGCTGAAAGGTGAGATCCTTGATCGACTGGGGGTTAATACATATGTGCGGGCCCAACAGGTGTTCCAGTGGTCCTTTTCTGAGACTTTCCCAGCCCGGTCTCAAGCTTATGACTTACTGCAACTGGTAAGAAAATGGCTACAGCCTGAGACTTTAACCCCGATCCAGATGGTAGAGAGGGTGGTGGTCGACCGACTGGTGAGGGCCCTGCCAGCCGCCATACAGTGTTGAGTGGGGCAAGGGGACCCGGGCACTCTGGATCAGGTGGTCCGACTGGTGGAGCAGTATACAGTCACTCAAGACTTTATACAGGACACTGCCCCACGTCATCTGTCACGTAAGGCCCTGTCAGCTTAGGAGCCTGGGAAAAATCCACAATCCTCTACCAAGGTCCATACGGATCATGCCCGAACTGAGGGAATATCTCAGAAGGAGAGTGTCAACCGCCCCGTGTCCCCTAACGTGGCCCCACGGTTCCCTCGTGCCCCAGTTCTTAAGTGTTGGCAATGCCAAGAGCCTGGACATGTGATTGCTAACTGTCCCCCAACAACCAAACCCATGGACTGCGGGTATACCCGCCGGGTATCTATGTATGCCCAGCCAGTCTGCACTGCCTCTACAAACCCTGCTGGTACTGAACGTCATCTGTACCAGGTACTCGTTAATGGGTACCAGACGGACGCTCTCTTGGACTCGGGGAGTTTGGTAACTATGGTGCATGGGTCCCTGGTTGCTAGGGACAGTCCTAATGGGCGTAAGGTGGGGATGGTGTGCATACATGGGACCGCCGAGAGTACCCGACCATGGAGGTCACCTTCTCCACCCCGTGTGGGGAAGTAAAACATGTGGTGGGAGTAGTAAAGACTCTTCCATATGGGACTGTATTGGGAAGAGACTTGCCCCTGTTCTGGTCCCTGAGGGAGACCAGAGTTAACCCTCTCAGGGACAATGGTATTCCGTGCGCTGAACCTGAAGACGCCGAGTCAGGGATACCTGCCATAGGGGTCATCAACCTAGGGACAGGATGTATCCCTGATAGGTTTTCCTTAGAGGTATTGGCAGGGGAGGTCGAAGAGACCCCACCGATCCTTGAACTAGAGTTGTACTCTGGTAAGTTCGGGACAGCTCACCTCCAGGATCCCACTTTGGCACGGGCACAGGAGAGAGTAATTGAGATAAATGGGGCGGCTCAGCAACCAGGTGCGGAGATGGAGTTCCCACGGATGGTATTCAACCAGGAGATACTGTACAGGGTTGATAAAATCAGGGGTGAGGTGGTAGAACAGCTGGTAGTGTCCCAGCCCTACCGCCGGGTGGTGCTCGACATGGCTCACGCGCTCACATGCTGGGAGGGCATTTGGGAGCCAAAAAGACTCAGGAGCGCATACTGCAGCGGTTCTTCTGGCCAAGTGTCTACGCTGAGGTCCAAAGGTATTGTGAGACGTGTCCGGAGTGCCAACTGATCTCGCCCACCTCGAACTACCGGAGCCCATTGGTGCCTCTGCCCATTATAGAGGTACCCTTTGAGCGGATTGCGATGGATCTGGTAGGGCCAGTAGTAAAATCCGCCCGGGGTCACCAACATGTATTGGTAGTCATAGACTACGCCACCCGGTATCCAGAGGCGATACTGCTCCACCACACCTCGGCTAAATTAATAGCCAGGGAACTGTTTGCCATGTTTTGTCGCCTTGGGCTACCCAAGGAGATCTTGACAGATCAGGGAACCCCTTTTATGTATAAGTTGACCAAGGAGCTGTGCAAGTTGCTCCAAATTAAATAGCTATGTACATCGGTATATCATCCACAAACCTAAGGGTTGGTGGAGAGGTTTAATAAGACCCTCAAAGCCATGCTAAAAAAGGTGGTCGCCAAGGTGGTCTCATGTTCGCCATCCGCGAGGTATCACAGGTGTCCACGGGGTTCTCCCCATTTGAGCTACTGTACGGCAGGCACCCGAGGGGACTGATGGATGTAGCCAAAGAGATGTGGGAACAGGAGCCCACTCCCCATAAGAGTGTCATCGAGTATGTGGCAAAATTGCAGGATCGGATTGCGGTCGTGCGGCCCATAGTAAAGGAGCATCTGTTGAATGCGCAGGCTGCTCAGAGCCGTACGAATAATAAAAGGGCCACGGTCAGGACCTTTAAAGAAGGGGACCGGGTGTTGGTACTAGTACCCACCCCAGAGAGTAAACTCATGGCGAAGTGGCAAGGGCCTTATGAGATACGGGGGAACGTGAATTATAAGGTGTACCAACCTGGGAAAAGGAAACCCGAGCAGCAGTACCATGTAAACCTGCTAAAGGCATGGAAGGACCGGGAATGTTTGATCACGGAGGCGACTCCAGTCATACCAACAGAGGGCCCTCTGGCACTGGCCAAGGACACAGCTGGGGAACAGGTTAAAATATATGACTCTCACCAAACAGCAGCGGCGGGACGCTCGGGCCCTCGTGCAGAGGAATATGGACGTATTCTTAGAGCCGCCAGGCCGGACCTCGGTGATGCAACATGACATTATCACTGAGCCCTAGGTAAGGGTGCGGATGAAACCGTACCGAGTACCAGAAGCCCGAACGTAAGCCATCGCAGCCGAGGTGAAGCAAATGCTCCACTTGGGAGTCATTGAAGAGTCCTGAAGTGAGTGGGCCAGCCCCATTGTCCTGATACCGAAACCCGATGGGTCTTTACGCTTCTGTAATGACTTCAGGAGGTTAAATGAAGTGTCAAAATTTGACCTCTATCCCATGCCATGGGTGGACGAGCTAATTGAGAGATTAGGGAAGGCCCAGTACTTCACCACGCTGGACCTCACAAAAGGCTACTGGCAGGTCCCCTTAACTGAGTCTGCGAAAGAAAAGACCGCTTTTATAACACCAGAGGGCCTCAATCAATATGTTGTCTTGCCTTTTGGATTACATGGGGTTCCGGCCACGTTCCAAAGGCTGAAGGACATTGTGTTGGCGCCTCACTGGGGTTACGCGTCGGTCTATTTGGAAGACAGTCATTTTAGTACCAACTGGGATACTCATCTGTCCCAGGTACAAGCAGTGATGGAGTCTCTTAGAATCGCGGCGTTAACAGCCAACCCAAAAAAGTGCGCGATAGGTCTCACCGAGACCCGGTACTTAGGATACGCGATTGGTCGAGGGGTTATCAAACCCCAAGTTAACAAAATTGAGGCCATTCAAAACTGGCCCAAGACCTTAAGTACCAAACAAGTGAGGGCATTCCTTGGCATCATTGGGTACTACCGCCGGTTTATACCCAATTTTGCTGGGAAACCAGCACCCCTAACGGATCTGCTAAAGGGGAAGAAGATGGTGATGGTCCGGTGGAATCCTCAAGCGGAGGAAGCATTCCACTCTCTGAAGTCGGCGTTGTGTGGACAGCCAGTCCTCATCAGCCCCGACTTCAAGAAATCCTTTATTGTCCAGCTGATGCCTCAGAGGTAGGCTTAGGAGTGGTGCTGTCACAAGAGGTGAACAGGGATGAGCATCCAGTCACCTATTTGAGCCGGAAGCTGACCCCGGCAGAGAAAAATTATAGCGTAGTGGAGAAGGAGTGCTTGGCGATTATATGGGCCTTGGAGTCATTGCGCTACTATTTGCTATTGTACAGAAATTCACACTTCACACTCACTGCACATTTAATGTCAATCATTAAAACAACTTTTGGCCAGAAAGACTGGACCTGGTCTTGTAGGGACCATATGAGCACATTCAGCAGCACATATGGGAGAAGGTAGATTCATATCAGGGTTCTAGGAAGCCAACAGCATCATTACCCTCCGATTTCTGATACAGACCCATCATAATACTTTTCTTCAAGTGATTTTCTAATTTATCAGAACATTCTATGTACGTGGTGATTTGGATTTGTAGTTTACAGACCTGGGCAGGTAACGGTCAACATCTTCTAATTCCAGGGGCAGATGGATCATCCAGGTGATAAGTTCTATAGAAAAGGGCTTTCAATGCCCAAAGTCATTTGAACAGTTTTGGGTGAAGGAGAATGTTGTGGTCTAGAGGCAAAATGGTGATCAGGGTAATACGGCCGGACTACACCACCGATAAAGCAGCCACAGCTGGTGACTGAGAAGAATCTGTGACTTCTCTGCATTAGTGGTTACCACTCACCTGGGTAGTCATATGTGGGAATCTCCTCTTTACACCGCTCATCACCTCTCACATATGTCCCTGTAGCATTAACATGGGTCAGATCTTCACCCTGAAACAAATATTATAAAAGTCACGTACAGATGGAGAAGTTGCATCTATGATCAGCTTTAATCCTGCCTTCCCCACCATTCTTATTACACATGTATAAAACATATAATACTGGTGGATAAAACAAGACTGAGCACAAGACCTTCAAAACCATCTACACATCATAGGGGAGATCTCATGACACGTTCTCTCCATTTACCTGATGATCCTGAGGAGCATAGGGATCTTCTTGTTTACAGTTCTGTTGAAGTAGAGGACGGGTACATCTCTGTGGTGTTGTCCGTTTACTGGATAGAACTGGAAGAAGCACATACAGGGACTGAATTCATTCTTTTCATATAGATATAGGCCGAGTATATTTAGTCCTGTCTATTACCTGGTGATGTGAGGAGCTGGGGAACCTCCATTATGACGTTCTTGTACAGATCTCTGTGTCCTTCTAAATACTCCCACTCCTCCATGGAGAAATAGACAGCAACATCCTGACACCTTATAGGAACCTGACACATACAATAATACCGTCATCCCCCCGATCCCTTCATAGCGTTACTGTGTAATGTCCAAACATTCCCAGCAGTGTTACCTCTCCAGTCAGCAGCTCAATCATCTTGTAGGTGAGTTCTAGGATCTTGTGGTCATTGATGTTCTCATGTATCAGGGAGTGAGATGAAGGTCCCGTGATTGGGCTCAGGGTTCTTCCGCAACCCTCAGACACAGAGTCCTGACTGCGTTCACTAGAGGTCTTCTTCACTACTGTGTAATCCTGGTTATGGAGAGACACATTAATAAATCTCACTACAGACATTTCCAGAGTCCTCACCTCTCCAGTTCTGTCCATCTGTTATTCCCATAGATAAGAATGATGTAATGTGACGTCATCAGGATCTCTCACCTCTCCAGTAAGCCGGAAGAGGATCTCTAGGGTGAGGTGTAATATCCTCTCCGCCATCTTTTCTCTTTCCATGTCTATCTTTGATGGGTAAATCAGGAATATTCTCTTTTGTAGAAGGTCTTCACTGAGAGGATCCGATATTGTAGAGATCTGAATGAGAAGAAAATAAGCCGATGTAACAATATAAAAATCTTGAGTAATACAATAACTGGGGATAATAAGGGAAACATAAGAGGAAATTATTTTACACTATTTTATTTTCTTCTTTACATATACTAATAAAACCTATATATTTAGGCCACAGACAACAAGCAGTTTCCTCCTCGGAGTCGGCAGCTGAATACGTTTCTCATAGACTCATCTTCCATAACGCTAATTCTCATCTCATTTACCGACACTGTAATCGGCACTAGCAATACTGCAGGAGATATTTATTACACGTGACAGGAGAAATAACTACTTCACGATGAGGACGACATCTTCATCTTCTACTACACCTCTAGAAACATATTTGGCCAGAGTCCGTCACTGACTCCATCCCCACCGGCCGTCTATATGAAGGTTTCCCGTTTTCCCCGGACTGTAATCTTCTATCACGTTAGATCTCAGCTCTGATTCACACACAGGAGTTTGAGGCTTTTAGAAAAGCTTTTTTGTAAGAACATCAAGACAGAAGTTATTTGCTGCCAATTTCTCAATGTAATCTTCCATATATTACATGAAAAACACCAAAAAAGTGTGAAATATTCCTAAAATAATTATAGTGAAGTGTTGAGGCACCAAATAGAAAGTTTTTACCCAGTATATGAACACATTGAACCAATGTTACAACCTCCACTGTATTAAATCTTCAGGGTGACTATTTATTATCAAGACAATGGAATGAAGAAAATCAGCACTCACCCCTTTTGGAAGATACTTCAGTCCTTTTTAATTTATTTGATTCAGGACAATGACATAAAGTGCAACAGTGCTAGCAGCGTCAAGGCAGGTGCAGTGATTTCGAAAAAAAAAAAAAAAGATATGACGGACAAGCGTTTTGGACTTAATTTGCGCTTCTACTGGTCTGTGTTCCACTGGTCTAAGAATATGGATCAGTAGGACTGAAGTGTCTTCTAAAATGGGTGAGTGCTGACTTTCTCCATTCCGTTATCTTGATTACAAAAATAAAATTGAGGATGGTGGTACTGTGGGAACATTATACGATATGTGGGGGCCAAAAAAGGGGCTCCGTACTATGAGAGTAATAAATGTGTCATGATCCAGACCGGGTTTTGAGTCCTGTCTTCCCCTCTCCTGGGCTGGTCAGGTCAGGGGTTAACTTTTCTCTGCCTCGTTCTGGTGTCAGGTCTGCTATTTCTCTGCGCTGCATCCTGCAGGCAGTGTCAGTTATATTTTCTGCCTACGGCATGAGTAGCGGACTCTAGTGATACCCTGATTTGCCCTGCTGTGTTTAGCTGACTTTGCCCATGTCTGTTCCTTCCTCTCTTCCTTCCCCAACTTAGTGTTTCCCTTAGTGTTTAGATTTCCCTGTACTTGACTCTGCTTTGGCTAAGCCCTGATCCTGTCTCTTGCTTCTTGTACATCTGCTTCTGACCAGTACTAACCTTTTGACGCTCCTCAGACTCTGTGTTTGGTATTCCCCTTGGTACTTTGCTTCTCTCTGGTATCGACCCGGCTTGGTTGACTATTCTGCTACCACCTGGTGGTAGCCTCACTGCAGTGCTGCTGGTCTGCTCTGAGTAGAATTGCAGTCCTCCCTCCACTTTGCCGCCATCTAGTGGAGCTTGCATTTACTTGCAGAGCTGCAGCGTGACATTATAACTGACCATAGACAGTTTTTTTTTTTCTTTGTTCCGCTCTTTATGGATCCACTTCATACTCTAGCGGATCAGAGGTCTAATCTGACTCAAATGTTGCAGGACTTGTCTGTGGAACATAGAGCCCTGGCCACTTTCCATAATCAACTCCAAAGGGAACTTTCTGAGACAGTAAAGTCTTTTCTGGGTTCTACTACACAATCAGCCTGTAAGCACTTGGAACCCATAGATGTCTTGCTACACTCTCCTGAACCTACGGTCAGGCTCCCAGATACTTTCTCCAGGGAAAAGGAGAAGTTCCATACATTCAGGGAGAGTTGTAGGCTGCTTTTCTCCCTTAGACCCCGATCCTCTGATGATGTGAGTCAATGGGTAGGGATAATCATTTTGTTACTCCGGGAGGGTCCTCAAACTTGGGCTTTTTCTTTACCTGTTACTGCCCTAGAATGTGTGTCTGTGGATAGGTTCTTTGAGGCTTTAGGACTGATATTTGCCAAACCGGACCGGGTCAGGGTGGCAGAGGACACAGTCATGGGTCTCGCCCAGGGTAAACTCATTGCTGAATGTTATTGCTCAGAGTTTAAACGGTGGTCCATCGATGTGACCTGGAATGACTCTGCGCTAAGATGTCAGTTCAGGAGGGGCCTGTCAGATCATCTTAAGGATGCTCTGGCTCTCCTTCCTCCACCCAGTTCTTTGGAGGAGGCCATGACTCAGGCCATTCATATAGATCAGAGATTTTGGAAGGGAGGAGTAATCCAGCAGGAGGTTTCCGTATACCCTGTTAAGTCCAAGATGATGCCATATGTGGAACCTATGGAGGTTGGGGCCATTAACCTCAAGGAGAAGGAGAGGAAGTGGCAATGTGAAAGGAGACAATTCTTCTATTGTGGAAACCCGGGACAATGGATGAAGGACTGCCCCTCTTGCCCACCGACTAACAAGCTGCAGAGTCTGGGTGATTTTCGAGGAGGTCACCCGGACTCTCAGGTACCATTAGCCACAGTTCAAAAGATTTTGTTGGAGGTGGAACTTTGTTGTGGGGATTGTTATACACCCACTTCAGCTTTCATGGTCTGTGGGTCATCCATGAACTTCATTGACTCAAGCTTGGTGTCCTAGTGTAACAGAGACAGTTAGGCTTGAAACGCCAATTCATATAATTGCCATTGATAAAACACCGCTGGTTAGGAATATTGTTAAACTTGTCTCAGAGGAGTTTCTCCTCAAGGTGGTTTCCTTGCATCAGAAACACATTTCATGCTATGTTCTGGATAATCTTCCAGTGGGACTGGTGTTGGGATTCCCCTGGCTACAGGTGCACAATCCTGTTATTGACTGATAATCTCGGGATATTGTGAAATGAGGTCCTAATTGTTCAAAGGGTTGTCTTTCTGCTGTGCTGGTGTCGTCCGTTAATCTGGATGGTATTCCGGAGTACCTGAAAGATTTTAAGGATGTGTTTTCTGAAAAAGAGGCTGAGATCTTGCCCCCACATCTCCCCTATGATTGTACTATTAATCTCATTCCAGGTGCCAAATTGCCTAATGCTCATCTGTACAAATCTTTCCAGCCCGGAACGTACCGCTATGAAAGAGTATGTCTCAGAAACTTTACATAAAGGTCACATCCATCCCTCTCTCTCCTGTGGCTGCTGGATTCTTTTTTGTAAAAAAAAAAAAAAAAAAAAGATGGTGGTTTACGTCCTTGCCTCGATTTTTGGGAAGTAAATAAAATTACAGTGAGAAATACTACCCCCTCCCATTATCCCTGATCTTTACAACCAATTATCTGGGGCTAAGTGGTATTCCAAGTTGGACCTCAGGGGAGCGTATAATCTTATTGGTATTCGGTAGGGGGATGAGTGGAAAAAATAGCATTCCTCATCTCTGAGGGTTTGTTTGAAAATTTGGTCATGCCCTTTGATCTCATGAATGCGCCAGTAGTTTTTCAGAATTTCATTAATGATGTATTTTCTGACTTCATTGGACGCTTTATGGTGGTTTATTTAGATGACATGCTTGTATTTTCATCTGACAAAGAATCTCACATGGGTCATCTACGTGCAGTTCTTCAGAGGTCACGGGAGAACTCTGTTCGCTAAACCTGAGAAGTGATCATTTTTTGTCCAAGAGCTGTCCTTTCTTGGGTTCATCCTTTCTGCCAAGGGGTTTTGTATGGACCCTGGAAAGGTACAGGCCATTGTTGATTGGGTGCAACCAAGAGACCTTAAAGGTCTTCAGCATTTCTTGGGCTTTGCCAATTACTATTTAAATTGATTAAGGGGTTTTCTAAGGTTGTCAAGCCTCTCACTGATCTCACTCGTAAGGGGGCTGATCTTAAAGACTGGTCACCCCTGGCAGTTGTTGCCTTTTCTATATTGAAAAAATGTTTTATGTCTGCTCCTTTATTGGTCCAGCCCGATCCGTCTGAACCATTCATTGTTGAGGTGGACGCATCGGAGGTGGGAGTGGGGGTGATGTTGTCTCAGGTACCGATCACTGACTAATTTAAAACTTTGTACTTTTTTCTCCATTAAATTTTCTCCTGATAGAAATTACGATGTCAGGAATCGGGAGTTATTGGCCATAAAACTGGCATATGAAGAATGGAGGCACTTTTTGGAGGGGGCTATTCATTGGATTACGGTGATTACAGACCACAATAACCTGTCTTACACTGAGTCTGCCAAGCGTTTGACCCCTAGACAGGCGAGGTGGTCGGTTTTTTTTCACGGTTTTATTTTTCCATCACCTTTCGACCTGGTTCAAAGAATGACAAGGCTGATGCCTTATCTCGCAGCTTGGATCCGATATCACCTCCTGAACCTCCTTCCTCCATTCTTCAGCATGGGGTGGTCGTTATTAGGGTGTCCTTCGAATTGGAGCGGGATATTCGTGAGGCTCAGTGTCTTGCTCCTTCGTCATTGCAAGAAAACAAGCTCTTCGCTCCTGTTAAATATCGGTTGAGGGTGCTCCGGGAGTTCCTCGACTCTGCTTTCTGTGGGCACCCTGGAGTCTTGGCCACCCGGAGAGCTATTGCCAGACTGTTCTGGTGTTCCTCCATGTCTTCTGACATCGCCGTGTTTGTGTCTGCTTGTGCTACATGTGCAGGTGTTAAAGTCTCCCATAACAGGCTGGGGAATTGGTACCATTCCAATTCCGGATAGACCTTGGACTCGTTTGTCCATGGATTTTATCACTGATCTCCAATGGCAAAACTGTGGTCTGGGTAGTGGTTGACAGATTTAGTAAACAGGCGCATTTTGTACCTTTGGCAGGACTGTCTAACGCATAAACACTATCCAAGTTGTTTATTGAGCACGTTGTGTGGTTGCATGGCGTGCCTCTGAATTTGGTGTCTGATAGAGTGGTGCAATTTGCATCCAAATTCTGGAGGGCATTTTGTAAGAGATGGGATATTAGCTTGACCTTCTCCTCAGCCTACCATCCCAAAACTACTTGTCAGACCTAGAGGACCAACCAGTCACTTGAAAAGATTTTGCGGTGTCTTGCCACATCTCAGGAGGATGATTGGTGTTCCTCGTTGCCCGTGGCTGAATTCACATTTAATAATCAGGTTAACCAGTGCACTGGCACTTCCCCGTTTTTCTGTAACTACGGTTTTCACCCCCATTTTGGAGAATTTTCCAGGCTGGATTCGGGGTGGCCAGGGTCTGATTCGGCGGTTTAACGGGTGGGGGAGGTGTGGAGGGAGGTCCAGAAGAACATTGGGGTGGCTCAGGGCAAACAGAAACATTTTGCTGATAAGCGACTATCTGTAGGACCTAAATGTCTGGTAGGAGATAAAGTGTGGTCGTCTACCAGAAACAAGTTTATTGGTCCTTACGAGATGATTGAGGGTGTCAATCCAGTTGCCTTTCGCTTATGCTTACCTCCATCACTTCGGATCCCCAACGTGTACCATAAGTCTCTTCTTTTTTTTTTTTAAACTTCTTTTTTATTAAATTTATATCGAATACAACATAAAGACCATTGTATACAATGCAATCGTATAGAGCGTATCTCTTACATACTAAACGTATGTAGGGTTAGGTCAAACAAATTGAAGTTACCCAAACAACAATAACTTATCCCCATATGTCCATAAATCTACCAGCCACACTCTGACCAACCAATTTTCTGTCTGTAAACTTTCTGATGTGATTACTCAATGACATATTTAAGTTTACCCAAATTACCACTTAAGTCTTCTAATAGATACCAATCTGAGTTAATGAAAGACACCATTATCCCCTGTTTTTCTCCAGTAGATAACATCGATTCTATGAACAGTCTCCACTTTCTGAAAAACTTTTCTGTCATTTTATCTTTCTGTCTCTTTTTTTCCAAATACAGGACAGAAAGCAACCCTGCCTTCACCTTCTTCTTCCCTGGAAGCGTTTTGGCAAGCCAATGTTGCAAAATTAGATGCTTTGTTACCAGTGTCACGGTGTGAAACAGATCGTGCAGTTTTCCACCTCTTGTTTTGCCTGTCGTATAGTGGAACAACTAGCTCAATGGATCGATATCCACCCAAATCCCACACATCTGTAAATACATGCCTTGAATCTTAACCCAGAGTTCTTGTGTTTTAGGGCACGACCATATTCCATGCTCCATGTCTGTTTTAGGTGTGTTACATTTAGGACAACTTGTTTGCCTGTCAGGTTTTTGTGGATTAGGCTGTATATTGAATCCGCATATTATTCTGTGCATTGTCCTAAACTGGCTGTCCCTCCACTGTTCATTGATAATATGTTTCCTTACCAGTTCCCAACCTTGTAGTATTTTATGATCAAGGTCTCCATCTTGTATGTGTTTTCCCCATTTGTGAAAAACTCTGTCTGCTCCTGATGGACGTAGCATGTCCCTCAGTTCCCCATATATTGAGGAGATTGATACTTCCCCAATGTCCCTGGTAACCATGTTGCCCCATACCTCAGAGTCGATTTCCCTCCTCACATCCTGTAAATTATCTAATACATAGTGCTTTAATTGACTATAGAGCATCAGATGCAAACGTGGCATTTTATATTTGTCTATCACCTCTGGTCCCGTCAGCCAATGACAGTCCTGAACTTAGCGTCTGTATACCTTTTAGGATCCATTACGTATATAATTTATTTTCTCTACCCAATTTAAAGGCTGGGAACGCCCAGGGATTAAGATGTTTTGATACCTTCCATGACATTTTCAGTTTATTCCGTACTGCCTTCCATGTGGCAATGGTGTCCCTACAGATTACCGAGTGTTTAATATCTGGAGGAATATGTGGCAATGGTGTGTGAAGCAATGCCGTCAGGTCCCATGGACCACAAAATTCCGATTCTAGCGCATAGTCGGTATAACGCCCCGTCTTTTTAACCCAATCAATTACATTTCTCATTAAGCATGAGAGATTGTAGCCATTAATGCTTGGGAATCCTACCCCCCCTCTTTTGAGTGCATTAAAACTCTCAAAGCAAGTCTCGCCCTTCTCCCTCTCCATATGAACTTATTCAGTCTTAGAACATCCACGTGTCTGATCAGCATTGGAATAGTCTGCAATGGGTACAGAAGTCTTGCAAAACTTGTCATTTTGATTAGGTGGCTTCTTCCTAATAGTGAGAGGGGTAAGCTCCCCCATCTTTCCAATTCTTTTTCTATTTTGTCAATAATTGGTTTATAGTTTAGATCATATATCTGTTTCGACGATCTCCCCAAATTTATTCCCAAGTATTTATAGAGGTTGTCGCTTTCGGAATACCCACTATATTATTTTCAACCCTCACTCTACTAAAATGCTTGTGCATGCCCTCATCATCTCCCGTCTCAACTACTGCAACATCCTTTTCTGTGGCCTTCCTGCTAACACCCTCGCACCTCTCCAGTCCATCCTTAACTCTGCTGCCCGACTAATTCATCTCTCTCCTCGCTACCCCTCCGCTTCTCCCCTCTGCAAATCTCTTCACTGGCTTCCATTCCCTCCACGTATCAGTTCAAATTACTAATACTGACCTACAAGGCCATCTATAACCTGTCTCCTCCATATATCTCTGAATTAATCTCCCGATATCTTCCCTCATGTAATCTCCGATCCTCCCAAGACCTCCTTCTCTCCTCCACACTTATTCGCTCCACACCCAACCGCCTCCAGGATTCTCCCGAATAGCCCCCATCCTCTGTAATTCTTTGCCCCAACACGTCCGGCTATCAACAACACTTGGATCCTTCAGACGGAACCTGAAAACCCATCTCTTCAGGAAAGCCTACAGCCTGCAATGATCCCCTCATCATTACTGAAGCTACTGCCTCACCATCACTGGAGCTGCTGCAACCCCCAACCTATCTCCTTCACCACCATCCTGTAGAATGTAAGCCCGGAAGGGCAGGGTCCTCTCTCCTCTCTATATCAGTCTGTGATTGTTAGTTTGTTT
The DNA here is from genome assembly GCF_039654945.1 of Dendrobates tinctorius. Lineage (NCBI taxonomy): Eukaryota > Metazoa > Chordata > Amphibia > Anura > Dendrobatidae > Dendrobates > Dendrobates tinctorius. The sequence goes on along the minus strand of NW_027361731.1, from coordinate 6,415,865 downwards.
ACTGTAAGTCATATCTGTAATTTGTATGTAACCCCTTCTCTTGTACAGCACCATGGAATCAATGGCGCTATATAAATATTAATAATAATTTTCCTGGCTTCGTTTCTCATCATTTCTCATTAACAAAATCTCGCATTTACTCTTATTTAACAGAAAGCCCGAAAATTCTCCAAATTTTTCAATCTCTGATAGTAATCTAGGGAGATCTTCTGGATTTCTCATAAATAAAACTATGTCATCCGCAAATAATGCAGATTTAACCGTCTGTCCCCCCACCGCTACTCCCCAGTATATATCATGATCATTTAGATATCTTGACAGGGATTCTATTGCCAGGCTAAACAATAGAGGGGACAGAGGGCACCCCTGCCTCGTTCCTTTTTTCAGCTTGAAGGTTTCTGACCAAAATCCGGGCGTATATATCCTTGCTCTTGGGTTATGATATAGAGCTGTTAAAAAGTCCCTAAAGGTGCCCACCAGATGTATTCTATCTAATACTTGACCCAGCCATGGCCACCTCACGTTGTCAAAGGCTTTTTCTGCATCTAGTGTAACCATAGCTTGATCTTCCCCCCTTTCCATGCGTTTATTTCTAGTCATGTCTAGTAACAGCATAGCTTTACTAATATTAGTAACGGCTGACCTTCCCTTTACAAAGCCTGTTTGATGTTTCAAAATTAACCTAGGTAGTATCCTAGCCAGTCTATTGGCCATTATTTATTAAAGGAGTTTGACATCTTGGTTTATTAATGATATTGGCCTATATCCCGAGGGATCTTCTAGGTCTTTCCCTCCCCTCGGGAGGAGTTTTCTGTAAGCCGTATTCATAACTTCTGACAGGTCTTCCCCTTGCAGAATACTGTTAAATATGGGAGTTATTTGTCCATTTAATAGAAGGAACCATTAAACCCATCGGGTCCAGGAGCTTTATTGGACCCTAACCCCTTTATTGCCATACTTATTTCTTCCTCTGTGATATAGCCATTTAAGTCTTGTAGCTCCTCATCCGTAAGTTTTGGGATATTAATTTTGTCAAGCCATGCGTCCCCTGTTGCGTCTTGTCATCCTTCCTCTCTGTACAGGTCAGCATAAAATTTCCCCAACTCTCTATTTATATCTTTAGGGTCCGTCAGTTGTTGTCCTCCCTTATTCCTAATTGCCATTATAGATGTAGGAGCATACCTTCCCTTGACCAAATTGGCCATTATTTTCCCTGCTTTGTCGCCATACCTATTTAGTTCTATGTCCAAGTAGCTCTTACATATTTGTTCTCCTTTTTTCTGCCCATTCATCAAAATCTTTTTTAGCTCTCATCCAATTGTTTTTATCCTCGTCCAATAGGGATTTTTTATATTTTGTATATGTTGTCCTGACTTCGTCACTTGCCATTAAAAATTGGTCTTTTATTTGCTTCTTTAATCTCTGTGTTTGGGCTATGATGTATACTGCCTTCGCTGTTTCCCAATAAAGTCTAGGTTGGATTTGTGTTCTTCATTATGGGATGTAAATTCTGTCCACCATTCTCCCATCCATTTTACAAAATCATAATCTTTTGTCATGGATCCCGGGAAATGCCATATATAGTCTGTCCCTTTCTGGTGTATATCAGCCAAGTCCAGAGTTACAGGACTATGATCTGAGATCACCATGTCTTCAATATTGACAGCCAGCATTCTAAGCAGCAGCTTGTCTGAAAGAATAAACATGTCTAACATCGACCATGTCTTATGCGCATGAGAGTAATGTGTAAATTTCCGGTCCATAGGGTGCGTTGATCTCCACGCATCTTTTAGCTGCCAATTTGTTATGTCTTCTAAGTACCCTTTTCTCCTCACCTAGGCTTAATCCCGCTAACCTCCATTTTCTATCCTCGTCCTCTCTAAGTACCTCGTTGTAATTTCCCCCTATAATTATGTTATCATTCTTATCTGTAAGTATTGTGTTCTGTAAAGACCTAAAAAATTTCTTTTGGTTTGTGTTTGGGGCGTATATGTTATATAAGCTAACAATGTCGTTATGTATTTGTAATTTCAAATGGATTACCCTGCCCTCTTGGTCTGTCTCTACAGATGTCACTTTATGTGCCAACGTTTTATGTATGAGTATTAGGACCCCTGCTTTCCTGTCTGACACGCTAGAGCCATAAACTTTTCCCACCCATAGTTTCTTCATCCTAAAAAAAAAAAATCTTCCTTGACTAGATACGTCTCTTGAAGCATGGCTACATCTACCTTTAGTCGTTTCAAATGACGGAGTATCATCAGCCTTTTGTTTGGTGAGCGTAATCCCTTTACATTCCAATTTATTAACCTAACCATTTTTTAGTATAAGATATTTCTTTCTGCGGATATAGGTGAAATTCAACTGTATCTTAATCGGGTACGTTATGTCATTAAGCAACTTCTTAGCCAGTATTAACCTCATAAGTATATAACAAGTAGAATCACAGACAATCTTTTCCCTCCCCCCCTCGTTTTCCCCGTCCTTCAGTCATCCCTCCCCATGTAGAAACCACATCTTTGACTTCTCTTTTTTCCACCACTATCCAGACCGAACTATCTCCTGTCCGCCTTATGTCACACATCTAACCTTAACCGTTGATGTTATATATAGTTAGGCCCTGAGCCCTGAACCTCTTGTAAACATCGAACTTCCAGCCTTTAGACCTTAAATGTCCCCCAAACTTCTATATACTTACAACAGTTTCAAATTCCTGAATTTCCCTTCCCCTCACCCCAACAGTACCAAAAACCCCTTTCATCGCCCCTTCTATGATGCCAGAGGAGCATGGAGTTTGTTCCACACACCCCCCAAGAGAACCTCCACAGTATACTTGCAACAATTACGGGGCAATTTCACCCCGAGAAAGTTTTCAACTCAGAACAAAGCAATACAACTAGTGTTATCCTTGTCCATCATCCTGGTATACTAGTCACCACTAGCCGGCATTGTCAAGAGTTGGCATTAAGTTCTCTCCTGTGAAGACAACTCAGTACCTTAGTACCCTTAAGGTAAGAGAACATAAACTCATCCGGCGCTGGTGCACTCCATATCCTAGATTGATGAAATCTGCATCCTGGGTCTTTCATTCGTCTCATCGGTATCTGCATAGCCTAAAAAAGGAAAAAAAAAAGAAAAGGGGGGGGGGAAGGAAGGAAGAGAAAGCAGGAAAAAAAAGAAAAAGGGATTCCGCGGGGTGTGGTAGGTTATGAAATCTGCAGGTGAAAAAGTCTCTTCACCAACCGGCGAATGAACATATTGGCGATTGTTGTGTCTTCGTGCGTCTTTCAGATCTAGCCTTTTGTCGATGTTCAATTGCTTTTTCTCAGAGAGTTGGAGATAATAAACAGTCCTTACTAAGCTCATATTTATCACGCTTAGTCTTCATCACCATCTCTCAAGTGCCTCTTGTATGGCTTTAGCATTAACTGGACGTCCTTGCCAATCACAAGATGTATTTTATCTTGATTTATCTGTCCTTCATTCATTTTGTGTCTTCTCTTATTTGGCTTTTCTTAGTCAACCTTGTCACTGGGGGGTCTCTGTTCTTTTGCCATTGAGACTCTTTCATTGTCCCCCTCTGTATGCACCTCCAATCATAGTCTATAGGTGTGGGGTTGAGTCGTCCCTCTCTCCTCTTCTATATTCTTTTCCGCCGCCTCTCTTGGGGGGCTGGCATTTGCTGGTGATTGGTGGCCGAATGAGGGCATTTGTTGGTTTATAGATTCCATGGCCTCTTTAGGATCTAAGAAAGATCTCATCATACCCTCTCTTGTTCTGAACCGCAGAGTTACTGGGTAATTCAGTTGGAATCTTACATTGCGTTTGAACAGTAGAGTACATATTTCGCTGAAAGCCCTCCTTCATGTCACTTCAACTGAAAAATCTCCAAACAGAATGACTGTGTGTCCCTGTATTATCAGTGGTCATCGCCTCCCCTTATAGGCTCTCAGTATTTCTTCTTTATCTTTAAAATTCAGATATTTTGCCACAGATTGATGCGGTCTTTGCGTTTCCCTGTTATTTCGTCCACTGCTGCTTTTATCAGGCTCTGAGGACTCTCTAGGGGGGGGCGATTCTATGGGCACGTTCCACTCTGCACTTGTATGCCAGGCCCAACTCATTTGGCAGTTCTATCTCAAATATATCATTTAACTGTTGTGCTTTTATTGACTCTGGGAGACCTATCAGCTTCAGATTACTTCTGCGGGACCTGTTTTCCAAATCCTCCAGTTTATCCATAGTATAGGAGGACTGTTTCTTTAAATCATTAACTTGTGCCTCTAGCTGGCAGATTCTGTCCTTAGCCTCTGAAATCCTGTGTTCTGCTTCCTGTAACTTCCCTTCCTGATAAGTCACTTTGCACTGCAGCTCTTTGGTGGTGGCTTGTATCATGTCAGCTACAGCCTGCTTGAAATCTTCAGCCAGGTACACAGCCATTTCTTTTGCTAACAGCTTAAAATTCATTTGTCCACGTGTATGGAGCTGATTTTCCATCAAGCCTCCTAAATCTGCTCCAATTTGCTGGCTGTGTCCCTCTTCTGTCCCAGGGGCCTCCTTCCTCTTCTCCTGCCCCATTCCTCTCATCTCCTGATCTGTCTGGCGCTCCTGTCCCACTTGTGCCTCCGGCGCCATTATTGTACCTTCACATTGCAGGCCGCCTCCACTCTCCTCCTCCTCCCGCTCTCTCCCCGCGCCTCTGGTAATAAACCGGTCCATGTCGCGGCCGCTCTCAGATGACACGGTGTCAGTTTTAGTTCAGGGCTCCGTGCAATAGCAGGTTTTTGCGGCGGTTGATGGGAGCTCCTTCACCCACGTCTGCACATGGTGGCGCCGGAACTGTAAGTCCCTAAGTCTCTTCTTAAGTCATTTGTACCTTCCTCTGCTGGGTCTCCATCCCCTCCGCCTCCTGTCACTGTGGTGGTCAAAGTTGAACAGATTGTTGATTCTCGCATGGTTTGCAGTTCGCTTCAGTACTTGGTATATTGGAGAGGTTACGGTCCTGAGGATCGATCTTGCGTCCGGGAGCGATCAGTCCATGCTGATCGGTTGGTTCGGGTTTTTCATGCACACTATCTTGGGAACCCTGGGGGTCCGGTGGCACCCCCTTGAGAGGAGGGTACTGTCATGATCCAGACCGGGTTTTGAGTCCTGTCTTCCCCTCTCCTGGTCATGTCAGGGGTTAACTTTTCTCTGCCTCATTCTGGCGTCAGGTCTGCTATTTCTCTGCGCTGCATCCTACAGGCAGTGTCAGTTATATTTTCTGCCTATGGCGTTGTGGTAGGGGCCGGGATTGGGGGGTGGTCCACTGCTTACCACGTCCGGAAGACACAGGCACCAGGCGAAGCAAGGACAAAACAGAGGCAGAGTTCAGTTGTAACAGTTCCGGATTTTATTCGTCGTCCTCCTGATGACCACAACCACGCACCGCAGTTCTTTACAGTTCTCCGTCTCCAGGCCCAGATACCTGCACCTTTCCTCCAGTCTAAGTAACGTCCCTCGTGGATCTTTCGCTGGGGCTGTCCTAGACCAATCTACCGCCAGCGCTTCACCTGCCCGAGGTCGTCGTCCAATCGGTGCCCCCAGGGCCTCGTCTGTCCTGCGGTCCGTCGGGTCAGGACACCCCCGACTGTCTCTTTCCTGTCAGTCCCCTCGCCAAGCTCTTCGCTGTCCTCAGTCTTCTGCCGAGCTCCTCCTGGGACTAACCTGTCAGGAACCCTACCCTGTCCTATTTATCCCCTTTCTCACTGGGAATTCCCCTCCTGGGTTCCTATCTCCCCGCCCCCCATGACTAAGTGTTTCTCAAGCCGTAAGCCGATGTTAAGTCCTAAGCTACTTCCCCCTGCCATCTTGTGGTCATTTCTAGGTACTGCACTCTCCTATCCACCTTTCCCAGCTGTCACCCTTCTATCCTGTCAATCTCTGTCTCTAGTGCACAAACCGTCCCCTCCTACTACCAGTCACGTCTGTCCGTCAAGTCACCTTCCCCACACTCCCCCTCCCTTTGTCCATTGTCGTCCCGACAATCGTACTCCCTACCTACGTCATTCTGAAGCTTGTCCACAGTCTGTTGTTGGACCACTCGTTGGGCCAAACCCACTACCCAAGGGGGCCGAACTAAACCGGGAGCACCATGCTCCGAGCAGCCTACTGCTACTCGCCAGCGCGCACGCCACGTGACAACTTCGTTAAGGTTGGCGAGGTCCACCCGGACTACTCTACGGCGTGTACCTCCCAGTGAATGATGCCACTCGATCCGTTTTTTTCTTATAGATTGTATTGGTGACTGATTGCGACGGATGGCCGTCCATTTCATCCGTCGTTTGACGGATCCATCGTAAATTCTTTGTCGGACGGCCAGAGACAAATGGACAAAGTAACGTTTCTTGTATACGTCGAAAAGTCGGACAGCGACGGATCCAGAGCCGTCTGTCGTTGGCTATTATGGAAACCTGTGGGTGCAGGATCCATCGCTGTCCGTCAAAAGATAGATGCCAGCGACGGATTCAGTTTTTTAAAACTGAGCATGCCCGGAATAATTTCTTTTAATTTAACCCCTACAGCTGCTTTTTCAATTCTAGCACATAAAATCTCTCTCTCTCTCTCTCTCTAGAATTCTGTTCCTTTAAAACTCCTACAGCTGCTGCTTCAACAGATCCGTCAAAAACACGGATCCGGTGCATCAGTTTTTTTACAATATGCACAGGATCCACTTTGATGGGCTGTGACTGATTCTAAAAAAAAGTGTGAAAGAAGCCTAACTCTGGTGATGGCTTTGCCCAGGTCTGTTACTTCCTCTCTTCCCGCCCCAACGCAGATTAACCCCCCTGAATGTCACCCTGTCATGGGGGCGAGTGGGAAAATTGTGTGGGAATTGATGCACCCACTGCTGGAAAAAGGTTATCACCTCTACATTGATAACTTTCACACCAGCATCCCCCTCTTCAAGACGCTCTCTGCCAGAGGTACAGTTGCCTGCGGTGCCGAAACACGCGTCGGGGTTGTGTTGCTCATTTACCAGCGGTCCTTAAAGGTATACACCCTCAATTGTCCTTTTCCACCCTTGTTGCTATTTTTTGCACTCAGCACTTTGCTCTATATATAATTGGATGTAATTTCATTGCTATTGGTTTATATTACACTCTTGTATTTTTGTCTTTAGTACACAGGCACTTTTTTTGAGCCTAGATATATTAGGTTTGGCTCTTTATACCTTATGTCACTTTCTTATAGGGCAAGTATAAAGAGGGTGTAATTACAACTTTTTCCATACATGTGGACCGTTGTGTATGTTGTTTGCTAAACCTATATAGGTATATACTTTAATCAATTTGAGCACACATTGCTTTTCTATATATATGTACCACTATTGTATAATAAAGGCATTTTAATCTAATTTATGTTTTAATATTTTTATTTATTTTCAATATAATTGTTGACCGTAAATTCGGGTTTTCCTTTTAGCTCAGTATGAAAAAAAAATCAGAGGCCTGACTAAGGCCGGTTTCACATTTGCGTTTAGGGCCGCAGCGTCGGCCTGCGCACGGCCGCCGCTAAGCCCGCTCCCTGCCACGCCTCCTCCGGTAGCTCTGCCTCCGGGTGCATGACGATGCATGCGTCCCCTATCTTTATCACTGAGGACGGAGACTGTGCGCAGTATGCGTTTGGCGGCGCCTGCGTCCTTTTGACGGTGCGCCGACCAGTGCCAAACGCAACCTGTTGCAATTTGGTTGCGCTCGGCACACCGTCAAAAGGACGCAGGCGCCGCCAAATGCTTACTGCACACGGCCTGCGTTCTCAGTGATAAAGATAGGGGACGCATGACGCATGCAGCGTCATGTGCCCAGAGGCGGAGCTACCGGAGAAGGCGTGGCAGGGGCGGGGCTTTGCGGCGACCATGCGCAGGCCAATGCTGCGGCCCTAAACGCAAATGTGAAACCGGCCTAAGCCACTAATTGGGCAAACGCAGAGAAAAGGTAAAAGCCGAGTCCAATGCAGCGACAACATGCTGGTGGTCAAGTATAAGTGTTACAAGCATGCCACTATGTGCAGATAGCGGCGGGACAGGTCTCATGAATTGTTTGGTACTCTGGGGAACCCGTTACTCAGGCCAACCATGTACTGCAGCTTCCTCAGGCACAAGATGTATCACTTGCTCACACAGATACAATTGATAGAGTCCTCATGAACTGTGTAGTTTCATGTCACAGCTCATTATTATTATACATTTATATAGCGCCATTTATCCCATGACACTTTACATATGAAAAGGGGAAATATAAACGTGTAAGACAAGGGACACACAAGTACAGAAAGAGAGAGGACCCTGCCCGTAAGGGCTCACAGTCTACAGGGATGGGTGAGGATACACTAGGAGAGGGTAGAGCTGGTTGTGCGGTGGTTCAGTAGAGTGGGGATCATTGCAGGCTGTAGGCTTGCCGGAACAGATGGGTCTTCAGTTTCTTCTTGAAGGTTTCCGTTGTTGGTGAGAGTCTGATGTGTTGTGGCAGAGCATTCCAGAATACGTTTGAAGCACGGGAGAAGTCTTGTATGCGGTTGTGGGAAGAAGAGATAAGGGGGGAGCAGAGATGGAGATCTTGAGAGGATCGAAGGTTGCATGCGGGTAGGTACCAGGAGAGCACATCCAGTACAATTCAAGTCTCTTAAGTACAGGCTTTATAAACAGTCAATGTGCCTCTAAGAAGCAACTGTACTAACAGTCTCTTTTGATAGCACAGTTCAGCACAGATCAAGACTCTTTACAAAGGCACAGCAGTCCACAGCATTCCTTCTAGCACAGTGTAATGGAGGAGGTGGGAGAGTTTGCTGAGGGAGATTATCCCTGTAACACAACTTCTCCCAGTCCTTATCTTCCTGCTCCTGATAGACTTTCTCAACTAGAGGTATAGGCGATAGGATTCCATTACAGAGTGGAGTTGGCCTATGTCCCTATGGTTCACTTGCCTGAACTTTTGTGAGAGAGAGAGAGATCACACACCATTCATCCCTTTGGCTGCTGCCAGAACAGTAAACAATTTTCCCACCATTTATCTGGGGCTTTGCTAACAACTCCTTGTCTCCTGTGACTGTTTTAGGCCTCTTTCACACATCCGGTTTTAGTAATCCGGCACGATGCGGCGAAATTATTAATAACCGGATCCGGTTTTGTCCCATAAGCTTTCATGGTCGCCGCATCGTGCCGGATGGTTATGCGTCGTGTCCGGTTGTTGCCGGACACGGCAAAAATTAGCCGTCCGGCATCTGCAAAAAACGTTCCCTGCAACGTTTTTTGTCAGCGCCGGACCGGCTTTTTCCACAACGCATGCCCGGACTCTGTGAATGTTAACCCCACAAGTGCCCGGCGAGAGAGAGAGATCTCTCTCTGTCACCCGGACACTTGTGAGAGATCTCTCTCGCCGGGCACTTGTGGGGTTAACACTCACAGTGTCTGGGTGAGAGAGAGATCTCTCTGTGGGGTTAACCCTACAAGTGCCCGGCGAGAGAGAGAAATTCTCTCGCCTGGACACTAAGTGTTAACCCCACGTCTCTCTCTCTCCACCCCCCTCGCCTCTCCTATCCTCTCCTCCCCTCCCTTTCAGCAGTTGTCTCTCATCAGCTGCCTCTGTCCACCTCGTCCTGCGGCTCCTTTAAGTAATGTCCGAGCCGTATCTCTCGCCGCACACACATCCGGTGTCACGGCTGCAGGCCGGATCCGGCGGCCCGGCTTTTCGCCGCACGCCGCCGGACCCCACACACCGGATGTGTGAAAGTAGCCTTAACCCCTCTAGTTGCTGGATGCTTTCGAAGCACAACATTTAGCACTACTTCTACAAGTCACACTCTTCTCTCCTTTTTGAATGTCGTCCTCGACATTTGCCTCAATTGATCGATCTGACCAATTCTAAGACAGTAGTGGGAGTCATGTCACTTCATATACATATCGGCATAACATTCGTAAACATTAATAACCTATTCTTATGACCTTTTACTTGTGGGACTCCTGTAAGAAATAAACAACTAAGTCAAACAGCATCTCTTCAACCAGCTCTCTCTCACTAGGCCTTAACAGTTCTTTGTTTCTACAAAGTCTTCTTAGGAAAATCAGAGCGATAAAACAAGTTTTTCCACCAGGCAACATCTTCTATACAGTCCTTGGCACTCGACTTGGTCCACCAAGTGTCTCATACGTCAGCATCACAGGCCTCCTCATTTCTCAAATAGACATCCTACTGATGGGTTGTTGCCAAGATACCACGGGTTCTTCGGTTGCAGGAGTTTTCCGCTACACTCATTTCTCGTACTTCCTCAGATGCGCTTGGAATTGCCTCTGTAAGTTCCTGTACTTATCCTGAATTATCTGTTTCCACACAGTCCAGTAATACCAATCTTCCTGAGTTTCGATCGGTCTCTGCAGTGTTCGGTGTTCGATCATCAGAACTGAATTGACTTGATCTGAACTCCTTAGTGCAAACTCTGGAGCCACGGGACCTAGTTCACTCTCCTGAGGATAGTACATCCCTCTCCTTGTCAATCCAAGAGATACAACAAAGTGGTCTTCTTCATCGGAACTCTCAAGGTCACTATCCACCTCCGGAGCTTCAGTCTGTCCCTTAGTTGATCTCGGTCGATGTCGGTCTACTTCCGCTGAGTCGTCTTGTAGTGGGAAATAATCACAGGGTAGTAGTAAATTCCAATGGACTATTCTGGTTTTCTTGTCCCCCATTTCCAGTCAGCTTTCATACACTGGACAGTCATTGGCTTTCTTCCTAACACCCACATACACCTTGTCTTCCCAGAACAAATGAAGTTTTCCTGGACCACCTTTTTCAAGTATGTTCTTTACTAGCACCCGACTTTCTGGTGTTAGTTCTATTCCATACCATTTTCGATCATAGTACATCTTACTCTTGCTCTGCTCTTGGGTAGCCACTTTGGACGCTATATTGTATGCCTTTGTCATCCGTTCTTTCCATTTCCGAACGTACTCCAGATAAGTTTTTTAAGTCTCTGACAATGAAATGCTGGACATTGCGTTGATTGGCAGTCTTGGCGATCGTCCATACAATGGGAAGAAATATGAGTAACACATTGCCTCGCTCTTGGTACAGTTATAGGCATGTACCACTTTTGACAGAGAACTCTACCAATCTTTCTTCTCATCAGCTGTTAAAGTATGCAACATTGACAATATTGTCCGGTTAAAACGTTCCACTTGTCCAATACCCTCTGGGTGATAGGGTGTTGTATGAGATCTCTGAATTCTACAGTACTTTCCTAACTTTGCAAAAAGCTGGTTCTCAAATTCTCTTCCTTGGTCGTGGTGTAACCTCATAGGGAACCCAAACTTCAAAGCAAAATCATTGAAGATCTTCTCTGCCGCTGTTCGACCAGATTTATTGGTGGTGGCATATGCTTGACAAAATCGAGTAAAATGGTCCATCACCACTAAGATGTATTCATAACCTCCCTTGCACATTTCAAGATTTAAAAAGTCTATTTAGACCATCTCAAACAGATACGTAGTATGGATGTTGCGCATAGGTGCCCGGGTTGATTGTTGGGACATCTATCTTTTAGACACCCACACTCCCTGGTCATGTACCTCTCAATATCTCTCTGCATGTACGGCCAGAAGAAATGTTCATGGCTCAAGTTTGTTGTTGATTCCACTTGCAGGTGTCCCATGTTTTCATGGAGTTCTTTGAAGACCAACATACGGTACACTCTGGGTGGCACAACTGCTGTTTTTGTTCTCCTTTACAATACAGGATACCGTCTTCACTGAGGTAGAGCTTCGTCCACTCTAACTAAAACCGATACTGCTGGTGACTCATTATCTCTCTCTCGTTTACTTGGAAAACAATTTTGGTCCACATAAGGAAGTACTCTGCCAATTATCTGATCTTCCTGTTGTGCTCTATGGATTGTTCCTTTTGGTAGTTGCTGAATGGACAGGGAATGATCTCGATCTTTCACTTTTACAGTGGTTTCCACCATCAATGGACACCACAATGGTGTCTTCCTCTTGATGAGCTTGTACTGCTTGGGTAGTGCTCTCAATAGCTTCCAGACTGACTTCCTCTGAGCAGTCTTGCATGAACACCTCAGGCTCTAGTGGCATTCTCGACAATCCGTCAGCATCTGCATTGCATTTCCCTGGCCTGTACTTAATACTGAAATTAAAGTTAACTAGTTCAGCTACCCATCTCTGATCCGTTGCATTCAGTTTGACTGTAGTGAGAAAATAGGTCAAGGGGTTGTTGTCCGTGTAAACCTCAAATGCTTTGCTGTAATAGAGATTATTATTATTTATGTAGCACCATTAATTCCATGGTGCTGTACATGAGAAGGGGTTACATACAAAGTTATAGATATCGTTAACAGTAAACAAATTTACAATGAAAGACTGGTACAGAGGGGCGAGGACCCTGCCCTTGCGGATTTACATTCTACATGATAGTGGGGAAGAGACAGAAGGTCGGGGGTGCAGCAGCTCTGGTGGTTTTGAGGCGGCAGCTTGGGTGGTGGTGAGGCGGCAGGATGGTTATTGCAGGCTGTAAGCTTTCCTGAAAAGATGGGTTTTCAGCGTTTGAAGGATCCGAGGGTGGTGGATAATCGGATTTGTTAAGGCATGGAATTCCAGAGGATAGGGGATAGTATAGGGGATATTCGGGAGAAATCTTGGAGGCGGTTGTGTGAGGAACAAATAAGTGTGGAGGAGAGTAGGAGGTCTTGGGAGGATTGAAGATTACGTGAGGGAATATACGAGGAGATTAGTTCAGAGATATATGGAGGGGATAGGTTGTTGATGGCTTTGTAGGTCAGTGTTAGTAGTTTGAACTGGATTCGTTGGGGAATTGGGAGCCAGGAGGTTTTTGCAGAGGGGAGAGATGGGAATAGCGAGGAGAGAGGTGGATTAGTCAGGCAGCAGAGTTGATGACAGACTGGAGTGGTGCAAGAGAGTTAGCAGGGAGGCCACAGAGGAGAGTGTTGCAGTAGTCAAGGCGGAAGATGATGAGGGCATGTACAAGAGTTTTAGTAGATTGAGGGCTGAGGAAGGGACGGATTCTGGAAATATTTTTGAGTTGGAGGCGACAGGAGGTGGCAAGAGTTTGGACGTGTGGTTTGAAGGACAGGGCCGAGTCGAGAGTTAAGGCCCCTTTACATTTAGCGATGCACCAGCAATCCCGAAGATATGACCTGGTCAGGATCGCTGGCGCATCGCTAAATGGTCGCTAGTGAGATGCCACACTGGCAGATCTCACAGCGATGTAGCGACGCAGCAGCGGTCATTACTTACCTTTCAGACGCGGCGATCCTGACGTCCTCCTGCCCGTGTCCACGCGTCGCTTGTCGGTGCCAGCAGGAAGCGCCTGATGAGAAATAGAGCTGCACGATCTCGCACAATCAGCGATAATCAGCGGGGGAGCCGGTCGGAGGTAAGTATCACACATAGCGATATCGCTGCTGCGTCACAAAATCGGTGACACTTTAGCGATATCGCTAGCGATATCACTATGTGTAAAGGCCCCTTTACTCCGAGGCAGCGTATTTCAGGTGCAGGAGAGAGTGTGATGTCGTTTACCATAATAGATAGAGAACAGGTAGGGAAGATACGCGAGATGGAGGAAAGATAGAGTTCAGCTTTGTCTACATTGAGTTTTAGGAAGCGAGAGATGAAAAAGGAGGATATGGCTGATAGACACGCCAGGATTCTGGACAGCAGAGAGGTGACATCTGGGCCAGAGGGGTAGATCTGAGTGTCGTCCGCATACAGGTGGTACTGGAAGCCATGGGACTATATGAGTTGTCCTAGGCCAAGAGTATAGATGGAAAAAAGTAGGGGCCCCAGGACAGAGCCTTGAGAAAATCTCTAAATCGTTCACAGGTAGACCATTTCAGTGCCAGAAACTCCAATTTTCTAGAAAGGAGATGGTAATTTCTCTCGACGTTTGTCAATGTTCTGGAACCGCAACCGATAACTCTCAATTTCCCATCTTGATTCTAATACAGGGCAACTCCCAGTCCAACTTGAGAAGCGTCACAATCAAGAACAAGTGGTAAGATGAAATCGGGATATCCCAATATGGGTGGTTTTACCAGGTATTCCACCAGTTCTTCCATTGCCTCCTGGTGGTCTGATTTCCAGAGAATGGGCTACTGGGACGAAACGGCATTGTTTCTCTTAAGTCCGGTCTTGCCCGTGTTTTTCTTTTTCTCCATTGGTGTTGTTAACTCTGTTGTCCCCTCCAAGAGGAGATATAGTGGGGTGGCAACCTGGAGAAGTTTCAGATATAAGTATGATAGTAGGAGAGGAATCCTATGATCTGCCTCACCTCCCTGACAGTAGAGGGCCGCTTATCTTTTAAGGCCAGTTCCGGAGTGATTTCTGATGAGTTCATGGTATATCCTTCTCAGGACACAATTCTCCCTAGAAATTGGACTTGCCTTTTGAACATGTTGAAGTACGGTCCTCACATGTTCTACATGCTCACAAAAGGTTTTGATGTGTACCACATTGTCATCCAAGTACGGATGGCAGATTTCATCCCTCAATCCTTCTAAATATGTCTCCATGCTCCTCTGGAATTCTGCTGGACCTGGACTGAGCCCAAACGGTATGCGGATCAACTCATACTCCCCATGGTGTGATGAATGCTGTCAAAGGTCTACTGGATGCCTCGACAAACCCCTGGTGGTATGCCTTACTGTGATCAAGGACAGAGAAGCAGGTACTTCCTAAAAGGCTATACAGCATATCTTGGATCTTTGGTATCGGGTGTGTATCAGGTACTGACTTTCGGTTTAGTTCCTGGTTATCACAGCAAAGTCTCAACATACCATCCTTCTTCCTAATGCAGACAATAGGAGAGGAATAAGACTACTTCAATTTTTGGACCCAACCTCTGTTGATTAGATCTTGTAAATACTCTTTCACTTCACGGTGTAATGGTTTTGGCACCAACGTGTAACTTTTGGTTACTGAGGTCATTTCTTTCAAATTGATTTTCAACTGCAATGACGGAATACAGCGTATATCAGCGTCATCTTTAGAGAATGTATGACACTCTTCTCTCAGCATCTATTTTGCTACCGCTAGATCTTCAGCACACAAGTGTTCCAGGGGTACTGGGGATACCAGGATCTTGAAGTGGGTCAGGTAATTTCCTCCCCTGGGCAAGTCCTATTCCTTGGTTGGGGGGCTGAATTCATGGTAGACCACTGGGCGGGTCTCACACAGGCTGGATATGCCACTAGGACGGTTTCGATGTGACCTAACACAGTATTCGGATCCAGTCTAATTTCGTGTTTTGTGGTAATCATCCCCGGAACTGACACGGCAAAGTCACCTGCAGGAATTGTAAGCACAGTCTTACCTTGAGATAGGCCTTCTGGAAGTTCAGGAGTCTTTTTGGTCTCTTCTGGACTTTTCTTCCCGATCCCACATCTCACTCCCACCATTTGGTTTGCAGGGATGATGGTTGGGCGCAGGCATGCCATGACTTCTTTCAGGTTCATTGTATTTTGTGCTTTCTTTACTCTAGGAATCACGTTTTCCATCACAGCGTTGGGTATGGCGAATGATGTGGCAATAGCATCCATGATCAGTGTCCCTGACTTTTGTTTCGTGATGACCTCACTGATTACATTATGACCCAGGATAGGATCTTTTGCCATGTTCTGATCACTGGTCACGAGAAAAGGTACCAAAAGCTCGATGGTGTTGCTGTTCTTCGTGGCACTGAGTTGAAAAGACGGACATACACTAGACCTTATCTTCATCCGCCTCTGTTCCCTATCTAATCTCACAACCTCTCCCTTACCCCTATCTGACCACCATCTACTCACCGTCTCATCCTTGTCCTCCTCACCCGCCCCCCCCCTCCATGTCCAGCCACTAGCACATACTCACAGAAACTTTGCACACCTAGACATTAACAGACTCTCCGACTCTCTTCTACCTCTGTCCTCTATATCTTCACTCCACGACAAGGACAGCACCACCGCTTTCTATAATGCCACCCTCACATCAGCTATAGACTCAGTCGCCCCTCTCATGCATGGCAAAGTGAGACAAATCAAAAGGCAACCCTGGCACAACAATCTCACCAAAAACATTCCACAAGCATCCAGGGTCGCGGAGCGGCATTGGAAGAAAGCATGAATGCCAGATGACTTCACCGCTTTCAAACAAGCTACACTTGTCTTCAAATCAGCCTTCACCTCTGCTAAACAGACCTATTTAACAAACCTTGTATCTTCATTATCCTACAACCCAAAACAAATGTACAGCACATTCAACTCTCTTCTCCGCCCACCACTGCCACATCCAACATCCCTCATCTCTGCCGAGGACTTTGCCACCTACTTCAAAAATAAGATCGACCAAACAAGGCAAACCTTTAGGCTGTGTTCACACACAGCGTTTTTTTAACGGTTTTTACCGCAGTTTTCACTATAAAACCGCTATAAAACAAGCTTCCCAATAATTTCTATGCATTTTGCACTTTTTGTGCACATTGATGCGTTTTTACCGAGAAAAAACCGCATCGCGGTAAAAACCGCAGCATGCTAATTAATTTTGCGGATTTTTCCGCGGTTTTGGCTTCTTCCATGCTGTTTGAAACCGCTGCGGAAAAAAACACCGTGGAAAAATAGGTGCGGTTTCTGGGAAGGGATTCAGGTTTTTGAGCAGAAATTTTCTGCAGCGTGTGCCCTTAGCCTTATTGTTCCACCATCCTCCTCCTTCTCGACCTGTCCTCTGCCTTTGACACAGACGACCACTGCCTACTGCTACAGATTATTTCTTCCCTTGACATCAAAGACCTTTCCATGTCCTGGATTGCCTCATACCTTTCTGGCTGCACATTTAGGGTTTCCCACTCCCACACTACCTCCTCATCCCTCCTTCTCTCTGTTGGAGTCAGTCAAGGCTCTGTCCTGGGGCCCCTATTTTTTTTCCATCTATACCCTTGGACTAGGATAACTCAAATTCCCATGGCTTCCAGTACCACCTGTATGCGGATGACACTCATATCTAACTCTCTGGCCCAGATATCCCCTCTCTGCTGCCCATAATCCTGGAGTATCCATTAGCCATATCCTCCTTCACCTCTCGCGTCCTAAAACTCAATGTAGACAAAACCAAACTCATCATCTTTTCTCTATCTCGCGTATCTCCCCTACCCGACCTATCTATTTTGGTAAGCGGCATCACACTCTCTCCCGCACTTGAAATCCACTGCATCTGTGTAACTTTCAACTCTGCCCTGTCCAAACCCCAAGTCCAAACTCTTGTCACCTCCAACGCAAAAATATATCCAGAATCCGTCCCTTCCTCAGCCCTCAATCTACTAAAACTCCTGTACATTCCTTCATCATCTCCCGCCTTGATTACTTCAACACCCTCCTCTGTGGCCTCCCCACTAACTCTCTTGCACCTCTCCAATCTGTCCTCAACTCTGCTGCCAGACTAATCCACCTCTCTCCTTGCTATTCCTCCTCTGCAAATCCCTCCACTGGCTCCTAATTCCCCAACGAATCCAGTTCAAACTACTAATACTGACCCACAAAGCCATCCACAACCTGTCCCCTCCCTATATTTCTGAACTAATCTCCCAATATCTTCCCTCACGTAATCTTCAACCCTCCCAACCCTTTACTTATTCGTTACTCACACAGTCGCCTCCAAGATTTCTCCCGAATATCCCACATCTTCTGGAATTCCACAGCTCTACATGTCCGATTATCCACCACCCTCGGATCCTTCAGACGGAACCTGAAAACCCATCTCTTCAGGAAAGCTTACAGCCTGCAGTAACCATTCTGCCGCCTAACCACCACCCGAGCTGCCGCCTCACCACCACCAGAGCTGCTGTACCCCCGACCTTCTGTCTCTTCCCCATTATCCCATATAATGTAAGTCCGCAAGGACAGGGCCCTCTTGCCTCTGTTCCAGTCTGTCATCATAAATTTGTTTACTGTAAACAATATCTATAACTTTGTAACCCTTCTCATGTACAGCACCATGGAATTAATGGTGCTATATAAATAAATAATAATCCTGCATCGATCTGTTGCAACAAGTTCATATAAGACAGTATCTCTTTCTGCTTACACTCTCCAATCTGTCCCAAGATTTTGAACTCTTTCCTTACGGCGATTTGTGGTGTTGAAGAGTACCGTTTTCCTGATTTATCAAACCCAAGCAGGATAAAGTTTCTGTCAGAGTCTGTCACACGTTCAGAGGGTTGGGTAGATTTCTGCAGGGCTTTTGTTAAGGCTTTGAATTGTTCCATCTGTGGAAGGAGAATCTCACAATTGGTAATTGGCGCCAGCCCTCCATCTTCCAACTTCAACCCGGTTAGAAACTGTTAGCTCCTGGAGCAACATGACCATGACATCTTCAGCTTCTTTCTCCCCAGCTCATCCATCTGTGTAACGGTGGCTACAAGTTGTCTGTGGTAGCATGTTTTAGAGATCAGTTCTTCTGACATGTTTAGATGTTCTGCTACTGTTCTCAATTCTTCACGTTAACTGAAGAAGCAGTTCACTGATTCTGTCCATTTGAATTTCCACATTCATTGCTGCTAGTGAGTTTTCTTTAGGGCTGGTCCCATTTAACTAGTGTAGCAGAGTTGAGTTGAGATGCTGTGCTCATATAGGGCTTGTCCCCTTTAAAAGGGAACCTGTCACCTCGTTTTTCCACAATAAACTGCAGCCACTGCCTTTCATTGATTATCTACAGCATTCTATAATGCTGTAGATAAGCCCCCAATCTAAACTGAAAGATAAGAAAAACAAGTTTTACTATACTCACCCAGGGGCAATCCGGTCCGATGGGTGTCGCAGGTCCGAGTCCAGCGCCTCCCATCTTCTTGCGATGTTGTCATCTTCCTCGCTTCGTGTCCTGGCTCCTGAACAGGTGTACTGATCTGCCCTGTTGAGGGCAGAGCAAAATATTGCAGTGCGCAGGCGCTGGGAAAGGTCAGAGGGGCCCAGCGCCTGCGCACTACACTACTTTGCTCTGCCCTCAACAGGGCAGGTCAGTATGCTTGCGCCGGAGCCACGACATGAAGCAAGGAAGATGACATCGCAAGCAGAATGGAGGCGCCGGACCCCGACTTGTGACCCCCATCAGACCGGACCGCCCCCGGGTAAGTATAATAAAACTTGTTTTTCTTATCTTTCAGGTTAGATTTGGGGCTTATCTGCAACATTATAGATTGCTGTAGATAAGCCCTGGAAGGCAGTGGCCACAGCTAAATGTGGAAAAATGAGGTGACAGGTTCCCTTTAAGTGGTGTAGCAGAGTTAAGTTGAGGTGCTGTGCTGCTGTAGTTTCCAGTCACTTTGCCTCTTTTCCCTTCACATGCTAATTCCCACTCAGAATTCCCCGTACGGGCCATCAATGTTACGAGCATGCCGCTAGGTTCAGATAGGGGCGGGAAAGGTCTCATGAATTCTTTGGAACTCTGGGGGACCTGTTACTCAGGGCGACCATGTACTGTAGCTTCCTCAGGCACAAGATGTATCCACTTGCTGACACAGACACAATAGAGTCCTCATGTAGTTTTATGTCACAGCACATTCAGTACATTTCAAAGTCTCTTAAGCACAGGCTTTATAAACAGTACAGCTGCTTCTTAGAGGCACATTGACCACCAGTCTCTTTTGATAGCACAGTTCAGCACAGATCAAGACTCTTTACAAAGGCACAGCAGTCTACAGCATTCCTTCTTGCACAGTGTAATGGAGGAGGATTTGCTGAGGGAGATTAATCTCTAACACAACTTCTTCCAGTCCTTATCATCCTGCTCCTGATAGACTTTCTCAACTAGCAGTACAGGGGATAGCCCAACAAAAGGGATGTCCTTATCTTCACCACCATACACTGTAACAACAGCTCCCTTGTCACCGTTTGTGGTACCACAACACAAGTAATAATAAATTTTATTTCTATAGCGCCGACATATTCCGCGGCACTTTACATTTTAGAGGGGATTTGTACAGACAATAGACATTACAGCATAACAATAATCACATAGATTATAACAGATACCAAGAGGAAAGAGGGCCCTGCTCGCAAGCTTACAGTCTATGAGGAAAGAGGTAGACACAAAAGGTGGGTGGTAAACATTTGCCCTGATTGTTTGGACCAGCCATAATGTTGTGTGTGTAACAGTACAGATGCAGAGGGATAATGGATGCATAAAGCATGTGGAAACATGATGCAAGGAACCTGGTTATGGTAAAACTTTTGGCTGTGCCACCCAGGGATAGATTAGGTTAATGTGTTGAGGCGATAGGCCAGTCTGAATAAATGCGTTTTCAGGGCACGCTTAAAATTGTGGGGATTGGGGACCAATCACATTGACCTGGGAAGTGCATTCCAAAGAATTGTCGCAGCACGTGTATAGTGTTGGAGACGGGAGTGGGAGGTTCTGATTTTTGAGGATGCTAACCTCAGGTCATCAACAGAATGGAGGGCGTGGGTAGGGTGGTATACTGAAACAAGGGAGGAGATGTAGGGTGGTGCTGAGCCATGGAGTGCTTTGTGGGTGAGGGTAATACGTTTGTACTGGATTCTGGAGTGGATGGGTAGCCAGTGTAATGACTGGCACAAGGTAGAGGCATCGATGTAACGATTGGCGAGGAATAAGTCCCAAAGCCAGATTGTAATCCAAGTTACAAACAGTACAAGGGGGGTGTAGATCTATCAGATCAGGGCCTCAAACCCTACAATGCCATGAAAAAAGCCAGTATGGTACAAGAAATTAGCTGTGCGCATTGTATAGATGACACCGTACAATGTTTTTGTGCTGTTCTGATCTGCCGGCAATACGGGGACCTTCCTTCAGTCTCAGGAGGTAGTCATCAAGGCCATAACATTTGGCACTCAGGAAGGTGATGGTTCCAGTACTTCTGAAACTGATAGTGCCCGTATTGTCCCAGGTCAACGTTTTACAGGACTGGTTCCCCAAACTGCAAAGAAAGGAAGATCACAAAAACAGAGGGGAATCTAAAAGGACACAACTTACCAATGTGAAACCTGCCCTAAGATACCTGGTCTTTGAATTCAGGATTTATCAGGACCTGCCAGGCGAATGCTCACCAGGGGTCTGAACGGTCCAAGCTGCGGGAGGTCAGAGTCACAGATGCCTCAGGACAGATGGCAGCTCCCACGCTGTCCAGGAACTGAGGGCAGCAACTGCGGTGCAGGCAGAGAAGCCGGGAGAGTGAGTAGAATGCAGGAACAGGACCTGTGATCACATGACCCCAGGTCACGAGGGAAGGGGGCGGGGCCTAGCGCAACGCTGCCAGAGGAGACAGTGGAGCGCACAACTACCCGAGGAGGGTAACGGTAATTATGGGAAAACAGAGAGGGAAGGGTACAAGGGAAGTATAGTCAAGGCAAGCCGGGGTCAGGGAAGCATGGTCAGATGAGGAATGTGATAAAACACTCCGGGATCGCCTTTGCTGGGGTCAAAGGTCACGTGCGTTCAGCATGAAACTCAGGCGCAGAGCTGGGATTCGGGTGTAACTGACCCTGGGTCAGGTTTATTAATGGTGAAAGCAATGCAAAAGGAAATAAAACATAAAACAAATCCTTGCCTGTCCGGCACTAACTAAACAATGGATAACCTAACTACCAACTGGCGGGCTTCTCCCGTCCAGCCAAACCACAGTTGCAGTGGGCACTGCTTCCACTCACGTGTGTCTCTCACACAGACAGGCTCTCTGTGTTCCCAGGCTGAGACACACACACAACCACCTTGCATCCTTTTATATCCACCTCCCATTATTCATTAGCAAGCAGGTGCGATACTGACCAGACTAGGCCACATAGGAAAGGAATCTGGGCGAGATATACCTGCCCTCATCCACTATTCCCACCTGATTCTCACATATCCCCCCCCTCTGCTCAGACCACTCTGGTCGAGCAATGACACCCGCCAAACAGTGCACTCGGGACAGGGAATCTGCATTCCCCATCTGTACCCCTGGGCGGTGCTCCACCGTAAAAGGGTAGGCCTGCAGGGCAAGGAACCACCGGGTCACCCGGCTATTCCGTTCCTTGTTCAAGTGCATCCACTTGAGAGGGGCATGGTCAGTGATCAGCCTGAACTTTTGGCCCACCAGGTAATATTTGAGGGCCTCTAGAGCCCACTTAATGGCGAGGCACTCTTTTTCTACGACTGCATACCTTTGCTCGCGTTTATTCAGCTTCCTGCTGAGATAGAGGACTGGGTGTTCCACTCCGTCCCTCACTTGTGAGAGTACGGCCCCGATACCGGTATCAGAGGCATCCGTTTGTACCACAAACTCGCTGCGGAAGTCCGGAGTCACCAGTACGGGCTGAGAGCAAAGTGCCCGTTTTAGGCTACGGAAGGCTTCTTCAGCCGCTAAACTCCATTTAATCATGACGGAGTCTTTCCCTTTTGTAAGATCCGTCAGGGGGGTAGCGATGGCTGCAAAATTGGGTATGAACCGGCGATAATAGCCGGCGATCCCCAGGAAGGCTTGCACCTGCTTCTTGTTGACAGGTTGTGGCCAGTCCTGAACGGCCTGAATCTTATCAACCTGGGGTTTAACAACACCCCTCCCAATTACATACCCCAAATACCGGGCTTCTTCTAGCCCGATGTGACATTTCTTGGGGTTCGCGGTTAGACCTGCCTCCCACAGGTCGTCAATCACAGCTTGAACTTTCTGGAGATGAGTCTCCCAGTCCAAGCTGTAAATGACAATGTCATCCAGATAGGCCGAAGCGTACCGCCTATGTGGCCTCAAGACTCGATCCATCAGTCTCTGGAAGGTCGCCGATGCCCCGTGCAGTCCAAACGGCATATACACATACTGAAATAAACCTTCCGGCGTAGCAAAGGCCGTCTTTTCTCTGGCAGCCTCAGCCAGAGGGATCTGCCAATACCCCTTTGTTAGATCTAGGGTCGTAATATACCGGGCTTTTCCTAACCGATCTATTAACTCGTCGACCCGGGGCATAGGGTAGGCATCAAATTTTGAGACCACATTCAGTTTCCTGAAGTCATTGCAGAACCGGATGGTGCCGTCCGGTTTAGGAATTAGCACAATCGGGCTGGACCACGCACTGTGCGATTCCTCAATGACTCCTAACTCTAACATTGCCTTCACTTCTCGGGAAACGGCTTCACGGCGCGCTTCCGGGATTCGGTAGGGCTTTACGTGAACTGTGACACCAGGTTCCGTTACGATGTCATGTTTCATTAGCATAGTCTGCCCGGGTTTTTCTGAGAAAAACTTTTGGTTGTGAAGTAGAAACTGCCTGACCTCAGTCTTTTGCCGCTCCGAGAGAGTCTCTGCAACCCGTACCTCCGGTATGGTATGCGAGCAGACAGGACGGGCCAGCTCCGCTGACAAGGCAGACCGATCCTTCCAGGGCTTTATCAGATTTACATGATAAATCTGTTCAGGTTTCCGTTTACCTGCCTGGTATACTTTGTAGTTTACTTCACCAACTCTTTCCTTGATCTCAAAGGGGCCCTGCCACTTTGCCAGGAACTTACTGTCCACCGTGGGGACCATGATCAACACCCTATCTCCGGGTGCTAACGTACGGATCTTGGTGCCCCTATCATAGATTCTTTTTTGGGCTCCTTGAGCCTGTATCATGTGTTCTTTGACGATAGGCATAACAGCCGCAATGCGGTCCTGCATTTGTGTGACGTGATCTATCACTGTTTTAAATGGAGTGACCTGACCCTCCCAGGTTTCTTTTGCAACGTCTAACAGTCCGCGAGGACGTCGGGCGTACAATAACTCGAAAGGCGAGAATCCCGTGGAAGACTGGGGTACTTCCCTGATGGCAAAAAGCAAATACGGAAGTAAATAGTCCCAGTTCTTCCCATCCTTGTCTATCACTTTTCTCAGCATCTGCTTCAGAGTTTTATTGAACCGTTCGACCAACCCGTCTGTTTGAGGGTGATACACGGATGTGCGTAACGGTTCGATTAGTAACAATCGGCAGAGCTCCTTCATTATCCTGGACATAAAGGGGGTCCCCTGGTCGGTGAGTATCTGTTTTGGTATACCGACCCGACTAAACACATGCACCAGTTCCTTGGCAATCGTCTTGGTGGCCGTGTTACGCAAAGGGATGGCCTCCGGGTAACGAGTGGCATAATCCAAGATGACCAGGATATGTTGGTGTCCACGTGCAGACCGTGGAAGGGGCCCAACTAAATCCATCCCAATCCTCTCAAACGGGACTTCAATAATAGGTAGGGGTACCAAAGGGCTACAGAACCGGGGCTTAGGTGCAGAGGCTTGGCAGTCAGGACAAGACTCACAATATACACGAATATCGTGATGCATGCCTGGCCAAACAAAACAGTGTAATATCCTTTTGTTGGTTTTCTGGACTCCCAGGTGACCTCCCATCACATGTCCGTGGGCCAGGTCCAGCACCTGCCGCCGGTAGGGTTTTGGCACGACTAATAGTTGCACCGTATCTTCCCCCTTTTTCTCTATCTGATAGAGTAAATCATTCTCCAGAACCATGTAAGGATATGCCAGCCTAGAGCCAGGTTCTACGGGTACCCCACTTATCACTTTTACATTTGTCCTAGCCTGAGAAAGGGTAGGATCCTTTATTTGCTCGCTTTGGAAGTCATCTTTCAGAACTTCTAAATCCGGCAAACGGGGAGGTGGACGGCTGTCGGCCTCCTCCTCTTCCCCGGTCTCCTCCGTATCACCCGCCATGACTGAAAACGGGAACTGCAGGTCATTTCCCACAGACTCTTCCCCAGAGTCTTCCGGGGAGACCTCTTCCAGGGGTTCGGGACCCACACGCGCCCTGGGAGAAGAATCATGTACACCATTACCCTGGGGTATCAACTGTTTCTCCCACAATTGCCAGAAGTGGGGAAAATCCCGGCCCAGGATAACATCATGCAATAACGCCGGGACGAGTCCCACTTTATGTTGCACAGACCCATAGGAAGTAGTAATGCATATGACCGTGGTGAGGTACGAACAGGTGTCTCCATGCACACATGTTACAGAAAATTTGTCTGATGGTCCAGTCGGGCTGACACCAGACTGGCCTTCACCAGAGTCACCACACTTCCCGAGTCTAACAATGCCACCACATTTTTGCCATCAACAATTAAATCACACAAGTGTTTTTCCACATCCTTTTGACCGGCATTCACACTCACCACCCATGCAACCATAGACATGCGGCTTTTAGAGTCTGTGATGTCGCACTGCATGGGTTCAGTAGTGACCGGACAGTTCGCAGCAATATGTCCCATCTCTTGGCAGCGGAAACACCTAACGGGCCCCTTGCTTAGACCATAGTTCGTTACTCTCGGCCTCGCAGTGCGGGCAGTCCCGTTTTCCTCCCCCACTGTCTTAGGGATTTTTCCATCTCCCCTACTCCCTGGAACAGTCTTACCGGTTCCACGTGGAGATGATGAAGAACGAGGTGGGGTAGCGTCGTCTCGGAGTCCTTCCGCCACGGATTAACGTTCAACCAGATCCACCAGTTGATCTGCCGTCGTAGGATTTCCATGGCTTACCCACTTCCTCAGGGCTGGCGGTAGAGCTCTCAGGTACTTGTCCATGACGACTCTCTGGATTATCTCTGGCGCTGTCAACACCTCGGGTTGTAGCCACTTCTTCGTCACGTGGATCAGGTCGAACATCTGGGACCGCGGTGGTTTATCCGGCTGATAAGTCCATTGATGCACTCTCTGTGCACGGACAGCGGTCGTCACTCCCAGCCGGGCCAAGATCTCGGCTTTCAATTTGTCAAAGTCCTGCGCGGCTTCAGGCTCTAAGTCATAATAAGCCTTTTGGGCCTCACCGGAAAGAAACGGGGCAATCAGGCTGGCCCATCGTGCCTTCGGCCATTTTTCTTGCACCGCCGTCCGTTCAAACGTGGTCAGGTATGCCTCGACGTCATCTTTGGTCGTCATTTTCTGCCAGTACCGACTCACGTGAATCACTCTCGACTCGGCTTCCAGGTTAAGCTCAGGTAAGCTTGCCAAGCGCTGCGCCACCTGCTGGAGAAGCGAACGATCGGTAACTGTCATGTCCACCAACTCCTTCAGCTGGGCCATCATCACCCGATTAGCTTCTTGCTGGACGGCACTTTCACCACGTCCTCCATGCTCATGCTTGCAACGTGATGCCCGCGTTCTCCACCACAATGTGATAAAACACTCCGGGATCGCCTTTGCTGGGGTCAAAGGTCACGTGCGTTCAGCATGAAACTCAGGCGCAGAGCTGGGATTCGGGTGTAACTGACCCTGGGTCAGGTTTATTAATGGTGAAAGCAATGCAAAAGGAAATAAAACATAAAACAAATCCTTGCCTGTCCGGCACTAACTAAACAATGGACAACCTAACTACCAACTGGCGGGCTTCTCCCGTCCAGCCAAACCACAGTTGCAGTGGGCACTGCTTCCACTCACGTGTGTCTCTCACACAGACAGGCTCTCTGTGTTCCCAGGCTGAGACACTCACACAACCACCTTGCATCCTTTTATATCCACCTCCCATTATTCATTAGCAAGCAGGTGCGATACGGACCAGACTAGGCCACATAGGAAAGGAATCTGGGCGAGATATACCTGCCCTCATCCACTATTCCCACCTGATTCTCACAGGAAGTATCGAATCAGAAGACAAGTAGAAAAGCCCTAGGACACAGCCGAAGTCAGAAACCAGAGAAGCAGATGAGGTGCATAATCAGTAGGCAAAAATCACAGCGGGGAACAAACCAGGTCAAAATTAAACATACAGAACAGGACTCCTGCACAAAGGCACTGACACACGGGGTTCGACGTACTCAGCTAAGGGCAAAAGTATAACCTACGACACCTAGATCCACAAAGAGGCTATAAAAAGCCTTGCTGAAACCAAAGGAAGGCTCCCAAGATTAACCCCAGCAGCTTCAGGACTAAGCATCCCAGGCAAACCATGACAGGATTGCTTCAAAGCATACCACATGTCCACAAATTAATAAAATTAGTTTTTACCCTGTTGACACAATGCACTTTTATAATCTGATGTACTCCACACATACACATCTTTTACACATATCAGCACATAATAAATTCATACACTAGTAAAACTAAAAACACTATAATCACTACTATAAAACTATGCCTCTAGATAAAAAATTTCTTGAGGGGTGTAGTTTCCAAAATGGGGTCGCTTATGGAGTATTACCACTGTTTAGGGACAACAGAGGCTCTTCAAGTGCGACATGACGCCCGCAGACCATTCCATCAAAGTCTGAATTCCAAAACATCAAACCCTCCCTTCCTAGCCCAGCCTTGCACCCAAACAATGGTTTTCCTCCACATACAGGTATTGGCATACTCAGGAGAAATTGAAAAATCAGAGCTAAAAGATCATTTATGTGGAAAAAAATGTGATTTTTTTTATTTTCATGGCTCTACGTTGTAAACTTCTGTGAAGGACTTGGGGGTTTAAAGTGCTCACCACACATCTAAATAAGTTCCTTGAGGGATTTTTGTTTAGGCACATCAGGGGCTTTTCAAATGCAACATGGCGTCCGCTCTCAATCCCATCCAATTTTGTGCTCTAAATGTCAAACCATATTCCTTCCTTTCTGAGCCCTGCCATGCATCCAAACAGTGGTTTTCCCCCACATATGGAGCATCATCATACTCAGGAGAAATTGCACAAATTTTGTGGTCCATTTTCTCCTGTTACCCTTGTGAAAATAAAACAAAAATGGTGCTAAAAGTTCATTTTTGTGACTAAAAAGTTAAATGTTCATTTTTGCCTTCCACGTTTCTTCGGTTCTTGTGAAGCATCTGAAGGGTTAATAAACTTCTTGAATGTGGTTTTGAGCACCTTGAGGGGGTGCAGGTTTTAGAACAGAGTCACTTTTGGGTATTTTCTGTCAGCTAGGCCCCTCAAAGTCTCTTCAAATGTGAGGTGGTCATTAAAAAAAAATTGTTTTGTAAATTTGTTGTAAAAATGAGAAATCGCCGGTCAACTTTTAACCCTTATATCTGCAGACCGGATATAACTTCAAGAGAAATGTGCTGTCTTCCAGGTGCAAAAATTAAAGATGTGTCTGACAGGATATCAGGACACTTCAGACCTACAGATGACTACCCATTCCTGCTACTACATGTGGGGACAAATAACACCGCAAGAAACGACCTGGAAACCATCTGCAGAGACTTTGAAGACTTAGGCAAGAAAGTGAAAGAACTGGGAGCGCAGGTGGTCTTCTCTTCCATCCTCCCAGTGGATGGCCATGGAACAAGGAGGTGGAATAAGATTCTGCAGGTGAACAACTGGCTACGTCGATGGTGCCGTCAGCAACGATTTGGATTTCTGGATCACGGAGTGAATTACTTATACGATGGACTACTTGCTAGAGATGGGGTGCACCTTACGAAGACTGGAAAGCATGTATTTGGAAGTCGCCTTGCTACACTTGTAAGGAGAGCTTTAAACTAGAACAACATGGGAAGGGAAGCAAAAGACCAGAAAAAGCCATACACCTGACAAATGCTATTGAGAACTCTGCTATTAGAAGTGGAAGGCAAGAACAAAGACAAAATAATCTAATTAATAAAAATATTGGAGAAAGAGAAACCAATCACAATCTAAAATGTTTCTATACTAATGCACAAAGCATGGGCAACAAACAAGGAGAATTGGAACTACTAACACAGGAAAAGAAATATGATGTCATTGGAATCACTGAAACTTGGTGGGACAATACACATGATTGGAATACAAGACTAGAAGGATACAACTTATTTGCAAAAAACAGACTTGATAAACGAGGAGGAGGTGTTGCATTGTATGTTAGAAACGCGTATATCTGCACAGAGATTGAAGCTTCAGAGACTGGAAGTTCTGTGGAAACTGTTTGGGTAAGAATACAAGGACAGAACAATGGAAAGGACACCATTGTAGGCATTTACTACAGGCCGCCTGTGCAAGCTGAAGATATGGATGAACTCTTTATGCATCAAATGGCCAAGTTCTCCAAAAAATATGACATAGTTGTCATGGGAGATTTCAACTATCCAGACATTTGTTGGGAATCTCTCTCAGGCAAAACTAACAGGTCAAGGAAATTCTTATCCTCTCTTGCTGACAACTTTATCTTCCAAAAGGTAGGGGAGAAAACAAGGGGAACTGCTACCTTGGATCTAATCCTTATAAACAGGGAGGAAATGGTTGAGGAGGTAAAAGTGGCTGGGACCCTAGGAGGTAGCGACCATGCTATTTTAGAATTTTGGATAACTAGAGGCGGAAGACCTGTGAAGACTCAGACGTCAAGGTTAGATTTCAGAAAGGCAGATTTTAAGGGTTTCAGAAAGAGAATTGGAGGGATCCAATGGCTGGATATCCTTAAAGACAAAAATGTCCAGGAAGGATGGGAAATCTTGAAAAATGAAATTCTCAAAGCACAGTTGTTAACAATTCCAAAAAGAGGGAAGAATAGGAAGCATTTAAGGAAACCAGGATGGATGAACACAGAACTTAAGCACATGCTAAAAAGGAAGAAAGAAATGTTTATAAAATGGAAAGAGGGAGGCATATCTAAAGAAGAATATAATGCTGTTTGCAGAACTTGCAGGGCACAAATCAGATTAGCTAAAGCTGAAAATGAATTGAGGCTTGCAAGAGATGTCAAAAGCAATAATAAAGGATTTTGGGGATATGTCAAAAGTAAAAGAAAAGTCAAAGATGCTATAGGATTTTTACAGGATGAAAATGATGAAATGGTAAGACAGGATGTTGAGAAGGCTGAACTTTTAAATTCCTATTTTGCATCTGTTTTCTCTGAGAAAGGAAATGTAACATCAACTGTTATTCACTGTCCTATTAAGGGAATAGAAGAATCCAGGATATCTATAAACAGAAAGATAGTAAGGAAACACTTAGCTAACCTAAATGAATTCAAGTCTCCAGGACCAGATGAATTACACCCCAGAGTACTGAAGGAGATAGCAGAAGAAATTTTTGAACCCCTCTCCATAATCTTTGAAAATTCTTGGAGAACAGGAGAAGTGCCAGAAGACTGGAGAAGAGCAAATGTTGTTCCTATCTTCAAAAAGGGGAAGAAGGTGGACCCAGGCAACTATAGGCCGGTGAGTCTGACTTCTATACCAGGAAAGATCTTTGAACAAATTATTAAACAACATGTATGTCAATACCTGGATAAGAATGAAGTGATTAAACAGAGTCAGCATGGGTTTGTAACTAATAAGTCATGTCAGACTAACTTAATTTCCTTCTATGACGGTATCACTGATTGGGTGGATCAAGGAAATGCTGTAGATATAGTATATCTTGACTTCAGCAAAGCATTTGACAAAGTCTCTCATAAAATCCTTATTGAAAAAATGACTAAGTATGGAATGGACAAGGCAACTGTTAGGTGGATTCATAACTGGCTTAGTGATCGGACCCAAAGAGTGGTCGTAAATGGCTGCACATCCAGTTGGAAGAATGTCTCAAGTGGGGTACCACAGGGCTCTGTCCTGGGCCCTGTATTGTTCAACATCTTTATCAACGATTTAGATGATGGAATTGAGGGTAATCTGATTAAATTTGCTGATGACACAAAGCTAGGAGGTATAGCTAATACTAGAGAAGAGAGAGAGAGGATTCAAAAAGATTTAAATAAACTGGAGAAGTGGGCAGCAACTAACAGAATGATTTTTAACAGGGAGAAATGCAAAGTACTACATCTGGGCAATAAAAATGAAAAAAGCATATATAGAATGGGAGGAATAGGGCTAAGTGACAGCACATGTGAAAAAGACTTGGGTATACTAATAGATCACAGACTGAATATGAGTCAACAGTGTGATGCAGCAGCAAAAAAGGCAAATGCAATTCTAGGATGTATTAACAGAAGCATACAGTCTAGATCACGTGAAGTCATTATTTCCCTCTACTCCTCTTTGGTCAGACCTCATCTGGAATATTGTGTCCAGTTTTGGGCACCACATTTTAAAAAGGACATCAACAAACTGGAGCAAGTTCAGAAAAGAGCGACCAGAATGGTGACCGGTCTGCAAACCCTGTCTTATGAGGAAAGGTTGCAGGATTTGGGAATGTTTAGTTTGCAAAAGAGAAGACTGAGAGGAGACTTAATAGCTGTCTACAAATATCTAAAGGGCTGTCACATTGTAGAAGGATCAACTTTATTCTCTTTTGCACAAGGAAAGACTAGAAGCAATGGGATGAAACTGAAGGGGAGGAGACACAGATTAGATATTAGAAAAAACTTTTTGACAGTTAGAGTGATCAATGAGTGGAACAGGCTGCCACGAGAAGTGGTGAGTTCTCCTTCAATGGAAGTCTTCAAACAGAGGCTGGACAGACATCTGACTGGGATGATTTAGCGAATCCTGCTTTGAGCAGGGGGTTGGACCAGATGGCCCAGGAGGTCCCTTCCAACTCTACGATTCTATGATTCTAAGTTCACACTGGGCGTTTTTGCTGCTTTTTTTTCTGCAGCATAACCTGATCTTCTTGGCAGAAAAAAGCTGTGGCAAAACCAGAGGTTTAGGTGCATTTTTGGTTCGTTTTTGTGTCTCTTTGCCCATGTTAATATCCATGACTTTTCTGCAGGAAATATGCTGCAAATAATGATACCTGCGTTTTTGTAGCGTTTTATCAACACCCATTCAGGTCAATGAGAGAAAAACGCTGCAAGTGACATTCTGTACGTCCAAAAAACACAGCAAAGCACAAAATCCTGATGGCACACAAAAAAAAAAAAAAATGTGCATGCATGAGATTTCTGAAATCTCACAGGCTTTGCTGATACTGTAAAAAGCAGATGAAAATTAGCATTAAAAAAACGCAGCAAAAACACAAAAACGCCCAGCGTGAACTTACCTCAACTTCCTTACAAAAAAATATGTTTCAAAAATTGAGCTGATGTAAAGAAGACATGTGGGAAATGTTATTTATTAACTATTTGTGTGATATATCACTCTGATTTAAAGGCTCAATAATTCAAAGTTCAAAAATTGCAAAGTTTTCAAACTTTTTGACACATTTCTAATTTTTTCACAAATAAAAGTCATATTGAAGAAATTTTAAGACTATCATGAAGCACAAACAGGTCATGAAGAAAACAACCTCAGAATCACTAGGATCTATTGAAGTGTCCAGAGTTATGACCTCATAAAGTGACAGTGCTCACAAATGAAAAAAATTGGCCTGGTCAGGAAACAGGCTTCAGGGTTAAATACACCCTAGGGCCACATGAAAGACACTAAAGGATACAACTTTATAACATTTAGGGGGTGAACAATAATAAGCGCTCCCTCCTTTAACAACTCTCCCTGAGCTGCTTTCTGAGGACGGTGTGCCGAGCATCGCATCGCTGGGTCTTCTATAAACTGGATAACGTGATGTGGCCGGACAGTCACAGTAATGTCAGTAGCCAACATGACTACAGCCTTACCATTTATGGCAGGCAATCCCAGCATGTTTATTGGCTGGGAACTCGAGCATCTCACTCTGCTGTGAATTCCCTTGTTCGAAGTTCTGAGCCGAAGCTCCCTCTGCTCACTCTGGTGGTTACTGAGAGTAGTGGAGCTGGCCAGGTGGATGGAAGTTCTCCACCTGACAATAATTGGGAACCTGGGATTACTGGCTGGGAGCATATAATTGAGCTGGCTGCTCTTGGAGGTTGCTGGTGATTTCCTTCATGTGCATTTGGAGTTCTTTTGTCCCCTGCCTGATCTGCATGGTTCAGCTAAGTGATTCTTTTGCATCTAATCTGGTTGTGCCTTTTTTTTTGCTTTCCGCTTTGTTGCTAGGGTTCAGCGTGCTCCCTGCTGGGGGCAGCGCTGGGCCCTGCTTCATATGTTACAGCTTGTTCAGTCCCCTGTTATGTTAGTATCTTTTTGCTTTGCTTCCAGTTTATACCAGAGTGCTGATCTAGCAGGGGTGAGGTCGTGTGACCTCAGGTTTTTGTATATTAGAAGTGTTGGACTTTTTCAGGGTTTTGTGCATGATTGCAGACAGTATCTTTTCTGTCCTGTCCTGTCTAGGCAGCTTGGGCCCCACCGTTTGCTCAGTCTGTTCTCTGCCTGTGTTCATGTCTCATCTTGTCTCACCGACAATATATGTTTTGGGACTGTCTATTCCTTTAGGGATTTGCTCCAGGGCAGTTTAGATTTCACCTTTCTGGATTTAGGCTTAGTTAGTTCTCCGGCTGTGACGAAGCATCTAGGGCATCGTAGGAACGCACCACGGCTACTGATAGTTGTGTGGATACGATCAGGGGTCTGCAATCCGCTTAGTTACCAACTTCTCTGGTCTTCTGGTGGCTTAGCCTGTTCCTGCCATCCTCCTCGGTGACCCATTCATAACAGTGCTCCCGATGCCTGATGGAGTAGTGGAGAGCGGCTCACGCATCACTAGTATCTACATTATTGTGCTGGAGCAGAACTAGGAGACAATCACATTTTGTGGGAACTTCCTTGGGCGTCTGTCCTCTCATCCTGCAGTTGTCTAAATGGATGTAATGTGGACTTGGGAACCAGCTAAGCTGCATTCTGTCCACAGCTGTTATGAAGTAGCGTAGCTACCAGAAGGAGAAGAGGGGGCAGACGCCCCATGCCTCGCACTCTGAGGGGGCCCACCAGGAGCTATGGTACTGTATTGGCATGCACAGCGCGCCTGTACAGTTACATTCTGTGGCAGGGCAGGGAGAATTCATCTCCCAGCTCTGCCGTCCGGCTGCTATGGGGCCCTTGAGCAGGCGGGGGCGCGTTGCCAGCAGTGGGCCCCCCATCCATCACCACAAGTTCACAAGTATTGGCTAGAAACCGATACAGTTGACCGCATTGATGAGAGGAGCGTTACACTCCCTCTCCCATCATCTCCCTCTCAGCGTCTGACATGACCGATACCAACACTGACAGGGGGTGGCGATGACGTCATTATCTGGCGCCCACTGTCCAAAGATGTGCGGGCATTCAGAGCAGTGGAGGAACCAGAAAGAAAGGTGAGCATTGGCTTTATTTTTTTATGAGGCTGAATTATG
The DNA here is from genome assembly GCF_039654945.1 of Dendrobates tinctorius. NCBI lineage: Eukaryota > Metazoa > Chordata > Amphibia > Anura > Dendrobatidae > Dendrobates > Dendrobates tinctorius. Next base: position 6,381,797 of record NW_027361731.1, on the reverse strand, counting down.
CTATAGAGATTACCTATGGGAGTGCATTATACTATAGAGGCTGACAATGGGGGTGTATTAAATTAAAGGCTGCATTATGCTATAGAGGCTGCCTATGGGGGTGCATTATATTAAAGGCTGCTTTATGCTATAGAGGCTGCCTATGAGGGTGCATTGTATTAAGGGCTGCATGATACTATAGAGTCTACAAATGCGGATGCATTATATTCAGGGCTGCATTAAGCTAAAGAGTCTACCTATGGGGGAGCATTATACTATAGAGGCTGCCTACGTGGTGCATTTTCTTAAGGGCTGTATTATGCTATAGAGTCTACCGAATGGGGTGCATTATATTAGGGGCTGCATTATGCTATAGAGGCTGCCTATTGGGGCGCATTATATTAGGGGCTGCAATATGCTATAGAGGCTGCCTGCGAGCAAGGGGGTTGTGGCCCCACTGTTCCACAAACCACACTACCCTGGAAGGGGCTTGACTAGGACAGCTACCTTGGACTTCACTGGAGCCTCTGATGGTGTGGTCAGGCTTGTGCGGTAGGTAGCTGCCAGGTGCCACTTCAGGGTGGTGTCTGGCTGTGGCTGCTGATCACACTGGAGAACAGGGCACTAGGACAGGTGTAACTGACAGACATGCAGGTGATTATAGTCAGTAGATAAACAGTCGCACTCAAGTGTGGATTAATCTTGCCAAAAAATCTTGAAGATTGTGAAATTTTTGGATTTTTATTTTATTTCAAATGCATCAAATAGTGTAACACCGCAGACAAAAGAAGTATCCAAAATGTGGGTATAATATCGTAATCCAGGATATGAGTATACTATGGTTACGTTTCGACCTACTAAGAGGCCTTTCTCAAACCATACTCAAGTAGTGTCAAGGAAAAGATTAATTAGAGCATTTTCAGAAGTCCCAAACAGGGGCTGATGGCATGGGAGCAGCCTGGACCTGCGGTGTTGGGTGCAGGTGATTATGGCAGGCACGGCTGGTACTAGGGCAGGCGGGCACGGCTGAGACACTGGCAGGAAGGAGTGGTGTATGGAATATGTAGAGACCTGTTCACACAGGAGGTGCAGATACAGGCAGGAAGGAGTGGTGTATGCAGGAACAGGTTTGGAGCTGTTCACACTGGAGAAAAACGCAAGGCTGTGGAAAGGAGCTGCAGTTGGTAGCAAGAGGTTGAGCAGCATCAGAAGCGGAACAAAGCAAAACGAAGTAGAGCGGCAAGAGTGCGGAGCACAGGCAGAGCCGCTAGAGTACACAAACAAAAAGCACAGAATGACAAATGTGCAAAAATACCTTGCTATAAGACATATAACAGTAGTCAGCAAGTGCTGATAAAAGGTAATAACAAACACAGGGTATTTAGTCTATACGTTTTTTTGCAAAAAAATGTATACCAAGCTGCCTCACCAACGTCAAGGTTCACATTGTGCATGTCACATGTGTGTTTTTAGAGCCGCTAGAGTGCGGAGCACAGGCAGAGCCGCTAGAGTGCGGAGCACAGGCAGAGCCGCTAGAGTGCGGAGCACAGGCAGACGGAGAGGACACAAGGATAGACACAGCAGGGAAAGGATCCACAGACAAGGAGACTGACAGAGATAGGACTGAGTTCAGACAAGGTAACGGTACAAGACAAGGTACAGGAACAAAGACACAGACCTGGATATACTGCCTCCTGGAGGGCAGAGAGGTCAAGTATGAGACAAGGCAAGGAACAATAGCACAGGGACCAGGATATTCTGCCTCCTGGAGGGCAGAGCAGACAGGCACAGATACAGGACTAGGAAACAAGCCTCCAGAGAAGGCAAAACACAGAACAGAATCTGGCAACTCAGCAGCAAGATACTGAGTAAAGGCGTTGCTCAGGCAGCTACCACCGGGTGGAGCTGCCCCAAATATTAGAGGCCTCTTGGTAATTGGCCCGGGACACATTAGGCAGTTCACCCCGATTCCATGAGAACCAGAGCGTTCTGGTGCTGCCCCCTATGCATACAGCCTGGAAGCATGCAGAGAGCAGGCAGGAAGCAAGAGGCACACAGCATGGAGTCGGCAGCAGACAGAACTCACAGTATGGCCTTTAGGGATGAATTATATTAGGGGCTGCAATATACAAGAGAGTCTGTCTATGGGGGTGTATTATATTAAAGGGAATCTGTCACCAGGTTTGGCCGATAAGAGATACAGACATCACCTTTCAGGGCTGATATACAGCATTCTATAATGCTGTATATCTGCCCCCAAACCGGCCTGTAAGAGGAGAAAAAGCCGGATTACTTACCGGTAATGCTCTTTTAATGAGTCCACGACAGCACCCACTTGGAGAGAGGGATCCGCCCATAGGAACAGGAAACCTACAGAGATAAAAGAGGACGGTCCACCTCTCCCCCTCAGTTGGATTTCAGAGTACCAGGAGGACCGCCAAATATTAGGCCATTATATTATCCAATTATTCTAAGTTATTAACTTCACAACTAAGAAGGTGTATGTACATTATGTTAACTTCTAGGGAGGGTTAGTGAACGGGTGCTGTCGTGGACTCATTAAAAGAGCATTACCAGTAAGTAATCCGGCTTTTTACCCTTCGCCACGACAGCACCCACTTGGAGAGACTTTCAGAGACCTTCACCTGGGAGGGACCACCGTGCCGAGGACCGCTCTACCAAAGGCTAGGTCAGATGAGCATGATAAATCAAGCCTATAGTGATTATAAAAAGTAGAGGGTGTAGACCAGGTTGCCGCTTTACATATAGATTCGATTGCGACGTCTCCCCTCTCTGCCCAAGAGGAAGCCATAGCTCTGGCTGAATGTGCTCTGATACCCTCCGGAGGATTCTCATTGCTCTCTGAGTATGCCAGCCCAATCGCGTCTCTGATCCATCGAGACAGGGTACCCCTTGTGACTTCACATCCCTTCTTTTGGCCCTGAAAAGAGACAAATAGAGCCCTACTCTTCCTCCAGCTGCTAGACCTCTCAATGTATTGTAATACTGCTCTTCTAACGTCTAGTGTATGGAATCTTTCTTCCTCTGGAGTAGAAGGGTTACTAAAAAATGAAGGGAGATGGATTTCTTGTGACCTATGAAACCTCCCTGCTAATTTTGGTAAGTATGAGGGATCTGGTTTTAGTATTAGCTGATCCTGTAACGTCACTAAAAAAGGGGGATCTATTGAAAGTGCCTGTATGTCACTAACTCTTCTGGCTGAGGTTAGTGCAACTAGCAGTGCTGTTTTGAAGGATAGGTGTTTAAGGGAAATTGTATCTAAGGGTTCAAAAGGCGGACGTGTTAAGGCCTCCAGAACCAGGTTTAGATCCCAAGGAGGGACTCTAGGTATGTGTACTGGCTCGCTCCGCTCACATGCCACGATGAATCTGCTTATCCATTTATTGCCTGCCACATTATAGCTATAGAGGGCCCCTAGAGCTGACACCTGAACTTTTAGTGTGTTGACAGCTAGCCCTAATTCCTTTCCTTTCTGTAGGAATTCTAGGATCGCCGTAATCGGGATTTCTCCAGACTCAGGGCTTGTGTGGGACTCTAGGAATTTTCTCCATACTCTGGTATAAATTCTTGTCGTTGTTATTTTCCGACTTTGTAGGAGTGTATTGACTAGTCCCTCCGAGAACCCTCTTGATCTCAACATTTCCCTTTCAAGCTCCAGGCAGTCAAGTGGAGACTGTCCACTTGAGGATGGAAAAAAGGTCCCTGTGAGAGGAGCCTGGGGGTTGAGGGAAGCACCCACGGATCTGTTACTGACATCGCTTGCAGGCATGAAAACCACGGCCTCCTGGGCCAGAATGGTGCTATTAGGATTATTCGTGCTTCCTCTGCTCCGATTTTCCTGATCACCTGCAGTAGTAGTATGATTGGTGGGAAAGCATATGCCAGTTTGAATTGCCACGGGGCCTGGAGGGCATCCAGAATTTCCGGACTGTCTGACACATTTAGAGAGGCGAACCTCCGCACTTGCCTGTTTTTTCTGGTGGCGAAGAGGTCTATTTGGGGAAGACCCCAAAGCGACACGATGTGTGTGAATATTCCCCGGCTTAGACACCACTCCCCTTGCCACAGTGTATGGCGGCTTAGGAAATCTGCCTCCATGTTGTCTCTTCCCCTTATGTGGAGGGCTGAGAGAGACAACAAATGTTCTTCTGCTAGGGATAAAATTCTTCTTGCGGAAGACATTAAGGTGACCGATCGAGTTCCGCCTTGTCTGTTCAGATAAGCGACTACGGTGGTGTTGTCCGAAAGGATTCTCACGTCCTCCCCTTGTAACTGTGGAAGAAAATGAAATAATGCATGATAAACTGCCTTTAGCTCTTTTAAATTTGACGAATCCTTATTTTCGCCTATATCCCATAGGCCTTGGGCAAAGTTATTCCCCATATGGGCTCCCCATCCTGTGGGGCTAGCGTCCGTGATAATTATACGGGAGGGTGTTATAACCCAATGTACTCCCGCCGTTAGGTTATCGTCCTTTAGCCACCACGCAAGGGAGGTTAGGACCTCCTGGGACAGCGTGATTTTCTTTGTCAGATTCCCTCGGTCACGGGACTCCTCTAAAAGAATTTGGTATTGTAGCGTCCTCGTGTGGAACTGGGCCCACTGAACTGCCGGGATGCAGGCAGTAAGGGATCCAAGAAGGGACATTGCTTCCCTTAAAGACATGTGTGGCCGACGTATCGCCATCTTAACCTTCTTTTTGATTGCTGAGATTTTTACCTGCGACAGCAGACACCTTTGGCTTATGGAATCTAGCTCGAGACCCAGGAAAGACTGAACAGACTGCGGCTCGATTCTGGACTTTTTGAAGTTTATTATTCACCCTAGGGCTTGTAAGGACAAGATTGTATCAGCAACTCGATCACTACATTGTCGAGATGAATTTCCCACTATCAGAAAATCATCCACATAGGGCACTATTAGCGTGTCCTTCTGGCGTAAAAAAGCCATCACTTCCAGCATCACCTTTGTAAATACTCGTGGTGCGATGGAAATGCCGAATGGCATGGCTGTGAACTGGATATGCTGTATCTTGCCATCGAGGAGGACCGCCACTCTGAGGTATCTCTGATATCTGTAATGGATGGGAATATGATAATAAGCATCCTTCAGATCCCGGTAACGGACGTGCACACAGGGCGCACTCTTTATTTTTTGATTTTTCCTTCCTTTTTGCCGGAGATATGATGACGGCAGAGGAGAGAGAGAGAGAGAGAGAGAGAGAGAGAGAGAGAGAGAGAGAGAGAGAGAGAGAGAGAGAGAGAGAGAGAGAGAGAGAGAGAGATTTTATCAGCTTGATAGGCAGAGCGACGTCCACTCACCCAGGGAAGCTGTAGGTACCGGCTCAGGCTGCGAAGGAGGCTTGTTGGCGTGGCTTCTGTGGCTACGATCCGAGGACCCTCGTCTTGCATGGTCCTTGGTTACTGCTGCGTCGCCTGCCTGGGGATGCGTGTCCTGTCTCGGTGAAGACATGATTGCACGCCATATCTCTGTGCCCCAGGCCTTTTGTAAGCCCCTTCATACCTGGTACCTCCCCCTCCAGGTGCGCCTATTTGCGGCTCATTAGTATGCGCTTCAGCGCTGACACTAGCCGCTTGCGCAGATTGAATCGCTCTTTTTTTTTTCCTGCTGGAGGGGGCGGGGAGCGCCTCTATGCCTGCGGTGCCGCCCATCCGCGCGTGCGCTCTGAGCCGAGGAACCTCCGGTAACCCGGAAGTTCCTCCTTACCACATCCTGCCGCTCTGCATGTGCGTCCTCCTGGACGCTGAAGCCTTCTAGGAACGCCGGAGGTTGCCGTTTCCTCCGGTTCCTGTGCCCCCACATGGACCGGAATGGATCCTCCTGCCCGGTGTCATGTTATCCCAGAAAGACCCCGGTCGGCGCCACCCGGTACCGGTGTCTCTGCACTCCATACCAGTCGAGGAGGGAGCCGGATTCCAGCACTCCCCCGTCGCTGCCTCTGGACCGGAACCCCTGCCGTTCTCGCAGACACTGCACAGGCGGTTCCTTGGCCCAGGTAAGCTGTAGCGTATCCTGCGGTTCCCCATCGGAACAGGAAACCAACTGAGGGGGAGAGGTGGACCGCCCTCTTTTATCTCTGTAGGTTTCCTGTTCCTATGGGCGGATCCCTCTCTCCAAGTGGGTGCTGTCGTGGCGAAGGGTAAAAATAACTTATTATACTCACCTGCGGGGCGGTCCAGTCCGAAGGGTGTTGCTCTTCTTGGTCCAGCGCCTCCCATCTTCCGATGATCGCCGTCCTCCTGCTTCCTTCGTGTGGATGATGCATCACTGCGTCATCCACACAGGCTCCCTGGCATCGTGCTCCTATGCAGGTGTACTTATCTGCCCTGTTGAGGGTAGAGCAAAGTACTGCAGTGTGCAGGTGCCGGGGCTCTTTGACCTGTGACATCCCTGGGACCGGATCGTCCCGCAAGTGAGTATAATAAAAGGTCTTTTTCTTCTCTTACAGGTCGGGTTGGGGGCCGATATACAGCATTATAGAATGATGTATATCAGCTCCAAAAGGTGATGGCCATAACTTATATAGGCCAAAACTGGTGACAGGTTCCCTTTAAGGGCTGCATTATACTATAGATGCTGCCTATGGGAGGTGCATTATATTAGGGGCTGGATTCTGCTATTGTGTCTGCCTATTGGGGGTGTATTTTGTCATGATCTCAGTGCGGGTTTGACTCGCACACGTGGGGTTAATGTCTGGAACCAGTGCTGATGACTGGCATTTCTGGGGTTAAAGGTTGTGATCCCAGTGCAGGCTTACCTGCACACCTGGGTCTATGATTGTGGCCTCTCCCTGGTTCTGGGAGAGGCTTCTTATAGCCTCAGGATGCTCCCATCCCTGTCAGTTATACTCTTGCCCTTGGCATAGTGTGGTGACCCCTGAGTGTGTTTGTGCTGTGTTCTGGTTGCTTGATAATCTGTGTATGACTCGGTCTGTTCCCTGGATATTGCTTTGGATTCTGCTTGGTACCTTCTATGTCTGTTTGGTTTTGACTGCTGCTTGGCCCTGACTATCCGCTCTGTCTCATCCTTGGTACGTTACGGCTATCTCTGTGTATGAACCCCGTTTTGCCTGACTGAGTAATTCTGTATAGTGTCTTTCCATCTCACTAAGCAGGATGCTAAGCCCCGCCCCCTTGCAGTCACATGACCGTAGGTCCCGTGTCTGCTTGCTAAACTTCAGCATCCACAGGTCCTGTGCATCGGTACTTTCTGGCTGTACCTGACCCTGGTACCCCTACAGTGCGGGTGAGTCCCTGCTCAGCGGAGGCTGCACATGGGGGCTGCATTATAGTATAGAGTCTGCCTATTGGGAGTGCATTATACTATATGGAGACTTATGGGGAAAGCATACTATATTGGAGGACTATATTGAGGATTGTCTGGTGCATTATTCTTTATGGAGGCTATCTAGGGAGCCATTATACAGTGTGGAGACTACAGTATTGGAGCTATCAAACAGTTTGGGGAATACTACCGGGTCAGCATATATACAGTGAGGGGGCATTAGGCTGTGTATAAGAGAGCATTATACTGTGTATAGTGGTGCTGTATGGGGGAAGACTCGGGACATTATAAAATGTGAGCACTTACTGTTATAGGGGAACTCAGGTTACTGTGACTGTCAAAGGGGCACACAGAGGGCACTATTAATTTCTAGGGGGCAAAATATGGGCACTGATTTCTAGGGCACTTGCACCCAGCATTACTACCATATATACTCGTGAATAAGCCGAGATTTTCAGCCCTTTTTTTGGGCTTAAAGTCCCCCTCTCGGCTTATACGCGAGTCATATACCAGGGGTGGGCAGGGGAAAGGGAGCGGGGGTGTCAGAGACCATACTCACCCCTCCTAGCACATCTCTGCAGCCCCTGATTCTCCCTCTGTCGTCTGCTTCCTGCGTTCAGCGGTCACGTGATACCGCTCATTAAACTCATGAATATGCGCATATTCATGAGTTTAACTAGCAGTACCACGTGACCGCTGAATGCAGGAAGCAGACAACCGATGGAGAAGCAGGGGCTGCAGAGAAGACCGTACGCAAGGAGGGGGTGAGTATGATGGGGTCAGAGCAATATTCACCTGTCCCCGTTCCATCGCCGTGCACCGCTGTGTCTCCGAGTCCTCCTGCTGTGACATTCAGGTCAGAGGGCGCGATGACGCAGTCAGTGTGCGCTAGAGTGTTTCATTTTTCCAAAGTTATGATTTTCATATGACTTTGCTTGAATCCTTGGTCTAAGTCATCTAAAAGATCCATGTAAAAAATTTTAGCAAAATCGATTAATATTTAGGGGTTACACACTTTGATCACTTTTTTCTGAAAGTACTGAAATTCATGAAAATGTATCATCGACATCACACTAATGTGTATGTTGTGTTTCTGTTATGTTTTGCAGGTAGTTAAACTGAAAATCAGTACTAGAAAGGGAATTTGGTTACTTGAAAAGGTGCCTGGTGGTGAATTTTTGGGAGCTCGACTCCCTTCCAAGGAACAAGTGCTTTTAGTTTTCATTTACCATCGCAAGGAAATGAAAGAAACTCTCGTGTGCTGCTAAATCCACAAGTATTAAACTACAGGAAGTGTGGAAGAAAGCAAGCATCCCTGTCATGACAGAGGAGAACATCCGAACTCGTATACAGAAGTTCTACAAGGAATATCAACATCTGGGTAAAGAGAAATCAAGAAACACTGAAAAGGCAAATATGAAGCGGCAGATTTGGAAAGGTGATCTTGTTGAGCTATTTGATATTGCCAGGCAAAATGTGATGTCCATGAATAGCGTACTAGAAGACGATAAAGCATTCCTTATGTCACAGAGAGGATCGTATGAGTTCATCAATGAGTGGTGTAGATAAGGTTCTTGCCTCATTAATTGAAAAGAAGAAAATAAATACAGGAAAAAAAAGAGGCATACAAGATGAAACATTATAAAGAAATCGCCAAAATGAACAAGTTATAGTGGAACACTCAGTCTCATCTCCATCATCATCAATTCACGAAGAGGACAAATTTTCTGCACCACCAGTGAAAAAAATCTTGTGCAGGTCGTAGATTAAAACCTCTTGATCACACACTCACGGCTACATGGGATCGAGAACAACTCTCCATTCGACAAGCAAGTACTTCATTTTTCATGCATTTCCATATCTCCATCTACCGTTTTCCGAGCTCAGGCGATTAACAGAAGACAAATGGCTGAGAACATGGAAAAGTTACTGTTTGAAAATCCTCCTCATTGAGGCCGAGTTCACATGTCGTAGTGTTTTCGCGGCGGTTTTAAACGTGCGATTTTGCCGTGAAAAATAAGCATCCCATGCAATCCTATGAGATTCCGCAATGCTGTGCTAATGCTGCGTTTTTTTCCGTGGCGGAATCGCTTCGTGGCAAAAAAACGCAGCATGCTCATTAATTTAGCGGAATCACGGCGATTCCGTCCACATAGGAATGCATTGTTCTGCTTACTTTCCGCATGTGTCAGTCCCCACCATGCAAAAAGTAGGCAGAACATTTGCGGTTGCGGATGGTACCCACGATCCGGAAGGGAGACTCTCCTCTGGGCTTTGGGTACCATATTCCTGTTCAAAATAGAATTAAAATAAAAAATATTGTTATTCTCACCTTCCGGCATCCCGCTCAGCCTTCCCACCTCTCTCCACGCTCCCAGTCCCAGTAATCCTTTGCGAGAATGACGTCGCGATCTCACGGAAGCGCGACGTCTCGCGGTCATTCGCGAAAGATTACTGGAACCGGGAGCATGGAGAGAGGTGGGAAGGCTGCGCGGGACGCCGGAAGGTGAGAACAATATTTTTTACATTTTATCTTTTACTACTGAAGCTACATAGGCAGCCTCAGTAGTAAAAAGTTGGTCACACTTGTCAAACACTATGTTTGACGAGGGTGACCAACCTGTCAATCAGTTCTCCAAGCGATGCTCCAGATCGCTTGGAAAACTCTAGTATTCTGCAAGCTAATTACGCTTGCAAATCGCTAGTTTTTCTGCGGGAAAATCACGGGAATTTAAAATGCAATTTTCCAGCGGAATGGAATTTTGGAATTCTCGCGGTAACTTCCGCGAGAGTTCCGCTACGTGTGCACATAGCCTGAGTCTTACATTGGGATAGTAAATTGTTGCCCTCAATTGCCTGTGGGAGTGTCTAAACTCTAGAAGATAGATTTGCTATTCTTGTAACTGGAAAGTTGTTATTCAGGAGGTGGACCGATTCGCGCTACGTGACCGTATCATTGGTATATCTTTTCATACAACTGCATCTAATACAGGAATGATCCAAGGAGCATGTATCAGAATTGAAACTGAATTTGGGCGACCATTGTTGTGGTTGGCTTGCCGCCACCACACCCACGAATTAATCTTGAAAGGAGTGTTTGGTAAGTGTTGTAACATACCATCAAGTGGTCCTGACATCCAGATTTTCCGAAAGTTCCAAAATCAGCGGAATTCAGTTGATAAGAAGTCGTATTCCACGATGAAGAAAATCCCATTCAAGGTTTTCTAGAAGAACAACGTGTGAAAATGGTGGACTACCTCAACAATGTCTTGAAAGATGGCAGTCATCCAAGAGAAGATTACAAAGAGCTATTACAACTATCACTTCTATATCTTGGAGGTTGGGATGAAAACGATTTCGAATTTAGGGTTCCAGGGGCTCTGACTGAAGCAAGATGGATGGCAAAGGCCATATATGTTCTCAAAATTGTGCTATTCACTACACAATTGCATATGTCTAATACCGAATTGAAAGGAATAAGAAAAGTAGCATGTTTTGTCTGTCTAATATATGTCCGCTTCTGGCATGAGGAAGTTGTAAGTCGTAAGTCGATGGGCTCTAAAGAATGATTTGGAGAAGCTACAACTTGTGCAATATTATCCAGATAAAGCTGTCACAGAACGTGCCCTCACAGTGGCTAAGAGACACATGTGTTATCTGTCAGAAACTAACATAGGATTGGCATTTTTGGATGAACGTATCGGTCAGGCTGAGAAGGAGAAGATGTTTGAAAATTTATGAAGCCTGCAAAGAAAAAGGAACTGAAACGGTTGGAAGGTAAAAACCTAGATTTTGAAGGAAAAGACCTCAGTGATTTTGTTACAAGTAAAACAAAGACATTCTTTGAATTGTTTGGGATCCACGACACAGAAGAATATTGCAGTGATACACTAAGAAGCTCCGTCAGTGCTCTAAAGGTGGTGAATGACACCGCGGAAAGGGGCATTGCTCTGAGAAAGAAGTTTAATCATTCAGTCAGAGATGAACAACAGAAACAGTTCTAGTTAAGAGTTGTTGAGCATCATAGAAAAGCCGTCACCAAGCGAACAAAAGAAGGAGCCGCATCTTTCACAGCACATTAGTGTAAATCATTTAATATGTATGATACTGCCTATCAATGTTACTGTTTATTGTCACTATTATTCTAAGTTTTTAATTGTTTGAATTTCTAATAAAAAATACTTACATTGAAAATCTGTTTTTTTGCGTACTTTTATTAAACTGATAAAAGTGTGCAACCTCTAAATATTGTCCGATCATCTTGAAATTTGGCATATATACTTTTTACATTAGTGAGACTCGGGCCGTAAGCAAAGTGTACAAAAATTTGACATTTTAATTTTTACCACACAAAACGAAGCACCCTAGTGTGCGCCCTCTGCAGAGACTCGGGAGACACAGCGGTGGACGGCGATGGAACGGGAACCGGTAAATATCAGAGGAGTCGGGGGCTCAGGACACTGGCACCTGGCCCCCAGGGATGGAGAGGTATGTCTTTATTTTTTATTGCAGCAGCGGCAGCAAATAAGGGGTATTTATGGAGCATCTTATGGGGCAGCATTAACCCTTGTGCAGCAGCATATGGGGGGTATTTATGGAGCATCTTATGGGGCAGCATTAACCCTTGTGCAGCAGCATATGGGGGGTATTTATGGAGCATCTTATGGGGCAGCAGTAACCCTTGTGCAGCAGCATATTATGGGGGGTATTTATGGAGCATCTTATGGGGCAGCATTAACCCTTGTGCAGCAGCATATTATGGGGGTATTTATGGAGCATCTTATGGGGCAGCATTAACTCTTGTGCAGCAGCATATTATGGGGGTATTTATGGAGCATCTTATGGGGGTATTTATGGAGCATAATTAACCCTTGTGCAACAGTATATGGGGGGTATTTATGGAGCATCTTATGGGGCAGCATTAACCCTTGTGCAGCAGCATATGGGGGATATTTATGGAGCAACTTAAGGGGCAGCATTTACCCTTGTGCAGCAGCATATTATGGGGGATATTTATGGAGCATCTTATGGGGCAGCATATTATGGGGGGTATTTATGGAACATCTCATGGAGCAGCATAAGGGGGTATTTATGGAGCATCTCACGGGGCAGCATTAACCCTTGTGCAGCAGCATATGGGGGGTTTTTATGGAGCATCTTATGGGGCAGCATTAATCCTTGTGCAGCAGCATATGGGGGGTATTTATGGAGTATCTTATGGGACAGCAGTAACCCTTGTGCAGCAGCATATGGGGGGTATTTATGGAGCATCTTATGGGGCAGCATTAACCCTTGTGCAGCAGCATGAGGGGTATTTATGGAGCATCTTGTTGAGCAAGCAATAACCCTTGTGCAGCAGCATATGGGGGGTTTTATCTATGGAGCATCTTCTTGGACCACCATTAACCCTCAGCTTATACATGAGTGAATAAGTTTCCCCAGTTTTTTGTGACAAAATTAGGAGGGTCGGCTTATACACGACTATATACGGTATATCCTAGATGTTTGCTTTAGAATTTAGAGGTCACACAGCAGGTGCAGTAATAGGGACACACACGGCAGCAGCGGCTCAGTATTGGGGTATCAGGTGCAGTAATAGGGACACACACGGCAGCAGCGGCTCAGTATTGGGGTATCAGCAGGATGAGGAGGTTGTGCAGGTTGGGAATAGATGGTGACGGGGCTGGAATATGAGATGTGAAATGTGTCTGTGCTGTATTCTCTGCAGACGCGTCCTGGCCGGAAGAAAATGTCATATCGGTCTGGGCCAAATGGAAAAGACGGGAAAAGTGAACGACTCCATCAGAAAGAACGTCAGCGGTAAGTCATTATCGGTAACTGTGCTGTGACCTCTTACATGCTCCATAGGACTGGTATCTACCACTGACCATATGGCGGTAACATCAATATTGGTCTTTACATAGAGATTATTTTCAGTAACAGCGCGGTCATCTTAGAGGTTCTCCTACATCCACTATTACGGGGCGCCACCCAGTTGTCATCAAGGTCACCTGGTTAGGGGCCACTCAGAAGCTTCACCCCCGAATCAAAACCCTAGCTACACCTCTGCTGTTATGTCACTGTTCACACCACACAGAGACCCCAAAACAGTCTCAGTGCTGAAGGAGTTAATGTCCCCCCTGCACCCAGTAATCTTCAGCACCTACCTCCACCCGCAGGGCCGCACTCCACATATATGGCTGCTCTTTGCGCACAGGACCTGTGATGAGGTCACAGGAGGGGAGGAGTCAGGGGTCACATGATATCCGGAGTGCAGACGCTACATGGAGACTTCCACATAGAGAATAATGGAGCCTCCAGCACCGACCTCCACCCGCAGAGCCGCACTCCACATAGAGAATAATGGAGCGTCCAGCACCGACCTCCATCCGCAGAGCCACACTCCACAGAGAGAATAATGGAGCCTCCAGCACCAACCTCCACCCACAGAGCCGCACTCCACATAGAGAATAATGGAGCCTCCAGCACCAACCTCCACCCACAGAGCCGCACTCCACAGAGAGAATAATGGAGCCTCCAGCACCAACCTCCACCCACAGAGCCGCACTCCACATAGAGAATAATGGAGCCTCCGGCACCGACCTCCACCCGCAGAGCCGCACTCCACATAGAGAATAATGGAGCCTCCGGCACCGACCTCCACCCACAGAGCCGCACTCCTCATAGAGAATAATGGAGCCTCCAGCACCGACCTCCACCCGCAGAGCCGCACTCCACATAGAGAATAATGGAGCCTCCAGCACCGACCTCCATCCGCAGAGCCACACTCCACAGAGAGAATAATGGAGCCTCCAGCACCAACCTCCACCCACAGAGCCGCACTCCACATAGAGAATAATGGAGCCTCCAGCACCGACCTCCACCCGCAGAGTCGCACTCCACATAGAGAATAATGGAGCCTCCAGCACAGACCTCCACCCGCAGAGCCGCACTCCACATAGAGAATAATGGAGCCTCCGGCACCGACCTCCACCCGCAGAGCCGCACTCCACATAGAGAATAATGGAGCCTCCGGCACCGACCTCCACCCGCAGAGTCGCACTCCACATAGAGAATAATGGAGCCTCCAGCACCGACCTCCACCCGCAGAGCCGCACTCCACATAGAGAATAATGGAGCCTCCAGCACCGACCTCCACCCACAGAGCCGCACTCCACAGAGAGAATAATGGAGCCTCCAGCACCGACCTCCACCCGCAGAGCCGCACTCCACATAGAGAATAATGGAGCCTCCAGCACCGACCTCCATCCGCAGAGCCACACTCCACAGAGAGAATAATGGAGCCTCCAGCACCAACCTCCACCCACAGAGCCGCACTCCACATAGAGAATAATGGAGCCTCCAGCACCGACCTCCACCCGCAGAGTCGCACTCCACATAGAGAATAATGGAGCCTCCAGCACAGACCTCCACCCGCAGAGCCGCACTCCACATAGAGAATAATGGAGCCTCCGGCACCGACCTCCACCCGCAGAGCCGCACTCCACATAGAGAATAATGGAGCCTCCGGCACCGACCTCCACCCACACTCCACATAGAGAATAATGGAGCCTCCAGCACCGACCTCCACCCGCAGAGCCACACTCCACATAGAGAATAATGGAGCCTCCGGCACCGACCTCCACCCGCAGAGTCGCACTCCACATAGAGAATAATGGAGCCTCCAGCACCGACCTCCACCCGCAGAGCCGCACTCCACATAGAGAATAATGGAGCCTCCAGCACAGACCTCCACCCGCAGAGCCGCACTCCACATAGAGAATAATGGAGCCTCCGGCACCGACCTCCACCCGCAGAGCCGCACTCCACATAGAGAATAATGGAGCCTCCGGCACCGACCTCCACCCACACTCCACATAGAGAATAATGGAGCCTCCAGCACCAACCTCCACCCGCAGAGCCGCACTCCACGTAGAGAATAATGGAGCCTCCAGCACCAACCTCCACCCGCAGAGCCGCACTCCACATAGAGAATAATGGAGCCTCCAGCACCGACCTCCACCCGCAGAGCCACACTCCACATAGAGAATAATGGAGCCTCCAGCACCGACCTCCACCCGCAGAGCCGCACTCCACATAGAGAATAATGGTGCCTCCAGCACCGACCTCCACCCGCAGAGCCGCACTCCACATAGAGAATAATGGAGCCTCCAGCACAGACCTCCACCCGCAGAGCCGCACTCCACATAGAGAATAATGGAGCCTCCAGCACTGACCTCCACCCGCAGAGCCACACTCCACATAGAGAATAATGGAGCCTCCAGCACAGACCTCCACCCGCAGAGCCGCACTCCACATAGAGAATAATGGAGCCTCCAGCACCGACCTCCACCCGCAGAGCCACACTCCACATAGAGAATAATGGAGCCTCCAGCACAGACCTCCACCCGCAGAGCCGCACTCCACATAGAGAATAATGGAGCCTCCAGCACTGACCTCCACCCGCAGAGCCACACTCCACATAGAGAATGGAGCCTCCAGCACCGACCTCCACCCGCAGAGCCGCACTCCACATAGAGAATAATGGAGCCTCCGGCACCGACCTCCACCCGCAGAGCCACACTCCACATAGAGAATAATGGAGCCTCCAGCACCGACCTCCACCTGCAGAGCCGCACTCCACATAGAGAATAATGGAGCCTCCGGCACCGACCTCCACCCGCAGAGCCGCACTCCACATAGAGAATAATGGAGCCTCCAGCACTGACCTCCACCTGCAGAGCCGCACTCCACATAGAGAATAATGGAGCCTCCAGCACCGACCTCCACCCGCAGAGCCGCACTCCACATAGAGAATAATGGAGCCTCCGGCACCGACCTCCACCCGCAGAGCCGCACTCCACATAGAGAATAATGGAGCCTCCAGCACTGACCTCCACCTGCAGAGCCGCACTCCACATAGAGAATAATGGAGCCTCCAGCACCAACCTCCACCCGCAGAGCCGCACTCCACGTAGAGAATAATGGAGCCTCCAGCACCAACCTCCACCCGCAGAGCCGCACTCCACATAGAGAATAATGGAGCCTCCAGCACCGACCTCCACCCGCAGAGCCACACTCCACATAGAGAATAATGGAGCCTCCAGCACCGACCTCCACCCGCAGAGCCGCACTCCACATAGAGAATAATGGTGCCTCCAGCACCGACCTCCACCCGCAGAGCCGCACTCCACATAGAGAATAATGGAGCCTCCAGCACAGACCTCCACCCGCAGAGCCGCACTCCACATAGAGAATAATGGAGCCTCCAGCACTGACCTCCACCCGCAGAGCCACACTCCACATAGAGAATAATGGAGCCTCCAGCACAGACCTCCACCCGCAGAGCCGCACTCCACATAGAGAATAATGGAGCCTCCAGCACCGACCTCCACCCGCAGAGCCACACTCCACATAGAGAATAATGGAGCCTCCAGCACAGACCTCCACCCGCAGAGCCGCACTCCACATAGAGAATAATGGAGCCTCCAGCACTGACCTCCACCCGCAGAGCCACACTCCACATAGAGAATGGAGCCTCCAGCACCGACCTCCACCCGCAGAGCCGCACTCCACATAGAGAATAATGGAGCCTCCGGCACCGACCTCCACCCGCAGAGCCACACTCCACATAGAGAATAATGGAGCCTCCAGCACCGACCTCCACCTGCAGAGCCGCACTCCACATAGAGAATAATGGAGCCTCCGGCACCGACCTCCACCCGCAGAGCCGCACTCCACATAGAGAATAATGGAGCCTCCAGCACTGACCTCCACCTGCAGAGCCGCACTCCACATAGAGAATAATGGAGCCTCCAGCACCGACCTCCACCCGCAGAGCCGCACTCCACATAGAGAATAATGGAGCCTCCGGCACCGACCTCCACCCGCAGAGCCGCACTCCACATAGAGAATAATGGAGCCTCCAGCACTGACCTCCACCTGCAGAGCCGCACTCCACATAGAGAATAATGGAGCCTCCAGCACCGACCTCCACCCGCACTCCACATAGAGAATAATGGAGCCTGCGGCACCGACCTCCACCCGCACTACACATAGAGAATAATGGAGCCTCCGGCACCGACCTCCACCCACACTCCACATAGAGAATAATGGAGCCTCCAGCACCGACCTCCACCCGCAGAGCCGCACTCCACATAGAGAATAATGGAGCCTCCAGCACCGACCTCCACCCGCAGAGCCGCACTCCACATATAATATATGGCTGCTCTGTGCGCACAGGACCTGTAATGAGGTCACAGGAGGGGAGGAGTCAGGGGTCACATGATCAGGGCCTTAGTGTGTGGTAGAGCCTAAAGAATACAGCCTCTTTGCAGGACCTGACTGCAGCCCATACAGTCTAGCAGTTTCACCACAGGCGATGCTAGAGAGTACAGGCTCCTTCCAGGTATATATTAGTAAGGACATCACAATGTATGGGCTTCCAGGTCCTGACTGCATCCCATACAGTCTAGCTGCTTGACTAATGAAGACACTAGAGAGTACAGGCTACTTCCAGGTATATATTAGTGACTACATCTGAATGTATTGGCTCCTTCCAGGCAAGGGCGTAACAATAGGGTGCTCGTAAGGGTAATGATCGGCCTTAGAGGTACAAGGGGCCTGGATCCGCCGACCACTGAACCCAGCGTCTGCTTCTCTGTCACTGTGCGGCAGTCTGCCCTGGTCGTTCCCGGGTTCACGGCCACCGGAGGACTGGCACTGTACAATTAATTGCGGCCAGGAAACTCTGTCATCCCATGGTGCAGCGTGCAGCACCTTGATGATCTCATCACACTGTTGACTCATCAGTTAACATGCAACGACATGCGGTAATGGTAAGCGTGCGCTCCATGGACGAGCTAGAGAATCTATATCCTGCCATTTCCTGGTTGGGCGGTATGGTGCAGTATGTCTGTGTGGGGGCAGGTTATACAGGGGATGTGTGTCTATGTGGGGGGTATACCGGGGGCAGTGTGTCTGTGTATAGGGAAGTTATATAGGGGGCAGTGTATCTGTGTGGGGAGAATTTAGGCTATCTGGAGGGCAATGAGGCTGTATTATGCTATATTGAAGACTATGAGGCTGCATTATACTATATGGAGAGCTATGAGTCTGCATTACACTATATAGATGGCTATGAGGCTGCACTATACTATTTGGAGGGATATGAGACTGCATTTTACTATATGAATGGCTACAAAGCTGCATTATACTATACCAAGGGCTATCAGGCTGCATTATACTATTGTGGAGAACCATATATACCAGAATGGGGGACATGTATACCAGGATAATGGCATATTCCAGGAGATGGACCATACAGAGCAGGATGTGGTACATTATATAGCAGGGTGAGGTACATAATACATAATGAAGGGGGAGAGGGATGAATTTGTGAGTCTTTATAGGATTTAGAACGTTAAGTGGTGCCCATACATCTAATCAATGTGTGTGGGGAGGGGGGGCCCAGAGCAAATATTGCACCAAGGCCCATCGGACTGTAGTTATGCCACTGCTTCCAGGTATATATTAGTGAGGATTTCAGAATGTATGGGGTCCTGGTAGGTTTTCATTGCAGGCCATTTGCATTCTAGGCCATTTACTTGGGAAGACAGTATAATGCAAAACTCTCAACCGTCCAGTATCAAGCGATCTTAGTCCCGTTATCCCGACACATCAAGGTTTTGCCTCTCTCTTTGCTGGGTCCAGCGCTCCTCCTGCTCATTTTGAAGAATGTATGTCATCTTTCTGCACACATACATAATAAAAAAAATACATCTCCCCAAGACTCCGACTCATTAACTGAATGTTCGCAAGTAACTGATGTCTCAATGAGCCACAGCCCACACTGAAGATTTAAAAATGTGTTATCAGCGCAGGAGAACGCTCTGGATCTCAAAATCTCTGCGGTGGCCGCCGCTGATCTCCTGGGACATCAGCGGCTGCTCCAGCTGATGTCCCGGGGATGGAAGCCACTAATCTTCCGGCGGGGTCAGCGCAGGAGGTTTAAACAGCTGTCAAATCAGGTTTCTTCAAATCTTCCGCGCTGACTCCGCCGGAAGATTAGTGGCTCCCGTCCCTGGGACATCAGCTGGAGCAGCCGCTGATGTCCCAGGAGATCAGCGGTGGCCAGAGGAGGGGATGTCGGTAGAATGTAAGCCCGCAAGGGCAGGGTCCTCTCCCATCTGTACCAGTCTGTCATTGTTAATTTGTTTACTGTTAACTATATCTATAAGTTTGTATGTAACCATTTCTAATGTACAGCACCATGGAATTAATGGTGCTATATAAATAAATAAACTCTGTCGCTGGTCTCCGCCTCCTGGCCGCCGCAGAGATCGCTGATTGGCTGGCCGGGCACCATACTGATGTGAACGCATGCGGAGATTCTCCGCTGCGTTCACATCAGTATGGCAGCGTTTGCGTCTGCATGCCCTCTGCATGCAGACACAAACGCTATTGTGAAAGTAGCCTAAAGGGCACGTTACACGCTACGATATATCTAACGATATGTCGGTGGGGTCACGTCATAAGTGACGCACATCCGGCATCGTTTGATACATCGTAGCATGTGACAGCTACGAGCGACTGTGAACGAGCAAAAATACTCACCTTATCGTTGCTCGTTGACACGTCGCTAATTTTTCTTATAAAAAAAAAAAACCCACGTCCTTCTGTGCGCCGATTGTTCATCGTTCCCAGGGCAGCACACATCGCTCATCTCCGCTACTATTGGCCGGCCGCTGTGTGACATCGCTGTGAGGTCCCTCCCCCTTCAGGAAGTGGATGTTCGCCGCCCACAGCGAGGTCGTTGGGAAGGTAAGTAAGTGTGACGGGTGTTTACGACTTTGTGCGACACGGGCAATAAATTGCCCATGCCGCACAAACGATGGGGGCGGGTGCGATTGCAAATGCGATCGCATGAGAAATTCATACGTGTAAAGCAGGCTTTAGTCCTATAAAGAATATGGCACCCCAAATTGAATATCTATGTGCAGCCCATATACCTTGCTAAGTTTCAGAGCCCTAGTTTAGGAGATGGAATTACAGGAGCAGGGTGGGTAGCAGAAGTATATTGGGAAAGTAACAGTATGGAACAGTTATTTGCGGAGAAATGAGGTCACAGTAGTATAAAACCTGCAAGTGTAGTAAGGAAAAGAAGTGCTGTCAGCAAAAACAAAAGGCAGAAGTCAGGATTCATTTTATTCAGTGCAGCCTTCATGCTTCAAGTTTATTTTTGTGTTATTGAACTTCTGTGGAAAAGGCAATATAAATAATTTATATTAAACATACGAAATTTTGGTTTAAAAGTGTGGTGATTCCTCATTTTATGACTTTCAAAGCCGCCGCTCGTTCAGCACCCAGGAACCGGCCCAATTTTTTGAAAGTTCCGGAGCGATGCGGTACCCATAGACTCCCATGTTATTGGGTGCTGGATCGCACGAGATCCGGTTTTGATCAATTTTTGCCCGGGGCAAAAAACCATATCCCCCAGATCCAGCCGGACACACAGCAAAACAGATAGCAAGTAGCTGCCATCCAGCCTCATAGGGATACAATAGGGGCCAAATCGGATTCAGGGCTGTCCGATTCACATCAGACAGCCCCGGATCCTAAAAACCGTGGTGTGAAGCCGGCCTTACATGTAGCCAATTGCATGCAGTAAACACAAAAACTGACACATCCCGGCAGCCTCCTTCCACTCCCCCCATCCATCCTCCTGGCAGCCAGCCTCCCATCATCATCATCATCCCAGCCTCCACTGTGCAGCCTCCCATCATCATCATCCCAGCCTCCACTGTGCAGCCTCCCATCATCATCCTCCGAGCCTCCACCGTGCAGCCTCCCATCATCATCCCAGCCTCCACTGTGCAGCCTCCCATCATCATCCTCCGAGCCTCCACCGTGCAGCCACCCATCATCATCCCAGCCTCCACCGTGCAGCCTCCCATCATCATCCTCCGAGCCTCCACCGTGCAGCCTCCCATCATCATCATCATCCCAGCCTCCACTGTGCAGCCTCCCATCATCATCATCCCAGCCCCAACTGTGCAGCCTCCCATCATCATAGCCTCCACTGTGCAGCCTCCCATGATCATCCCAGCCTCCACTGTGCAGCCTCCCATCATCATCCCAGCCTCCACTGTGCAGCCTCCCATCAAAATCATCCCATCCTCCACCGTGCAGCCTCCCATCATCATCATCCCAGAATCCACTGTGCAGCCTCCCATCATCATAGCCTCCACTGTGCAGCCTCCCATCATCATCATCCCAGCCTCCACTGTGAAGCCTCCCATCATCATCATAGCCTCCACTGTGCAGCCTCCCAAGATCATCCCAGCCTCCACTGTGCAGCCTCCCATCATCATCCTCCGAGCCTCCACCGTGCAGCCTCCCATCATCATCCCAGCCTCCACTGTGCAGCCTCCCATCATCCCAGCCTCCACTGTGCAGCCTCCCATCATCATCCTCCGAGCCTCCACCGTGCAGCCTCCCATCATCATCCTCCAAGCCTCCACCGTGCAGCCTCCCATCATCATCATCCCAGCCTCCACTGTGCAGCCTCCCATCATCATCATCATCCCAGCCTCCACCGTGCAGCCTCCCATCATCATCATAGCCTCCACTGTGCAGCCTCCCATCATCATCATCATCCCAACCTCCACTGTGCAGCCTCCCATCATCATCCTCCGAGCCTCCACCGTGCAGCCTCCCATCATCATCCTCTGAGCCTCCACCGTGCAGCCTCCCATCATCATCCTCCGAGCCTCCACCGTGCAGCCTCCCATCATCATCATCCCAGCCCCAACTGTGCAGCCTCCCATCATCATCATCATAGCCTCCACTGTGCAGCCTCCCATGATCATCCCAGCCTCCACTTTGCAGCCTCCCATCATCATCCCAGCCTCCACTGTGCAGCCTCCCATCAAAATCATCCCAGCCTCCACTGTGCAGCCTCCCATCATCATCATCCCGGCCTCCACTGTGCAGCCTCCCATCATCATCATCCCGGGCCTCCACTGTGCAGCCTCCCATCATGATCATCATCATCCGAGCCTCCACCGTGCAGCCTCCAAAACCCTCTAGCGTGCAGCCTCACATCATCCTCATCACACAACTGCATGCCTGCAGCCTACTAACGTGTCTCTGTATCTATGAGGCCTGGGTCTCCGGTGCCTAGATCACTGGTGCCTAGGGTCCATGGAGTGTGGGTCTCCGGTTCCTGGGGTTCTCCGGTGCCTGGGTTGAGTGTGGGTCTCCGGTGCCTGGGTTGAGTGTGGCTCTCCGATGCCTGGGTTGAGTGTGGCTCTCCGATGCCTGGGTTGAGTGTGGCTCTCCGATGCCTGGGTTGAGTGTGGGTCTCTGGTGCCTGGGTTGAGTGTGGGTCTCCAGTGCCTGGGATGATGCGTGGCTGCGGCTGCTTCCCTGGCGCGCTGAATAAAGTCTGGCTTTTTCCTCCCCTGGCGCGCTGAATAAAGGACACGCCTCTAACAGAAGGACACGCCCCTAACAGTAGATGAATACGCCCCGGAAGTGAAGTCATAAGCCCCGGAAGTGAAGTCATAACCTGCAAGCAGCCTGTATTCTCTAGCATCTACCCTCAGTGTGTGCAGGACTCTGCTGTGCTGTATTCAGCTTTTCTGCTGGAGTTGCTCCTATAAGAACAGGGAACGTTGCAAACAGTAGAACAATTCTCCCATTAAGTGATTGGATCCTTCCAGATCTGTGAGAGATCTTAAGGTACTGTCACACTAAGCGATGTACCAGCGATCCCAACAACGATATGACCCGGTCAGGATCGCTGGTGCATCGCTAAGTGGTCGCTAGTGAGCTGCCACACAGGCAGATCTCACAGCGACGTAGCGACCTAGCAGTGGTCGTTACTTAGCTTTCAGACGCGGCGATCCTGACGTCCTCCTGCCCGTGTCCATGCGTCGCTCGTCGGTGCCAGCAGGAAGCGCCTGATAAGAAATGGAGTGGGGTACTCGGTACCGGGCCGGTATCTCAGAGGGAAGTGTCACAGTAGCAGTGACCCGGTCCATGGCCCTGGGCGTCCATGTAAAAGGGGTTAAGAGTGGCTGGTTAAAGTTTATAAGTGGATCATATGTGACACCACCTGTGGTGATCGGCAATGAAGGGGTTAAGCCGACGCTGCAGGCCTCTGTGACAGATGGTATAAGGCAGCAAGATGTGATAGCTCCCCACAGGTGGAGCTGGGGTCCCAGGGCAGTGGTAATAGGTGTTGAGGAAGAGGGTGTAGTGTCTGGCACAGTAAAGGTAACGGAAACTGCACCATGTTGTGTCATTGCATTCTTCCTGCAAACCCGTCAGCTCTACCTGTGGGGAGCTATTACATCTTGCTGCCTTATACCATCTGTCCCAGAGGCCTGCAGCGTCGGCTTAACCCCTTTATTGCCGATCACCACAGGTGTCGTCACGTATGATCCACTTCTAAACTTTAACCAGCCACTCTGTGATACTTATGTGATATGAATGATGTATGATTGATATTAGAAAAGGTATCCAGATGGTAGGTAGGTGATCACGGGTCTTATTATTCCTTTTCAAAAGTATTCAGTACAACATTACCAGAGACTGGGGATTTGACCTCTGAATGACCTCTGAGTACATGATTACAACATGCAGAAGGAATGTGAAAAACAACCATACAGTGCTTGCATATCACGAGCAGAGCATGAGTTGGAATGTTCACTGCGCAGCTGTACAGCTTGTGTAAACATTACTTGTAGAATTTGTAGTGCGCAGGACTAGATTCATATCTAGGAACAGTTTGTATATAACCGAGGGAATTTCCACTGGCGAGTAGGGACGTTCCAGGAGACTTATGGACGCATATCTTCTGTGATGGAGTTTTACGGGATATTTCCTCCTCGCCAATCGAGTCCCCCGATAGAGGAGTGATGCTACAATATCCTGTAATATATTGATGCTTACTTTCTCTATGAATAGATGATGTATTGATCATGTAATGTTAGACTAGTGCTGCTAAAATTCATGTGCAAATTTATATGTTAATTCATTAATATCTCTGATTTTAATAGAATAAAATACTATTGTTTTACTGAGCACAGACATCTTGTCTCTTGAGCACTATGTATGTAAGGACCATAAGTGCATCATATTGACTCGGTAAGACATAAATTGGCGTAGTCGGCAGGATTTTTCTTTAAACACAGTTTTGTTATCACAAATATATAGTTGGCACTTTTTTTTTTTTTTTTTTTTGCCAATAATAGTGACAATGTTTAGGAAACGAAAAGAAAAACAAGATGATGTTGTAGAGGTGCCTGGCTGGACCACAGCACCCTATGATATACTGGCACATGAATTGAGTAGCTCTGGGCTAGCAGAACAATGGTCGAGTAAGCTCAAGGGCTCAGAACCCTATGATGTTTTTGGTTTACTCATGGGGCCCCATGATGTTGTTGGTTTACTCATGGGGATCCCTGCAAAGGCAGGTGATGCCGTTAACCCCTCGATGTTGGTGAGTTACTCGAGGGTATCCCTGCTAAGGCAGGTGATGCAGTTAACCCCTCGATGTTGGTGAGTTACTCGAGGGTGTCCCTGCAAAGGCAGGTGATGCAGTTAACCCCTCGATGTTGGTGAGTTACTCGAGGGTGTCCCTGCTAAGGCAGGTGATGCAGTTAACCCCTCGATGTTGGTGAGTTACTCGAGGGTGTCCCTGCAAAGGCAGGTGATGCAGTCAGCACCCACTGATGTTGTTGAAGTACTCAGGGGGTCCCCGCAAAGGTGGGTGATGTAGTGTCGCTTGGGCGACGAACCTAGATCCTGCTCAGTGCATATCGCGCGATGCATGAGAGGAATCAACAGATGCAGAGAAAATGTTCTCAGTTGGAACAAAAAGTGATAGATTTAGGTGGGCAGAAAGTGGTGCTGGATTGTAATACCCGTCTGCTTAAAGATAAGTTGGAACACTATCAGAATGTAGCAGAAAAAGCTGCTATAAAGGTTGCTCAAAATAAATATCGTAAGCGGAAAGGAAAAATCAACAAAGAAAAAGTTTATAAAAGCATAGCCACTGCATCTGTAAATTGGGACCCGGATAAATGGGATGGGGATGTGTGGGATACCTCTTCAGATGACTGGGAGAACCCACCAGCCCCTGTTATTGATCCCCCAAAGGGTTCATCAAAAGTAAAAGCTAATCCAATTCAAAGGCGTATGGAACGCACGGAAAATGAAATAATCCGGGAACAAGCCCGTGATGCAGCTGGCCAGCTTCAATTTGAGGCTGACGGACAACCCCTTATGGTAGACCGAAGTGTCCCCCATACCCGAACCAGAGTCTCCACCGAAGATTATACTCAAAATGAGGTAGACAGCATTCTAACTCAGTTTATACAAAGGCCAGGAGAGTCAGAAATTGCTTGGTTAGTTAGGATGCATGATTTTGGAGGAACAGGGCTAAAACTAGATTTTCAGGACATAACTAAATTTGTTACTCTTTCCCGGGATCTTGTGATCCAGAGATATTTCAAAAACTATTTCAAGGAGAATCAAGGACAATTGCAAAATATTGTAATTATTGTAGCCAGAGCTATAATGGATAAATATCCTACGGAGGTTGACATACCAGTCAATGGCCATGGTATACTCTCCGTGATGGTATTGAAAGGTTGAAAGAAGAAGCTATGCGGAGTGCAGTTTCAGTGTTAGCTGTAGAAGAAGAATATACAGAGTATCCAATGACTGCAAGCATGAGGAGTCGGTTGGTAAAGACTGCTCCTTCTGCATATAAAGCTGTGATATTGACCTTAGCAGTGGCAATGACAGGAGAACTAGTGAGTAGAGTGATTACTCGAATGAGGGAGTTGCAGGATATGGGTGACTGGAAAGCTGCAGCCCAGGCATCCTCTCCTCAAAATCCCTCCCAAACACACCCAGGTAATAGTAAACCCTATAATTCAGAATGGAAGAAACAAGGAAACCCCTCTATTCCGGATCGGGTATCCCGGAGGGAAATGTTCCAGGCATTATTGAAAGCTGGAATGAGTAAAGAATCTATAGATGGAAAACAGACAGGTGAATTGTGGAGATTATATAAGCAGAAAGTGTTGTCTGCTAAAAAGGTGGATGCTAAAAAAGTTGGTCAAGAGAAGGAGAAAGCTGTTAAAATTCCAACAGCACCTGAGAAAGTGTCATGGGAAGACTTTAAAACAGTCTATCCTTGGGAGGAACTGGCTGCAGCAGTAGCTACTCGGGTAAGCGATGGCTGGGGAAGGAATGCCTATGAGGCAGCCACGGGAAAAATTCTGATGAAGAGATATCCTAGGTAGCCAGCCAAGCCCCCGTATGGATAAAAAGTGATCAACGTCCATACGTAAATTTAAGTATCCATTGGAAAAGGGGCAATGTACAAAGGGTTCCCGCATTAATTGATACTGGGGCGGAGGCTACCTTAATTTATGGAAATCCAAACAAATTCAAAGGTCCGAAAATTAAAAAAAAATAACTAGAAAGAAATATGAATTTCATTGGGGAGAGGAACAACAAACTGCATTTGAAATGGTAAAAGAAGCCATACAACAGGCTGTAGATTTGTGGCCAATGATGACGGGGAGTGTAGAATTACATGTATCAGTGCAGAATTTGTATGCCAATTGGTCACTTTGGCAGAAACAAGGGGGAAAAAGAGTCCCCTTAGGGTTTTGGAATCGAAAACTCCCCGATGCTGGAGAAAAATATACTCCATTTGAACAACAATTGTTGGCCTGCTATTGGTCATTAGTGGAAACTGAGCAATTGACTTTAGGACATGAGGTTCTTTTAAGACCAGCAATACCCATCATGCAATGGGTATTATCTAACCCTAAAACAAATAGGGTAGGACATGCACAAGAACAAGTATCATAAAATGGAAATGGTATATTTCTGAAAGAGCAAAGAAAGGTGAAGGCGGGATCGCCTCCCTTCATGAGAAAATAGCTGAGATAGGGGAGGGAGTGAAGTCCCCTTTACAATCTACTATGTTAGAGGAATCTTCTGTCAAATGGGGAAAATCGTATGAAGATCTAACTGAGCAGCAACAGCAACATGCTTGGTTTAGAGACGGAACAGCCCGATATGTCAATGGAAAAGTGTGGCTTATAACCCCATATTGGAAAAACATCTGGTCATGGAAGGTCATGGTACAAGTAGTCAATATGCAGAATTGTATGCTATCTTTTTGGCATTAAGTTTTGAGCAAGGAAGGGAATGCCATCTCTTCACAGACTCATGGTCTGCAGCTAATGGACTTGCAACTTGGATGATGGGATGGAAAAAGTATAATTGGCTCATCCATGGTAAGGAAGTGTGGGGGAAGGAGGTGTGGGAGTTTATAGAAGAAATGGTGCAAACCACACCTACTACTGTTTTTCATGTTGATGCACATATGCCTGCTGACTCACTTGACCGTTTGTTTAATTCTGAAGCAGATAAAGCCGCCGCCATAAGGCAAACCTCGGAAGTTGATCAAGATAAAGAAAATGGTGCATGGTACAGCTGTTTGGGCGCACAACAAAAGTGGACACCTGGGAGAAAAGGCCACTTACAAGTGGGCCCAAGAAAGAGGTGTCCCCTTAACCATGGACATAATTAAGAAAGTCATTATACAATGTCCAATATGCCAACATTCACAGAAACGAGAAGTACCACACACAGTTATGGGACACATAGCAAGGGGTCAATTACCTGCACAGATTTGGCAGATGGATTTTATTGGTCCACTCAATGAAAGCAGGGGATGCATATACATTTGTACAGCTGTAGATACATATTCAGGACTACTGATTGGTTTCCCCTGCAAAGCAGCTACACAATGGAGAACACTTAGGACTTTAGAGATTATTACCCAATATTATGGTGTTCCATTACAAATACAAACTGACAATGGGTCACACTTCACTGGCCAACAAGTAAAAGACTATGCTAATGAGCATAATATTCAATGGGTATATCACATACCATACTATCCACAAGCTGCAGGGTTAGTGGAGAGAATGAATGGGATCTTGAAATCCACATTAAAGAAAGTGCACGGTGTAGAAGGAGAATATGGCCAGTGGAGAGACAATTTAAGTGAGGCATTACAAATCATTAACAACAGGCCTATTACTGATTCCATGACACCACTAATGAGGATGCTGACACCAAAACCTTACAGTACATGAGGCACATGTGGTACATACAATTACCTGGTGGAAGATAACTCAAGACGCCAAAATCCCTGAGAGGGCAACTCCTTTGTCTGCGGGATTAGATCTCTGTCACGTTTCCGCCAGACTTAGGGCCTGCTGTTCCGGTCGCGGCCTCTAGGAGGCGCCGGACCGCCACTTTATCGTCAGACTCAGGGACGGCTGTTCCTGCCTCGGCCACTGGACAGGGCCGTGGTTCTGTCACGTCAGGCTCAGAGCCTACTGTCCCGGCTTTAGCCTCTAGGAGGCGCCGGTCTGTCACGTCGCCGTTAAATTCTGGGTCTGCTGCTCCTGTCGCGGTCACTAGGAGGCGCCATGGCTCGCCCGGGAGTTATGGTGCTGACAGAGTAAGGGCACCTGCGCAGGCATCTGGTGGACGCAGGCTCCACCCCTCTGTCAGTCATCAAGAGGTTACTGCATCTCCATCTGGCCTGGTCCTGGGGTCGGTACTGATGACATCATCAGTCCAGGAACCTATGAGGGGTGACCTGATCCCTGAAATACCTTGGGACTGGTCTTGCAAGCCGCCGGATATATTCTTGGTTCCCCTGTGTGTTACTGTGTGAATTGCTTTCTGACTGACTGACTTTGGCCTGGACTTCTGACTCTCCTTCTGCCTAACGATTCTGTACCTCTGCGACTCTCCTGGTTTATGACTTTCGGCCTGAATCTGACTCTGCTTCTGCCTAACGATTCTGTACCTCTGCTACTCTCCTGGTTTATGACTTTCGGCCTGAATCTGACTCTGCTTCTGCCTAACGATTCTGTACCTCTGCGACTCTCCTGGTTTATGACTTTCGGCCTGAATCTGACTCTGCTTCTGCCTAACGATTCTGTACCTCTGCGACTCTCCTGGTTTATGACTTTCGGCCTGAATCTGACTCTCCTTCTGCCTAACGATTCTGTACCTCTGCTACTCTCCTGGTTTATGACTCTCGGCCTGAATCTGACTCTGCTTCTGCCTAACGATTCTGTACCTCTGCTACTCTCCTGGTTTATGACTTTCGGCCTGAATCTGACTCTGCTTCTGCCTAACGATTCTGTACCTCTGCTACTCTCCTGGTTTATGACTCTCGGCCTGAATCTGACTCTGCTTCTGTCTACCGTTTTTGTACCATTGCTGCCCGACTGGTTTAGACTCGCATATCTCCATGTTTGTGTCCTGTATTGGAACACCTTTCTGGCGACCGTCCTGCTCTGGTCACTGCTCCAATTCAGACAGCGCCTCCTGGGCTCTGCTATAAATCCAGATCCCTGTATAGGGGTAAAGGGTATCAGTGTTTCTCGGGGTGTTGCCTGGCTGCAGCCCAGACCCGCAGGCGGACGTCACATTATATCCGGCCATATAAAAAAAAACTGCTTCTTGTGTATATATCCAGCATATACAAAAGCAGTCTCCCTGAACTTTTTTTTTCTCTCCCTTCTTCTGACTGAGCTGATTTCTGGCCTAAACACCTGGTTCAGTGCACAGCCTGAAGGAGCACTTTCATCTTCCTGCACCAGTATGCTGCAGTCTGGAGCCTTCAGAGAGAGAGCTGAGCGTCAGAGATCCATACTACTGAGACATCGGCCTCTGGGCAACTCTGGCTATGGTTGCCCAGGGGCACAGGTATTGCCCGCAGATGCGGCTAAAGTTTTATTGCCTATTGCCCTTTCTTTTGGTCAGAAATCTCAGTGTGTGAACGCATATGTGGATTGTGGATCTGAAGGGAATTTTATGGATTCTTTGGTTGCTAAAAGTCTCGGTGTACCCCTATTAAGACTTAATGCCCCTATAAAAACTATGGCTATTAATGGCACATCTATTGTCCAGGAGGGGGTTAAATTTGTTACTGACAAAATCACTATGTCGGTGGGAGCATTGCATACCGAGGTTATGTCATTTTTTGTGATGGATAATTTGTCTGCTGCAGTCATTTTGGGGATGCCATGGCTACGCCAGCATAATCCAGTCATCGACTGGCACCTAGGCGATGTTATACGCTGGAGTTCACACTGTCAGGAAAACTGCATGTCGCTAACAGTAAACCAAGTTAAAGTTAAACCCCTCCACATACCGTTTGCCTTCAGAGATTTTGAGGATGTCTTTTCTATTGCAAAATCTGAAAAGCTACCCCCTCACAGAAAGTATGATTGCCCTATAGATCTGATTCCAGATGCCCGTCTCCCAAAAGGGAGAATATTTAATCTCTCAGGTCCAGAGCGTCAGGCTATGAACGAGTACATAGCTGATAGCTTAAAAAAGGGGTTTATTAGACCATCCATTTCACCAGTTGGAGCTGGCTTCTTCTTTGTAGAAAAGAAAGATGGTGGTCTCAGACCCTGCATTGGCTAAAGGGAATTGAATGCAATCACTATAAAGAACCAGTACCCGCTTCCACTCATCCCTGATCTTTTTAATCAGCTAATGGGAGCCCGTTGGTTTACTAAACTGGACCTCCGGGGGGCATACAATCTAGTCCGCATAAGAGACGGGGATGAGTGGAAAACAGCCTTTAATACCCCTCTTGGCCAATTTGAGTACCTGGTAATGCCCTTCGGACTCAGTAACGCACCTGCCGTGTTCCAGCACTTTGTAAATGACATTTTCAGGGACATTTGTGGGGTGTATGTCGTCGTGTATTTAGATGACATTTTGATTTATTCTGCTGACCCTGTGACACATGCTCAGCACGTTCGCTCTGCACTGCAGAGACTGCGAGAACACTCCCTGTTTGCTAAACTGGAGAAATGTGTTTTTTTTGCGGAGGAGGTACAATTTTTAGGATATGTGGTTTCAAGCACAGGCTTCCGTATGGATCCTGCCAAGATCCAACCTATTAAAACTTGGGTGCAACCCAAGTCGCTAAAAGCGCTGCAGCGATTTTTAGGGTTTGCAAATTATTACCGAAAATTCATCAGGAGTTTCTCCGAAATTGCTAAACCACTCACGGATTTGACCCGAAAAGGGGCAGACGTGACCAATTGGAACCCTGAGGCAATTCAGGCTTTTGCTACGTTAAAAGAGTGCTTTGTAGCCAACCCAGTTTTGGTTCAGCCTGATCTGGACCGCCCGTTTATTGTAGAGGTGGACGCCTCTGAGGTCGGAGTGGGAGCAGTGCTGTCGCAAGGCACTGCATCACTCACTCAGCTTCGCCCATGTGCCTTTTTCTCCCGCAAATTCTCTGCCACTGAGAAGAATTACAATATAGGTAATCGGGAGTTATTGGCGATCAAATGGGCCTTCGAGGAATGGCGCCACTTCCTCGAAGGCGCCAAACATAAGATCACTGTGATTACAGATCACAAGAATCTGACTTACCTGGAGTCAGCAAAAAGATTAAATCCTAGACAAGCGAGGTGGGCCTTGTTCTTCTCTAGGTTTGATTTCTTAATAACCTTTCGTCCTGGTACCAAAAATGTGAGGGCTGATGCTCTCTCTCGAAGTTTCTGCCCCTCACAGGCTGAGGACTCGGAGCCAGTTCCAATACTGGCCAATGGTATTGTTGTGTCGGCTGTGTCTCTGGACCTTCTGGAGGAGATCCGTAGGTCCCCAGAACCAGCCCCTGACTCGACGCCCCCCCAGAAATTGTTTGTTCCAGCGCCGTTTCGCCTACAAGTTCTGAAGGAGTCGCACGACTCCGTCCTGGCAGGCCATCCTGGGGTCAATAATACCGCCAGACTTGTGACTAGGAGTTTTTGGTGGCCAACGGTAGTTAAGGACTGCAAGGATTATGTACTAGCTTGTGAAATCTGTGCTCGCGCCAAGTCCCCTCACAATCGGCCTGCCGGCTGGCTCCAGTCCTTGCCCGCTCCAGAGAGTCCATGGACCCACATCTCCATGGACTTCATTACTGACCTACCACCCTCAGAGGGGAAGACATGTATCTGGGTGGTGGTGGACAGGTTCAGTAAGCAATGTCATTTTGTTCCCCTCTCTGGATTACCTAATTCAGAAACTCTGAGTAAGTTGTTTATTGTTCATGTAATAAGGCTGCATGGAGCTCCAGAGAATATCGTGTCCGACCGAGGTACCCAGTTTGTTTCCAAATTCTGGAGAGCATTCTGCAAACGTATTGGTATTGAATTATCCTTCTCCTCCGCTTACCACCCTGAGACCAATGGTCAAACGGAGCGTACCAACCAGGCTCTAGAGCAATATCTTCGCTGCTATGTCTCGGAACATCAGTCTGATTGGGCGGAACATCTCCCATTAGCTGAGTTCGCTCTAAATAACCAGTACCAGGAATCTATCAAAACCACCCCGTTCTTCTGCAATCATGGTTTGCACCCACGTTTTGGTTCATTTTCGGCCAAGATGTCGGAGCTTCCGGGAGTAGAGAATTCCATACGTCACTTAAGGACAATCTGGTCGGAGGTGAACACAAACTTGAAAGGGTCCCAGGTCAGGCAGGCTTCGGCCGCAAATAAACGGAGGTCCACGGGGCCGCACCTAGGAGTTGGGGACAAAATTTGGCTGTCTACCAGAAACATTAAGCTTAAGGTGCCATCTGCCAAACTGGGGCCCAGGTTTATTGGTCCCTACGAGATATTAGAAGTAATTAACCCGGTAGCCTTTCGTTTAAGGCTCCCTCAGTCTTTTAAAATTCCTAATGTTTTCCACAAATCCCTTCTCAAGGTGTACCGCTCCCCAATTCATCCCGTCCAGTCCCCTCCTCCTCCAGTTTTGGTCAAGGGTGCCTTGGAGTACGAAGTCCAGGGCATCCTTGATTCCCGTTTAGTGAGAAAGTCTGTGCAATATTTAGTTCATTGGAAAGGCTATGGCCCAGAGGAGAGGTCCTGGGTCCCCGCTAGTGACATTCATGCCAAGGGGTTGATTAGAAGGTTTCACCTCCTTCACCCTGATAAACCGGGTTTTGAGGGTCCGGAGGCCCCTCTTGGAGGGGGGGGTACTGTCACGTTTCCGCCAGACTTAGGGCCTGCTGCTCCGGTCGCGGCCTCTAGGAGGCGCCGGACCGCCACTTTATCGTCAGACTCAGGGACGGCTGTTCCTGCCTCGGCCACTGGACAGGGCCGTGGTTCTGTCACGTCAGGCTCAGAGCCTACTGTCCCGGCTTTAGCCTCTAGGAGGCGCCGGTCTGTCACGTCGCCGTTAAATTCTGGGTCTGCTGCTCCTGTCGCGGTCACTAGGAGGCGCCATGGCTCGCCCGGGAGTTATGGTGCTGACAGAGTAAGGGCACCTGCGCAGGCATCTGGTGGACGCAGGCTCCACCCCTCTGTCAGTCATCAAGAGGTTACTGCATCTCCATCTGGCCTGGTCCTGGGGTCGGTACTGATGACATCATCAGTCCAGGAACTTATGAGGGGTGACCTGATCCCTGAAATACCTTGGGACTGGTCTTGCAAGCCGCCGGATATATTCTTGGTTCCCCTGTGTGTTACTGTGTGAA
Source organism: Dendrobates tinctorius (assembly GCF_039654945.1). Lineage (NCBI taxonomy): Eukaryota > Metazoa > Chordata > Amphibia > Anura > Dendrobatidae > Dendrobates > Dendrobates tinctorius. The sequence continues at coordinate 6,347,881 of NW_027361731.1, read as the reverse complement.
TTGCTTTCTGACTGACTGACTTTGGCCTGGACTTCTGACTCTCCTTCTGCCTAACGATTCTGTACCTCTGCGACTCTCCTGGTTTATGACTTTCGGCCTGAATCTGACTCTGCTTCTGCCTAACGATTCTGTACCTCTGCTACTCTCCTGGTTTATGACTCTCGGCCTGAATCTGACTCTGCTTCTGCCTAACGATTCTGTACCTCTGCTACTCTCCTGGTTTATGACTCTCGGCCTGAATCTGACTCTGCTTCTGTCTACCGTTTTTGTACCATTGCTGCCCGACTGGTTTAGACTCGCATATCTCCACGTTTGTGTCCTGTATTGGAACACCTTTCTGGCGACCGTCCTGCTCTGGTCACTGCTCCTATTCAGACAGCGCCTCCTGGGCTCTGCTATAAATCCAGATCCCTGTATAGGGGTAAAGGGTATCAGTGTTTCTCGGGATGTTGCCTGGCTGCAGCCCAGACCCGCAGGCGGACGTCACAATCTCAGTGCAATAGAAGTGATTGTTGTACCTCCAGGTAAGACTGTTCCAATCTCAACGTGATTAGGGTGTCAGATACCCAAGGGACATTATGGTCAGTTGGCCACTCGCTCTAGTTTTGCTCTGAAAGGGGCAGTAGTGGTAGGAGGAGTCATTGATGCTGACTATCAAGGGGAAATTAAAGTCCTCATAATAAATTTGGGAATAGAGCCATTGGTTATTGCTAAAGGACAGAAAATGGCTCAAATGTTGGTGATTCCAATTGATCTTGCTCAATCAATTGAAGAACAAGCTCCTCTAGAACTGTCTATGAGGGGGGATAAAGGATTTGGGTCATCTGACGTGACCAATGTTGGAGCAAAAATTTGGGTGCAAAATAGGCAAGGACCGCCATCTGCGGCGGAGGTTATTGCCATTGGGAAAGACCGTACCCTATTGATCATGAGACCAGGGCAGGAAAAGTGTGAATACATCCCACAAGAAAAATGTTACTTGCGAGAATAACTCTATTTAAATTTGAGATGCTTGTACAGTGGTGCCTTGGAATCCTTGGAGGGCTGTGTTGGGTCGTTGATACATGGACCCCCGGAGTTATGTTGACTACAGAACAGGTGCCTCCCTTGCCAAGGCCTGGAGATTGGAATGTTTATAATGTATCAAATAATGGAACATTGGTATTCAACGTGAACTTGACGCTAATAAACACAACAGCATCGTGGATGTATGGGCCGCTATATGAAGAACCCCCACCCTATGACTATCCAGGACGACGACCATGGCCTTTTACAGTGCTAACGAATGGCACTGGAACTGTACAAGTTGCAGCAGAAGAAAATATTGCTTGCTGGGAGGAAGACATAGACAAACTGTTAATGAATCCTCCAAATGTTGGAATAAATTGGACAGTATTTGCTAATTATTCTGATAAAGGACTAAATGCTATGAATTTTAGTTTTCAGCTAAATAGAACTAAACTAATAGTATGTGCCATTATGATAAATAGGGTAATAGCTATTAACCCTAAGCCAAATAGGACAGATGGTGGTGTATGGGGAGGAGTATCTAGCTTAAGACGGTGCTTAAGAATAATTCAAACAAATGCTTCAAATATTGATCCGGGACATATGAAAAGAATCCCAACATCCTGTATAAAAACTGGTACCCAATCTCGGAAAACCGTTGTTTCAGTTGTAGTTACCTTTCCTCCCACACACCCATGCCCCATTCGAAATAAGCGAGCATGGTATGATACATTAATGGGAGCATATGGTACAGTAACTGGAACTTCAAATGGTTTTGATATAGAGGCTCTGGCCAATCGAATGAGTAATGCAGGGAAGGATATACAGAATGCTTTGACTTTACAAGGAAAATGGATGCCTACTATATGGCAGCCATGGACTCAAGCCACCGGAGTAGATCAGTTTTTATTAGCTATGCAGAATGCTTCAAATAATTTTAACTTTGGAGCAGGGTCTAATATAAGTAAAACTTTGAATTGGACCACTTGTACAGTGCAGACCATATATCAAATGCAGCAGAAAACTACAATGCAAACTCAATGACAGGGAATGAAAAAGTTTGGAGGACCGTATTTAATAATACAATTTCAAAAACTTCATGGTTAAAAATTGAAGTCCCTAAAATGATTTGCAGTGATACAAGTTGTCAAGGTATATTATGTATATACAATGTAACAAGTCAACAAATAATGTGTAGGTATGTTGTATTACCATTATTATTGGGGCCCCCAGGGCCACAATGGTTTTGGATGCCTACCATGTATGGTATGTATATGGATGTTAACAATAGAACACATGATTTAAGTTTATGTGAGGATACTTTGGACGGAAAGATTTGCAGATTACATTCTACAGTATATGAACCTTGTCTATTGCAAAATACCGTTAATATCTGTGAATTCACTGTTTTACCTATAACATTCAAATTGTAAGTAGAAATAGCTTCACAAGAAGTTTGTGTGGTAACATATACCCCTATAATACCAGATATGCAAACTCCCTTTGTGGGATGTTTGAAGCATGTATCCACAATACGATGGGAAAATCAGACATTCTTACTAACTCCTGATCAAGTTATACAAGAAATGGTTCAGTGGAACCCTAAACTTTTAGAAGTAAACAATTGGGAATTAAATATGACTAAATTAAGAGATGTTATTACGCATTCAGAAGAGGGTATGAAGATGCTTTCTGTTTTAAATAAAACAATACAACAGCATATAATTAGAACTACCATAGTTGTAGGAAAAACTGTAAAAATGGGGTCTATAATAGCTGATGCTACTTCTCATCATTGGTATGATATATCCATGGGTCATTTTCCCTCAGTTCAAAAGATGCTAAATTGGATCATTCACCCTGTGTTGGTACTTGCCATAACAGTAATACTCCTTTCAATGTGGAATTGCTATATGGCATACAAAATATTCTGTAGGAAACCAAAAGTACTGATGGTGACCTATGGAAGTGGAAAATAATTCCCATGCTCAAGGACCGATTGTGAAACTTATGTGATATGAATGATGTATGATTGATATTAGAAAAGGTATCCAGATGGTAGGTAGGTGATCACGGGTCTTATTATTCCTTTTCAAAAGTATTCAGTACAACATTACAAGAGACTAGGGATTTGACCGCTGAATGACCTCTCTGAGTACATGATTAGCACATGCAGAAGGAATGTGAAAAACAACCATACGGCGCTTGCGTAACACGAGCAGAGCAAGTGTTGGAATGTTTACTGCGCAGCTGTACAGCTTGTGTAAACATTACTTGTAGAAGTTGTAGTGCGCAGGACTAGATTCATATCTAGGAACAGTTTGTATATAACCGAGGGAATTTCCACTGGTGGGGAGGGACGTTCCAGGAGACTTATGGACGCATATCTTCTGTGATGGAGTTTTACGAGATATTTCCTCCTCGCCAATCGAGTCCCCCGATAGAGGAGTGATGCTACAATATCCGGTAATATATTGATGCTTACTTTCTCTATGAATAGATGATGTATTGATCATGTAATGTTAGACTAGTGCTGCTAAAATTCATGTGCAAATTTATATGTTAATTCATTAATATCTCTGATTTTAATAGAATAAAATACTATTGTTTTACTGAGCACAGACTTCTTGTTTCTTGCCTAATTAGTATATTAGTGAGCGCTATGTATGTAAGGACCATAAGTCCATCATATTGACTCGGTAAGACACACTCTTAACCCCTTTTACATGGACGCCCAGGGCCATGGACCGGGTCACCGCTACTGTGACATTTCCCTCTGAGATACCGGCCCGGTACTGAGTACCCCACTGCCCTGGCGGGCTACCCACTTTTTTCCTTTCCCTCTCCCTTTTTTCGATATAATATGGCACAACTGAAAACGTTCTCATTGACTGTCAGAGAACTTAATGTTCCAGAGAAAAGAGCTCCAGTGTTTTATCAGATGCAGAAACTACACGGACATTTTCTCTCTCTTCAGGAGACCCTCTTTAGGGGCGATCATACACCTCAGTTACTAGCAGATATTAATCATCTTGGAGCCACAGTACAAATGCTGTCTCGAGGTCTAAGGTGCTGAGTATGGGCCGACACAAATCACTGCCACAGACTATGTTAGAACCACTGTCTGACACGGAGGGGAGGTGTGTGTCTGATAAGATTTCCATCTACTCCCAAATTTTGACTTTGACAAACTTCTATCTCCCTAATTGTGACCAAACTAAGACATGCTGTAAGTCTAAACAACCTAAAACATTTTGTGGACGGCCTTATCATCATTGGAAGTGACTTTAATTTTGGGTAGGACACTTCTTTAAAAGTGCAAAAACACAAAATGAAACGAACGCAAGTTTAGTTACAAAAATCATTTACGCTGAGTAATTCAGGTAAAATCATTCATTTTTTACCATCCTTGATTTTTGAGCTGCAAAATCACTAATGATGTCACTAAAGTCCAATTCACACAGTATATCTGACTCGATGCTCATGATAGCCAAATTTACAAGTCGCTCCTGCTTCATGGATGTCCTTAATCGGTTTCCAGCTATTTTCAGTTTTGAGAAGGAACGCTCACCACTGCAGTTTGTTACCATTAAAATTAGATAAATCCTCAGAGCTATCTCAATATTTGGCAAAGTGGCCTGCACACCCTTTTCCATGATAAGCTTGTACATGAAAAGTTCAGTGCTGATATCTTTTGGATCTTCGTCTGAATAAATTGGCAAATGTTACAAACTGACACAGTTCATCGATAAATGTAATGTCCAAGTCATCTGAATAAAACCTGATGAGTTACTCTGCTATGGCCTTAAGCTCGTCTGAAGACAGTTCTTTCACATGGCTAAAAAAGCCAAATTTACTTGATATATCTTTATATGCTTCAGGACGTTGGTAAAGAGAAGCGATAAACTGATCAATGATAGGCAAGAAAGCTTCTGTTCTGTATTTTTCAGAAGGGCTGAGTTGTACTTGTGTAAGGGGGTGGCATTGCTATGTAGAGACAGCACCCCCTTGGTTAGAGCAGTGGGAAATTCTGCGCTTCCCTGCTGTAAAGACTTTTTTGGTCTCTTCTGCCAGCACTGAAGAGAGGAGGGGCTGCTTTTCTGTGTGAGAGGAGAGAGCGGAGATTTCTGCAGGAATGAGATGTGCCTGATCTGTGAAGAAAAGACTTTGTAAACTATTCTGTGGAAAACAAGGTGGTTTTCCTATGTTGCCATGGGGAGCCACGAGGAAAAGACAAGAAAAGAATCCAGAGGAGGGAATCCACCGTTTCTAGGAGCATCACTGGACCTGCACACAAGGAAAAGACCACGTTGCACAGAGCTTCCAGGAAGAAGTGCACACCATGTTGCAAAGCTGCAGGCCCCCGGGAATGGACTGAGATACCAACGCTACTGTGAGTGTTAACCTCTTCTGTGCACATGCTAGGACTTAGGATAGGCTGCAATAGATAGAGCACGGCAGCCGTGTGGCCTGGTTAGCAAAGGCCAGATAGGTTATAGTTAGTGTAGCATCATACATGACTTTACTGTGTTGTCTTGCCAGTTGGATAAATACACTGAGCTGTTATAGTTGGTTCTCCGTGCTGTTTGACAGCCCAGCTAGAGAATACTATCCTTGTAAATTGTCTGTTTCCATAGCATACCCCTGTTTCTGCATTTTCCTAAACACTGCATTCCTTGCCTGTAAATAAATTAACCCTTTGTTGTTTGCACCTCATCTTGTGTACCGTAATCTCCCTGCATAGCGGTGGTCCCCCGGCCATCGCTTCAAGTGGCGCTGCGAGCAGGGTTACTGTTACCAAGATGCAGGCAGCAGGCGGCAACAGTGAGAGTGCTAGTGGGGATGCTGTGGGCATTGGTAGAACCCCTGCAAGGACACTCTATGGGCTCCATATTTAGTGTGCTTCCAAAATTTGACAGCAATAATATGCCCCTGTCTGATTGGGTGTCCCGGCTGCAAAGCACCCTGAAGATTTATAACATCAGCACAGACCTTGAAGTGGACATTGCATTGACTGCCTTGGAGGGAGAGGCCCGTAAAAATGTCTGTCTACAGCCGGAACTCACCCGTAGCACCCTGAAGGAGCTAATGAAATTCTTGGAAGAGATCTACTGTGAGACTGCTAGAGCGGGACACCTTTGTTCCAAATTTTTCTCTAGACTGCAGCGGGAAGAGGAAGGGATCTCCCAGTATGCCACAGCACTTCTAGAAGTGTTGGCAGAAGTGCAGAGGAAAGAGACGGATGGGCTCAGTGGCATAGGCTCCAAAGATCGGATACTCTGGGAACAATTCATTCTGGGACTGCACAACACATCCTTGAGAAGAGCACTGTCAGAACGGGTCCGTGCAGATCCGGCTCTTTTATTTCATCAAATCCTGGCAGAAGCAGTGTCCCGAAGCAAGGAAGACAGCTACACGTCTGGGGTGATGCGTGTCCAGGGTGCCAATACCAGAGGGGACCCAAATCATCAGGAGGCGTGGGTCCAGGTAGTGCAAGACTTGCAGCTGTCTCTTGTCAGTATGCAAGACAAATTAACCCGAATGGAGCAAAGAATGGGAGAACAACAGTCTGACCCATCGTACTCATATAACCACTCTTCGCCCCGACCCATAAGGGATCAGTGGGTGCAGGCCCAATCCCATCAGACATCGGAGACATGAAGACAGGCTTGGGGTGCCCCTCAGTGGAGAGGCATCCAATTCTGGGAATGTGGAGGACAAGGGCACCTTGCCAGAGACTGGCGGAATTATGCTCAAAGCCAGCCACAGCCACCGTTAAGCTACCAACCTCCGCAGTAACGTGGCACTCTGCGGGGGGCAAGAAGAGAAGCCGCTCCTTATTATAATGCACATTTGATTGCTGGGATTCCCATCCTGAGTGCCGAATTTGAGGGTGTTCCAGTGGATTGCTTGATAGATACTGGGTCACAAGTAACAACGATGCCAGAATCATATTTCAAACAGCATTTTCAGGCCCCAGCCAAGCCAGAGAAGGAGACATTGATATGGTTGTTTGCTGCCAAACAACAACCGATCCTGGTCACATGGGTCGTGTGGATGAATATTCAAATCTTTGGGCAAAAAGTGGAAATGAAAGGGATCCTGCTAGTCCCTGAGCCCATCAAAGAAGATGTGCCTGTAGTACTGGGAATGAATATCCTACGAGAACTCGATCAGATTATGTTTACCAAATGGGGACCCAGTTATTGGAAGAAGGCTGCTACACACAAGCCTACCCAAGAAGCCCTTCAGCAATTGATCCGCCTCTGTGGGATGCAGAAGACTGTGTCCTCTTATTAGACGGTAGGGGTCATCAGGGCCCCAGAGAAAAAGCCTGCAATCCTGCCTCCTGAGCGAGAAAGTATATTACACCTTCCAGTGGGGACTTATCGCAACCTTGATGGGCTGGAGGTGATTGTTCAGCCTGTGGTAGGTGGAGGAGCGGACCAAGAAATCATGATAGCTCGTATGATAGCGGTGGTCCAGCGAGGACACGTGCCCATAAGAGCTTTGAACGTGGGCCCTGGGGAGGTCACCTTGCCACCAGGGACAGATCTGTCCCTGGTGTACCTACACAAGGGCAAAGTGGTGAGTCAGAAGGAAATGTCTTTATCACTGATATAAGGTACGGGGTGGACTCTAGCAGTTGTGGCAGGGCCCAAAGAGATTCCAACCCCGGAGTGGAATGGGCGGGTCACCCTGGATCAAACGGAAGTGAATGTGAAGGCCCTAGGCCCTGAGTGTGTGCAGGCAATAAAAGCTATGCTGTTGGAAAATCAGGCCATATTCACTCGTCACACTGAAGATTTTGGCCGTACCGAAGCGATCACAGATGAGATAACGATCGGGGACACTCGTCCAATTCGTGAACAATACCGGCAAATCCCACCCAAGATGTATCAAGAGGTAAAGACATTACTCAGGTAGATGCTGGTTTCAGGAATAGTGCAAAGTAGTCAGAGCCCCTGGGCGGCCCCGGTGGTGCTCGTAAAAAAGAAGGATGGGACCATCCGGTTCTGTGTCGATTACAGGAAACTCAATGCTTGCACTGTGCGAGACTCATACCTGTTACCCCACATTGAGGAATCCTTGACAGCGTTGGGGAAGCAAAGTACTTCTCCACCTTGGACCTAGCAAGCGGATACTGGCAAGTAGCCGTGGCAGAAGAAGACAAGGAAAAAACTGCTTTCATTCTCCCTATGGGATTGCTTGAGTTTAACCGGATGCCCTTCGGGCTCTCCAATGCACCGGACACATTTCAACGGCTGATGGAAAAGTGTTTGGGAGACTTTGAGGCTACCCTGATCTACCTGGATGACATCATTGTGCTCTCTGCCTCATTCGAAGACCATCTTGCCCGGCTTGGACAGGTACTTGAAAGACTGTGGGCTCATAACCTGCAGGTGAAGCCAAAGAAATGCCACCTCTTCAAGAGAGAGATCGAGTACCTGGGCCACATAGTGTCACAAGACGGGGTTCTACCCTCACCGGAAAGTGGGTGCTATCCAGAACTGGACAGTCCCTCGAACAGTGAGGGAACTCCAGGCCTTCCTTGGGCTCGCCGGGAACTAACGATGGTTTGTCAAAGATTTTGCAAAGGTGGCGGGTCCCCTGAATGAACTGCTGAGTGGGACTGCCAGAGTGCCGAAGACCCAGTGCATCCCTTGGGACCAGAGGTGAGATGAGGCCTTCCAGGCTATAAAGAATGCTCTTAATTCAGCCTCGATTTTGGCTTACACCGATTTCGATCAACCGTTCCTGTTGTACACAGATGTAGCCTTCATGGACTCGGTGCAGTACTTTCCCAAATACAGGTTGGACATGAGAGAGTCATCGGGTATGCTAGCAGGTCCCTGCGAGACAGCGAAAGAAACCCCCACAATTACAGCTCTTTCCGGTTAGAGCTCCTGGCCCTGGTGTGGGCCATGACAGAGAAGTTTGTGGGCTTCCTGGCAGGGACCAAGATTCAAGTTCGAACGGACAATAACCCCCTGGCCCACCTTGATAATGCTAAATTGGGGGCTTTGGAACAGTGGGTGGCTCGCCTCGCCAAGTATGACTTTACCATCCGTTATCGCTCTGCCACTGAAAATGCAAATGCCGACGGCCTGTCACGAGTGACGGTGGAAACACCACTGGGGGATCTCGATGAACAACTCAAAGAGGAAGAAACCACAGACTTCCGTAAGTTGAGGACCCCAGTGGTTGCTGTCCAGTCAAGTAGGGAGGCCTGCGCACTACCCCGATCTCTGGGGAGAACCAATGAAGAATGGGGATGTGTTCAAGATGAAGACGAAGGGCTGAGACAGATGAAATGCTGGGTAGTGCAGAAGCAGAAGCCAGGCAAACAAGAGAGGGATAGTCTGGACGCTGAGATGAAGAGTGTCTTACACCAGTGGGATAGGCTGGAGGTGCGAGAATCAGTGCTATATTGCAAGAGACAACAGCCGATAGACACTGAAGTAAGGTGGCAGGTAGTCATCCCAGAAGGAATGGCCCAGGAAGTGGCTAAAGAAGCCCACGAATTCGGAGCCCACAAGGACCTACCAGTGGTTACAGCGGTACGTGTACTGCCCCCGGTTGGAGAGGAGGTCTGCCGGCAGTGTCAGGTATGTGACCTCGTTAAGAGTACTGAACAAAGGGCACCCATCCAGACCATATGTACTAAGGAACTGCTGGAAGTCTTGATGATTGACTATCTCCTCGTGGGATACTCAGCCCAGGGGCCACATTACTGTTTGGTGATGAACGACCATTTCTCCAAGTTTGCGGTAGTCACCCTGACTAGAGATCAGACTGCCGAGTCAGTGGCACGGGCCATTTGTCAAGACTTCATCCGAGTGTTTGGGTGCCCAAAGCGCATCCACTTTGACCAAGGTGCATGTCTCCAAGGCAAGGTGATGGAAGAACTGTATCATTTATATGGCATCGAGCAGTCCCGGACCACCCCTTACCACCCTCAAGGCAACGGAGCATGTGAACACTTAAACCAAACCTTGCTGCAAATGCTGAGGATGTTGGAAGAGGACAAGAAGCCATAAACCGATGCAGGAGATACCGCTCCGTCCCGGGGACTGAGTATTAGTCAGAGAGAAACGCCGCAGGGGTAAACTAAGCAAGAGATGGGAAATACAGCCTTACAACCTTACAAAGTAATCGAGTGAGTGTATGCTGACAGCCCGGTTACAAGGTGCAGGTTGAAAATAGGGCGTCCGCCCCTAGAGTGCTCCACAGAAATTTGTTGTGGCCATGCCGGTCCGAGGCCCATCCTGTACCAGTGCCACTTGAGGGTGATGCTCCACCTCCTGAACCTGTCTTGCCTGCTGGTGAAATCAATGATGAATGGCGGATCGGCCCTGACACCGTGGGGGGCCCTCAGCCGGACAGAAATGGTAGTCTTCTGGAGGTACCACTGCCGCCACGTGACAATGAGTCCAGACAAGAGCCTACTACAACTCCTGCAGCAAGTATTCCTCTGGAAGATAGTAAAGACATCCGGAGATCCCAGAGGTCTACTGCAGGGGTTCCACCAGCCCAATACATATAACAGTGTTCTCTGTCTGTTTCTCCGCTTGTGCTGTTCCATATTGCCAGTGTCTCTATCCCACTGCAACCTTGATGCTGTGATGTTCGAGGATGACCATCTTTAAGTAGGGAGGCATGTAAGGGGGTGGTGTTGCTATCAGGGCTGTGGAGTCGGAGATCATTTTGGTGGAGACGGTATAAAACGGTCCGACTCCGACTCCTAAAATATATAATAAATTGAGTACAGTAGTTCAATGCAAAATGTGCTGAATATTTTTTTATAGGAATTTGGGAAAGTTATGAAATGTCCTATAAATGGCTGCTCTATTCCTGATCTAAGGCTACATTCACACACAGCGTTTTTGCTGCGTTTTTTGAGGATATGTTTTTCAGCTGCAAAAGCAGATCAGCTTTTTAAAAAACCGCATCACCTGAAAGGTTTTTGAGCTCATAGATAATGTTTTCAATAGCAAAAGCAGATTAGAAATCTGCTCTATATATCCATTTATCCATATCTGTCTATCCATATCTTATCTGTACCAAAAAGAATGAAAGCCGGGTAGCACACAGACTAACACTCCTTTTTTTTTTAGCACCAGTCAGGTACACCTCATAGCTGCTCAAAAGGACGCCCAGGACAGGCATTGCTCGTCTTCAGTAACACATCAACATCAATTGATAGTTGGAATAAATAGACTGCATTCACCACATCTTAAGGTGCAGGTTTTATTTTCAAGTGTAGGGGTGTGCAGTATAAGGTTCTGCAGCAGCTGAGGTGTGCAGTATGAGATTCTGCGGAACAGTATGAGGTTCTGCCCCCCCCCAGTTTTGATCCTGGCTAAAACCGTTTCTTATAGATATGGCGAACCCTCAGGTAACCCTAAATGAAGGTCAATGGACACAGGTGGCTGAATTGAAGGCATTGCTTAATCACCTATTTACCGTGACTAAAAAATTACAAGCTGAGGATTTAACTCCTGGCATTTTCATAAGGGAGTGGAAGAACTTGCTATTTTGCCTGTCCCAAAGAGGAGATTTAATCGCAGATGGCATTTCTGCTTCAATGAAATGGAGAGAGACATAGCTATTGGAAAATAAAATTTTTCTGGCAGCTGTTTATGTGGACCCAAGTCATCGTATATTGCTTGATGATCAACAGCTTACTAAAGGAAAAGAAGCTCTGACTGAGGTAGCAGTTAGGATGAGTGGCCTACAGGAGGACTGCCCGGCGCAAGAGGACTCGGGTCCAGACAGCGCTACTGCTGCCATATCTTCATCCTCATCAGATGAGGAGTTTGACTTTGACAAGTATTTGGATGATATGGAGCAGGCAAGGCATTGCTGCAAGGAAAAAGATTTCACTCCGTCTCCTATAGCATGCAGATTGACCATATTACAACAAAATGTTTCATTGCTCTCAAAGAAAAAGAAAAATTCAACTGTTCATCAAAACTGACTGTGCATGAGGCAATTCCTTTATACTTCGAAATTGTTAGAGATGTTGCCCATGTGGTTACGGCTTTGCCTCCAACCCAAGTTAGTGTAGAGAGGTTGTTCTCTGGCCTTAAAATTATTAGGCCAGACTTTAGGTCATCTATGAGGGAGGATCTGATGGAGGCAATTCTATTTCTTAGAACAAATTCATAGACTGCACAAATGTTATTTAGTATGTTTTTGTTGAAAACTGTTTTTTTGCCACTTACATAGTTTATTATATAGTGTTATATATATATATACTGTATATATATATATATGTAATCGATATTACATAGTGTATTACATATTTACAATTTATTACAGTTTTTTGTGTTCTAAAGTTGTATTCCAATAAATATATATTATGTTCTATCTAAATGTCTTGATTATTGTATCATAAAAATGATTAAATGTCTGATGTTCACATTGTACTACAATACATTTTTCACTTAAATATAAGCAATATATGTCGGAGTCGGAGTCGGTGGAAGGGAAATGTCAGAGTCGCAGGTTTGGCTTACCGACTCCACAGCCCTGGTTGCTATGGACCATAGAGACAAGCTGCCACTTTAAGAGACAGTATCCCCTTGGATAGAGCAGTGGGACATTCTGTGTTTCCATGCTGTAAAGACTGTTTGGTGTCTTCTGCCAGCACTGGAGAGGGGTGGGGCTGCTTTTCTGTGTGTGAGGAGAGAGCCGAGATTTCTGCAGGAAAGAGACGTGCCTGAGCTGTGAAGGAAAGACTTTGTAAACTATTCTGGGGATATTAAGGTGGCTTTCCTGTGTTGCCGTCTGGAGCCATGAAGCAAAGACAAGAAACGAATCCAGAGGAGGGAATCCACTGTTTCTAGGAGCATCACTGGACCTGCACACAAGAAAAAGACCACGTTGCACAGAGCTTCCAGGAAGAAGTGCGCACCAACTTGCAAAGCTGCAGGCCCCCAGGAGCGAACTGAGATACCAACGCTACTTTGAGTGTTAACCTCTTCTGTGCACATGCTAGGACTTAGGATAGGCTGCAATAGATAGAGCACGGCAGCCGTGTGGCCTGGTTAGCAAAGGCCAGATAGGTTATAGTTAGTGTAGCATCATACATGACTTTACTGTGTTGTCTTGCCAGTTGGATAAATACACTGAGCTGTTATAGTTGGTGCTCTGTGCTGTTTGACAGCCCAGCTAGAGAATATTAGCCTTGTAAATTGTCTGTTTCCATAGCATACCCGTTTCTGCATTTTCCTAAACACTGCATTCCTTGCCTGTAAATAAATTAACCCTTTGTTGTTTGCACCTCATCTTGTGTACCATAGTCTCCCTGCATAGCGGTGGTCCCCCGGCCATCGCTTCAATACAATGGACACAAGATAGCCTATCTGCACTTTAATCTCCGATGGTGAAGATCCTCTAGACATCCAGATAGTCAGGAACATTGGATCCCATCTGTGTCTACCCACTATTCTAACAATGGACGGTCTCCGTAATCATTTAATCCTCTATCCGTTTATTACAGGGAATGACACTATGATGACTTTTTTTCTGGGAGAGATACAGATCAAATGTGACTAACATTGCAGTTTGAATATGAGCTTAGATTTTTTTTCTGTATTTTTCTGACTGTAAATTGTGGTTTATGAGTTGTTTGGTGCTTGTTTTTTGTTCTGCCCTTTATCCTTTGTTTTTATCTTTCTAGTTGGTTATAAGGGATTCTAATATTCCGGTAAGTATATCAGGTTCTGTGATTTACTTATATTTTTTAATAACAATTTCATTCACGATTATTCACTTTGTCATTACATTGTTTTAATAAAATAACATATTTCTCTTTTTTACACATCCTAATACTGATTTATTTATATTTCTATATTTTAAAGAAAACATTTTTATAAGTGTATTCACTTCACAACAAACACTTTTCCATATATTTAATATATATTTTTTCTCAAATTATCCATCCCTTTTTTAAGCTGCTTTTATCTTTATAACTGTAACATATCACTTTTTATTCTGCATTTCTCACCCGTTGCATATTTGCACTTTCACTAGTCACTTGGTGGTGTCACATTTGGCACTTTTCACATGCATTGTTTTGATTCCTGAAACCCCTCACCAGGGCCGGCTTCAGGTTTTTGAGGGCCCCTGGCGAAAGAGTCTCAGTGGGCCCCCCCTTTAACACATACCACAATTCATGCCATGTGGCATCCGATGTGCCGGCCAAAAATGGACTTGTCTCCGTGTGGATCACACGGACACGCATGTGATCCACACGGACACACTCTCTGTGGCAAAACACGTTCATGTGAAGGAGACTATTGATTAGTAGTGTACGTATGAAAGAAGGATGAGAAAGAAAGAACAGAGACAGAGAAAATTAAAGAAGAGAGCGAGAGAACAGAAAGAGAGAAAGAAGGGAAGAACAGAGAGAGAGAGAAAGAAAGAGGGGAAGGAAAGAAATAAAGAACAGAGTGAAAGAAAGAAAAGAGAGAAACAAAGAAAGAGGGGAAAGAAAGAAAGAACAGAGAGAGTGGACAGAAAAAAAGAACAGAGAGGAAAAAGAGAAGGAAAAAAGATTAGAGAAGGAGAGAGAAAGAAAGAGGGGACAGAAATAAAGAACAGAGAAAGAAAGAACAGAGAAAGAAAGAAGGAGGAAGAAAGATAGAACAGAGTGATAGAGAGAAAGAGGGGAAGGAACAGAGAGAAAGAAAGAGGGGAAAAAAAGAACAGAGAAAGAACAGGGGAAAGAAAGAAAGAGCAGAGAGAGAAAAAGAAAGATGGGAACGAAAGAAAGAACAGAGAGAGAGAAAGAAAGGGAAAGCAAGAACAAAGAGAGAGAAAGAAAGAACAGAGAGAGAAAGAAAGGGAAAGCAAGAACAAAGAGAGAGAAAGAAAGAACAGAGAGAAAGAGAAGAAAGAAAGAGGGGAAAGAAAGAAAACAGAAAGAACAGAGAGAGAGAGAAAGAACAGATCGAGAAAGAAAAAAAGATTAGAGAGAAAGAACAGAGAGAGAGAAAGAAATATTCTATAAAGATACCATAGCAGCCCGGCTCCCATTATAGTGCCCACCTGAGCCTCCCAATGCAGGACATATCATGATCCACTCACATGGTCGGCATCCCCGATTCCAAGGCGATCTCGCTGTTCACGCTGTTGGAGGACACGGTGATGGATCTGAAGCATTCCCTGAAGTGCTGCCATGGTTCCATCAAAATCTCCTCCCGAAATTACCTAATTTCCGGTCAGTTTTCACCAAGTCACTTCCGGTAGAACATCACGTGCAAGTTGTAAAGTTCTCCTTGGGGCTCTGCCTTGTATTCCTGTGTCCGCAGGAAAAGTAAGCTCCCGGAAGGGGCAGTCTCTCTCTCAAAATCGACACTGTCCCGCTGGATCCGGGATGGTTGGGAGGTATGAATGCTCCCCACCATACACCTCGTACACGCATGGCTCCGCACACCTCATACACACACGGTTACGGTTTGTATGCCTTGTACACACATGGCTCCGCTCCGTTCACCTTGTACACGCACAACTCCGCTCCATACGCACGCGGCTTCACTCCGTACACCCCGTACACACCCGGCTCTGCTCCGTAAACACACGGCTCAGTTCCATTCACTTTGTACACACAGGGCTCCGTTACGTGCACCTCGTACACACACTGCTCCGCTTCGTACACCTCGTACACAAACGGCTCCGGACCATACACCTTGTACACAAGCGGCTCCACTCCGCACACCTTGCATACACGCAGCTCCACTCCCCACACCTCATACACATCCGGCTCCACTCCGTACACCTCATACACATCCGTCTCCGCTCTGTACACCTTGTACACACGTGGCTCTGCTTCCGCTCTGTGCACCTCGTACACACACGGCTCCGCACCGTACACCTCGTACACATGCGGCTTAGCTCCGCACACCTCGTACACACACGGCTCCCCTCTGTACACTTCGTTCACAAACGGCTACACTCCGGTTCACCTCGTAGACACACGGCTCCGCTCTCGCTCCTTACACATGCGGCTCTGCTCTGTACACCTCACACACATGGCTCCGGGCTCTGCAGCGTACACACGAGGCTTCACTCCGCACACCTCGTCCACACGCGGCTCAGCAACGTACACCTCGTACACACGCGGCTCAGCTCCGCACACCTCGTACACACAAGGCTCCGCTCTGCACACCTCATACACACAAGGCTCCCCTCTGTATACCTCGTACACACATGGCTCTGCTCCGTACACCTTGTACACACACGGCTCTGCTCCATACACACGCGGCTTCACTCTGTACACCCCATACACACCCGGCTCTGCTTCGCTCCGTAAACACACGGCTCAGTTCCATTCACTTTGTACACAAAGTGCTCCATTCCGTGCACCTTGTACCGATACTGCTCAGCTCCGTACACCTTGTACACACACAGCTCCGGACCGTACACCTCGTACACACGTGGCTCCACTCTGCACACCTCGTACACATGCAGCTCCGCTCCCCACACCACGTACACTTCCGCCTCCGCTCTGTACACCTCGTACACACACGGCTCCGGGCTCTGCACCGTACACCTTGTACACAGACGGCTCCCCTCTGTACACCTCGTACACACGCAGCTCCGACCATACACTTCGTACACACACGGCTCCGCTCAGTACACCTCGTACACACATGGCTCCCCTCTGTACACCTCGTAAACACACTGCTTCGCATTGGACACCTCGTACACATATGGCTCAGCTCCACATACCTCGTACACACACGGCTCCGCTCCGTACACCTCGTACACACATGGCTCCACTCCGTACACCTAGTACACACACGGCTCCGAGCTCTGCACCGTACATCTCGTAGACAAGCAGCTCCACTAACCTCGTACCCACGCGGCTCTGCTCCGTATACCACGTACACACACGGCTCTTTTCCGTACACCTCGTACACACACAGCTCTATGCAGCATTATTCATCTTGGTCTTACCAGCAGGTTTTCATCCTGAACCTTCTGCTCCACTGGGGATGCTGAATGCTAACGTGGTGTGGGCTCGTCCAGTCTCTATGGCGATGCGTCCATCCAGCATTGTTTCGGTCACTCCCACTCAGCGACACCATCCAATCGGAAGTGCCCGGAGGCGAAATTACCTGGAATGGCGTATAATGCTATTTCCTGGATCCCACACGTGACACATCACCCAGGAGCGTCATAGATGCATTTACCCATGTGGGGTATACTCACTGCCTGTGAGCTCTGATTGCCATTTGCCCCATGTCATTCGGTTTACACCAATAAGCCATCAGGGGTATGTCCCAACCACTATTAGGTGTCACACCAATAACATGAACCTGGACAGGAAAGGGGTGGTATAAACAATAACCACCAATGTGATTGGTTTATATTGGTAGACTCAATCATGTGTTCCATCGATATGACCGGGGAGCAGCCCCAATTCCTTTAGAAACACTCCCACTCTATCCCAGAGTTACTCTCCTTGCCTGGATTAGTGCAGGACCTTGGATTGTTGGAAGCCCATATAAATACACCTTTGGAAACCCTTATCCATACCCTCTCTGAGGAAGCTGAGTGGCAAAACGTGTGTAAGAGGGAATAGTGGCAAATATGTCATCTTTATCTGTACACTACTGGCATGTCGTCTATAGGATGTGTAATCTCCATCTCTTGTTAGGAGGTTTCCTCCTATAAACTATATGGGCTGTAATATGTTCCTGGAATATTCCATATGGCACTTGCTGCACTTTATATCTCCTGTATGTATTCCAGGAATGTAATGCGCTGTTAGCTCTTTATTTTCTCACTATTTATACCCTTTGCTCTGTGTCCTCTCATTATATAAGCTATTCATATATAAGTGCACAATAGCTATTGACCTTATAAACTGATATCAGGGGATATATCTACAATCCGTATATATATATCTATGTATGTATTTATCTTATACTCAATAAATACGGTGCACTTAATCTCATTTCCACCTTGCTAGTGACACCACTGTCTGGATACTTCTCAGGAACCAGTACCAGGCTCTCACGCAGGAAAACGATGAAGAAATACATCAGGATAAGACTTTGCCCACAAACAGCAACCTTGTACGCCCTCAGAGTCCTCCTGGATGGAGAAAGAAAAATGTTGTGAAGAAGAAACGGAGTGGTCATGGAGGATTCCCTGTTGAGAGGAACAGAGGCCGCTATCTGCAGACCGGATATAACTTCAAGAGAAATGTGCTGTCTTCCAGGTGCAAAAATTAAAGATGTGTCTGACAGGATATCAGGACTCTTCAGACCTACAGATGACTACCCATTCCTGCTACTACATGTGGGGACAAATGACACAGCAAGAAACGACCTGGAAACCATCTGCAGAGACTTTGAAGACTTAGGCAAGAAAGTGAAAGAACTGGGAGCGCAGGTGGTCTTCTCTTCCATCCTCCCAGTGGATGGCCATGGAACAAGGAGGTGGAATAAGATTCTGCAGGTGAACAACTGGCTACGTCGATGGTGCCATCAGCAAGGATTTGGATTTCTGGATCACGGAGTGAATTACCTATACGATGGACTACTTGCTAGAGATGGGGTGCACCTTACGAAGACTGGAAAACATGTATTTGGAAGTCGCCTTGCTACACTTGTAAGGAGAGCTTTAAACTAGAACAACGTGGGAAGGGAAGCAAAAGACCAGAAAAAGCCATACACCTGACAAATGCTATTGAGAGCTCTGCTATTTGAAGTGGAAAGGAAGAACAAAGACAAAAGAATCTAATTATAAAATAAAATTATTGGAGAAAGAGAAACCAATCACAAACTAAAATGTTTCTATACTAATGCACAAAGCATGGGCAACAAACAAGGAGAATTGGAACTACTAACACAGGAAAAGAAATATGATGTCATTGGAATCACTGAAACTTGGTGGGACGATACACATGATTGGAATACAAGACTAGAAGGATACAACTTGTTTTCTAGAAACAGACTTGATAAACGAGGAGGAGGTGTCGCATTGTATGTTAGAAACGCGTATATCTGCACAGAGATTGAAGCTTCAGAGACTGAGTTCTGTGGAAACTGGGTAAGAATACAAGGACAGAACAATGGAAAGGACACCATTGTAGGCATTTACTACAGGCCGCCTGTGCAAGCTGAAGATATGGATGAACTCTTTATGCATCACATGGCCAAGTTCTCCAAAAAATATGACATAGTTGTCATGGGATATTTCAACTATCCTGACATTTGTTGGGAATCTCTCTCAGGCAAAACTAACAGGTCAAGGAAATTCTTATCCTCTTGCTGACAACTTCATCTTCCAAAAGGTAGGGGAGAAAACAAGGGGAACTGCTACCTTGGATCTAATCCTTATAAACAGGGAGGAAATGGTTGAGGAGCTAAAAGTGGCTGGGACCCCAGGAGGTAGCGACCATGCTATTTTAGAATTTTGGATAACTAGAGGAGGAAGACCTGTGAAGACTCAGACGTCAAGGTTAGATTTCAGAAAGGCAGATTTTAAGGGATTCAGAAAGAGAAATGTAGGGATCCAATGGCTGGATATCCTTAAAGAGAAAAATGTCCAGGAAGGATGGGAAATCTTGAAAAACGAAATTCTCAAAGCACAATTGTAAACAATTCCGAAAAGAGGGAAGAATAGGAAGCAATTAAGGAAACCAGGATGGATGAACACAGAACTTAAGCACATGCTAAAAAGGAAGAAAGAAATGTTTATAAAATGGAAAGAGGGAGGCATATCTAAAGAAGAATATAATGCTGTCTGCAGAACCTGCAGGGCACAAATCAGATTATCTAAAGCTGACAATGAATTGAGGCTTGCAAGAGATGTCAAAAGCAATAATAAAGGATTTTGGGGATATGTCAAAAGTAAAAGAAAAGTCAAAGATGCTATAGGATTTTTGCAGGATGAAAATGATGAAATGGCAAGACAGGATGTTGAGAAGGCCGAACTTTTAAATTCCAATTTTGCATCTGTTTTCTCTCAGAAAGGAAATGTAACATCAACTGTTCTTCACTGTCCTATTAATGGAATAGAAGAATCCAGGATATCTATAAACAGAAAGATAGTGAGGAAACACTTAGCTAACCTAAATGAATTCAAGTCTCCAGGTCCAGATCAATTACACCCCAGAGTGCTGAAGGAGATAGCAGAAGAAATTTTTGAACCCCTCTCCATAATCTTCAAAATTCTTGGAGAACAGGAGAAGTGCCAGAAGACTGGAGAAGAGCAAATGTTGTTCCTATCTTCAAAAAGGGGAAGAAGGTGGACCCAGGCAACTATACGCCGGTGAGTCTGACTTCTATACCAGGAAAGATCTTTGAACAAATTATTAAACAACATGTATGTCAGTACCTGGATAAGAATGAAGTGATTAAACAGATTCAGCATGGGTTTGTAACTAACAAGTCATGTCAGACTAACTTAATTTCCTTCCATGATGGAATCACTGATTGGGTGGATCAAGGAAATGCTGTGGATATAGTATATCTTGACTTCAGCAAATCATTTGACAAAGTATCTCATACAATCCTTATTGAAAAAATGACTAAGTATGGAATGGACAAGGCAACTGTTAGGTGAAATCATAACTGGCTTAGTGATCGGACCCAAAGAGTGGTCGTAAATGGCTGCACATCCAGTTGGAAGAATGTCTCAAGTGGGGTACCACAGGGCTCTGTCCTGGGCCCTGTATTGTTCAACATCTTTATCAATGATTTAGATGAAGGAATTGAGGGTAAACTGATTAAATTTGCTGATGACACAAAGCTAGGAGGTATCGCTAATACTGGAAAAGAGAGAGAGGATTCAAAAAGATATAAATAAACTGGAGCAGTGGGCAGCAACTAACAGAATGGTTTTTAACAGGGAAAAATGCAAAGCACTACATCTGGGCAATAAAAATGAAAAAAGCATATACAGAATGGGAGGAATAGGGTTAAGCAACAGCACATGTGAAAAAGACTTGGGTATACTAATAGATCACAGACTGAATATGAGTCAACAGTGTGATGCAGCAGCAAAAAAGGCAAATGCAATTCTAGGATGTATTAACAGAAGCATACAGTCTAGATCACATGGTCATTATTGCCCTCTACTCCTCTTTGGTCAGACCTCATCTGGAATATTGTGTCCAGTTTTGGGCACCACATTTTAAAAAAGACATCAACAAACTGGAGCAAGTTCAGAAAAGAGCGACCAGAATGGTGACCGGTCTGCAAACCCTGTCTTATGAGGAAAGGTTGCAGGATTTTGGAATGTTTAGCTTGCAAAAGAGAAAACTGAGAGAAGACTTAATAGCTGTCTACAAATATCTAAAGGGCTGTCACATTGTAGAAGGATCATGTTTATTCTCATTTGCACAAGGAAAGACTAGAAGCAATGGGATGAAACTGAATGGGAGGAGACACAGATATTAGAAAAAACTTTTTGACAGAGTGATCAATGAGTGGAACAGGCTGCCATAAGAAGTGGTGAGTTCTCCTTCAATGGAAGTCTTCAAACAGAGGCTGGACAGACATCTGACTGGGATGATTTAGCGAATCCTGCTTTGAGCAGGGGGTTGGACCAGATGGCCCAGGAGGTCCCTTCCAACTCTACGATTCTATGATGGCACTTTTGCACCACTAGATGGAGCTACATTTGCCTGAATTTTTATATCTACACATGGTTTACACACATTATATTTTCTTGTCTTAACTATATACTATTTCACATTATAAGCTGTGTATTTTTGTAATTATTTGTATGTATACATAATTGATTACTACTTCTGTCTCTGTAAAAACAATCCCATTTAACCCCTTTCCGACATCAGGTGTAAATGTACGCTGATGTTGGACCCCCTCCCTTTGATGTGGGCTCCAACGCTGAGCCCACATCATTTCCAGCACATGATGGACAGGAAATCCCACCCATCGGTGACCCTGTCACGCGATCTGGGTCATCAATGGGTTGGCATGACCTGTATGGTTGTCACTGCCGGATCCTATGAGCGCTGCCCGGTGGTTGGCGCTCAAACCAAATGAGCAACTCTGCTACATACAGGCGATCTGATCATCACCTCTATGTAGCAGAGCCGATCGGGCTATGGCAGCTACTAGTCTCCCATGGAGACTATTGATGCATGCCTGTGGAGACATGGGGGGGTCAGCGAGCGCCCCGGTCCGCTAGCCTAAACTGCATGGACCAGGGATCGTCCCGCCGAACCCGCACTCTCCTTATAACGTGTGCAAAACACTACTCAGACAACACAGGGTGAGGGTAACACAGTGTGGCAATGCTTTATTGAACCAGAAAAGAGGCAGATAACACATAGAACAATCCCAGCAAAATACCCAAAATGGGGCACATTACAGAGTCTCACCCTTCCGCGGACTCGTCAGGATAAGACGAGCCATGACTTCAGAGCTGCAACAGTCGCTACCCCACCTGTTGCACGCACACAGAGAGGAGGTAACGACAAGCGTAGGAAGATGACAGTCCATTGAGTCCATACAAGGTACAAGACCATCAACAAAGGGGGTGGAAAAAACCACAAATGCATGGCTACAGATCCAACCATAAAATAGTTTAAATCTTTATGAAATATTATGCAGGTAAAGACAAAGACAGTGACAAATGAAAGTGCAGGCACGGACAACCCGCGCAGCTCATGGGAGAAAACGCTAAAACCCCGAAAAACCTAAGCGTGGGACATGAGATGGTGTAACAGTAGGGTCACGGTACCATGCATATTAATGTAAGTCCATAATTAACTAGTGGCCAAGCCACAAATACATCAACAAAGGGGTTAAAGACAACCACATAATGGACATCATATTAAACCATTAGCTGCCAGACAGGACCATGATGCCTACAAGCCTATGTAAAAAAATGACAAGTGTCAAATATTATGCCATAATCACCATGCGTTGTTATAAAGTGTTGCCTCAAGTGAGCAGCATGGTGAAGGTTACAGGGGTCTGCGCGTCTACCCCGACGCACGTTTCGGATGCTCGTCCTTCGTCAGGGGTCGTGTATAAAGTGAAAACCGGGATCTTTAAAAAGGGGTCGGCCCGGAAGATGGAAGGCGCGGACCGGAAGTGACACATTCGCAGTCATGACAACCAGGAATGCCGGGCAGCGCTAGCATCTAGCAGCAGGAAGGATGGTGTCCATGACACCATGGCAACCAGCCGCAGAGAGACACCGGAAGCCGCGCGGCACCCCGGAGCATAACGCGCATGCGTACAAGTCTACGGACACCACCAGTGGTGTCTGAATCACCAGTCATTGAAAGAAGGGATACCTACAAAAACCGGTCACCGTATATAATTAGATCGTTAAATAGTTTATACATCTGGCATAGTTATATCATGGAGCCACATCCTGAAACTATGGGATGGTCACACGGGTTATAAAGGGGAATACTTATACAATTATTATGACTGGCATGTATTCAGCAACATGATTGAATCAGATGAATTCTATCTAAAGAATCCTGTTCTGCACCCATATCTGGACATATAGCAACATATAGCGATTTCCCATACAATACTAAGCTGTATAGACATCACATTAGTATTACATGGACATGTATATTGTATGGTATATAATAGACAGAAAAATAACCACACATTCCAAGTGTAGCCACATCAAAACACTCTGCCTGCAGATACAGGCACCGAAGGAAAACACACAAATGTGTGTATATTTATGTGTATCTCAATAGTGCACCCAAAGAGTGCGAAAGGCTCCATCCAAAATGCAGTCATAATTACACATCAAGGATATCATAGACATATTAACCCCTTCCTGACATCAGACGTACTATCCCGTCCATGGGACCTGGGCCCCTATGCCCATGGACGGGATAGTACGTCTACCGCGATCAGCGGTGCCCACGTGGTGAGCACCGCTGATCGCGGCCGGGTGTCAGCTGATTATCACAGCTGACACCCGGCACAATGTGTCAGGGGCGGTCACGGACCACCCCCGACACGTTTTACCCCTTGCACACCGCGATCAAACATGATCGCGGTGTACCGGGGGTTAAAGGGAAGCATCGTCAGGGAGGGGGCTCCCTCCATGCTTCCCTGAGCCCCCCACGGCAGCGCAATGTGCAGCTCTGCTGCGGGGGGCTCCTTTCCTGCAGGCGACGCAAGATGGCGACGGGAGCCTTCGGGGGCCTGCAGGAAGCTGGCATCCTCAGTGCCTGCAAAGCGCAGGCATGAGGAAGCATTGTGCACTGCCTGTGACAGATTGCTGATCTGTCACAGTGATCTGTGATGTGACAGATCAGCGATCTGTCACAGAACAGAGATGTCCCACCTGGGACTATTTAATAAAGTACAAAAAAAATAAAAAAAAGTGTTAAAATAATTTTAAAAGAATCGCCAAATAAATTACAAAAAAAAAAAAATATTCCTGCAAATAAATCCATTTTTTGAAAATAAAAAAAAAAACAATAAAAGTACACATATTAGGTATTGCCGCGTCCGTAACGACCCGCCCTATAAAACTGTCCCATTAGTTAACCCCTTTAGCGAACCCCTTAAAAAATAAAAATAAAAAACGAAGCAAAAAATAATGATTATCATACCGCCAAACAAAAAGTGTAATAACGCGCGATCAAAAAGACGCATATAAATATCCATGGTAACGCTGAAAACGTCATCTTGTCCCGCAATAAACGAGCTGCCACACAGTATCGTCAGCGAAAAAATAAAAAAGTTATAGCTCGCAGAATAAAGCGATGCAAAAATAATTATTTTTTATATAAAATAGTTTAAATTGCATAAAACCGACAAAACATAAAAAACGACCTAAATGAGGTATCGCTGTAACCGTACTGACCCGAAGAATAAAACCGCTTTATCAATTTTACCGCACGCGGAACGGTGTAAACGCACCCCCCCAAAAGAAATTCATGAAAAGCTGGTTTTTGTTCATTCTGCGTCCCAAAAATCGGAATAAAAAGCGATCAAAAAATGTCACTTGCCCGAAAATGGTACCAATAAAAACATCAACTCGTCCCGCAAAAAATAAGACCTCACATGACTCAGTGGGTCAAAATACGGAAAAATTATAGCTCTCAATATGTGGTGATGCAAAAACTTTTTACAATAAAAAGCGTCTTTTAGCATGCGACAGCCGCCAAACATAAAAACCGCCATAAATAGTAAATCAAACCCCCCGTTATCACCCCCTTAGTTAGGGAAAAATAATAAAAAAAAAAAAATGTATTTATTTCCATTTTTCCATTACGGTTAGGGAAGGGTTAGGGCTAGGGTTAGGGCAGAGATTAGGGTTAGGGCTAGGGTTAGGGTAGGGTTAGGGCTAGGGTTAGGGCTGAGATTAGGGTTAGGGGTGTGTTGGGGTTCGGGTTGGAGTTGGGGATTTCAACTGTTTGGGCACATCAGGGGCTCTCCAAATGCAACATGGCGTCTGATTTCAATTCCAGCCAATTCTGAGTCGAAAAAGTCAAATGGTGCTCCTTCCCTTCCAAGCTCTGACATGCGCCCAAACAGTGTTTTACCCCCACATGTAGGGTATCAGCCTACTCAGGACAAATTGCAAAACAATTTTTGGGGTCCAATTTCTCCTGTTACCCTTAGGAAAATAAAAAATTGGGGGCAAAAATATAATTTTTGTGGAAAAAAATGATTTTTTTATTTTCACGTCCGAGCGTTATAAACTTCTGTGAAGCACTTGGGGGTTCAAAGTGCTCACCACACATCTAGATAAGTTCCGTAGGGGGTCTAGTGTCCAAAATGGGGTCACTTGTGGGGAGTTTCAATAGTTTAGGTACATCAGGGGCTCTCCAAACGCACATGACACCCGCAGACCATTCCATCAAAGTCTGCATTCCAAAACGTCACTACTTCCCTTCCGAGCCCTGACGTGTGTCCATACAGTAGTTTTCTCCCACATATGGGGCGTCAGCATACTCAGGACAAATTGGACAACAACTTTTGGGGTCCAATTTCTCCTGTTACCCTTGGGAAAATGAAAAAAATGGGGACTAATTGATCATGTTTGTGGAAAAAATACGATTTTTTTATTTTCATGCCCGGGCATTATAAACTTCTGTGAAGCCCTTGGGGGTTCAAAGTGCTCACCTCACATCTAGATAAGTTCCTTAGGGGGTCTAGTTTTCAAAATGGGGTCATTTGTGGGGGGTTTCCACTGTTTAGGTACATCAGGGGTTTTCCAATCGCGACATGGTGTCCGATCTCAATTCCAGCCAAAAACATCAAATGGCGCTGCTTCCCTTCCGAGCTCTGCCATGCGCCCAAATAGTGGTTTACCCCCACATGTGGGGTATCAGCGTACTCCGGACAAATTGCACAATAACTTTTAGGGTCCTGTTACCCTTGGAAAAATAAGAATTGACTGGTGAAACGATCATTTTTGTGGAAAAAATAGGATTTTTTAATTGTACCGCTGTACGTTATAAACTTCTGTAAAGCCCTTGTGGGTTAAAGTTCTCACCACATATCTAGATAAGTTCCTTTGGGGGTCTAGTTTCCAAAATGGGGTCACTTGTAGGGGGTTTCCACTTTTAAGGTACATCAGGGACTCTCCAAACGTGACATGGCGTCCGATCTGAATTCCAGACAATTTTGCATTGAAAAAGTCAAACGGCGCTCCTTCCATTCTGAGCTCTGCCATGCGCCGAAAGTCGTTCCCCCCCCACATATCAGGTGTCAGCATACTCAGGACAAATTGCACAATAACTTTTGCAGTCCAATTTCTCCTGTTATCCTTGGTAAAATAAAAAAAATTGAACCTGAAGTATTTTTTTTGTGAAAAAAAGTTAGATGTTCATTTTTTTTTAAATATTCAAAAAAATTCCTGTGACGCACCTAAAGGGTTAATAAACTTCTTGAAAGTGGTTTTGAACACCTTAAGGCTACTTTCACACATCAGTTTTTTGCCGTCAGGCATGATCCGGCTTTTTTTAGAAAAAACGGATCCGGCATAAATTTTGGAGAACTGTAGAAACGGATCCGTTTTTTTGCTGGATCCGTCTCTGTTCCTGGCGGCTGGCCAATTGGATCTGAGCATGCGCAGACTTAAAAAAACCGGATCCGGTTGCTGGATCCGTCTTTTTCTGGATCCGGCGCATTCCGGCGCCCATAGACTTTCATTGTAGCAAAAAGCTGGAAGCGCCGGATCCGGCGCTTCCGGCTTTTTCGCCGGAGACAAAAAACGTTACAGTAGACGTTTTTTCAAGACGCCGGAATGAGACAAGTTGCCGGATCCGGCAAAAAACGGATGAAACGCAATGCTATCCGGCACGATCCGGCGCTAATGCAAGTCAATGGGGAAAAACCGGATCCGGCATTGCATTTTGACGGATCCGTTTTTTCCAAAAAAAGCCGGATCGCGCCTGAAGGCAAAAAACTGATGATGTGTGAAAGAGGCCTAAGGGGTGCAGTTTTTAGAATGGTGTCACTTTTGGGTATTTTCTATCATATAGACCACTCAAAGTGGCTTCAAATGTGATGTGGTCCGTAAAAATAAAATGGTGTTGTAAAAATGAGAAATCGCTGGTCAACTTTTAACTCTTATAACTTCCTAACAAAAAAAATGTTGGTTCCAAAACTGTGCTGATGTAAAGTAAACATGTGGGAAATGTTAGTTATCAAGTTTTTTGGGTGCCATATCTCTGTGATTTAAGGGCATAAAAATTCAAAGAAAATTGCGAAATTTTCAAAATTTTCGCCAAATTTCCGTTTTTCTCACAAATAAACGCAAGTTATTTGAATGAAATTTTACCACTAACATGAAGTACAATATGTCACGAGAAAACAATGTCAGAATCACCGGGATCCATGGAAGCGTTCCAGAGTTATGACCTCATAAAGGTACAGTGGTCAGAATTGTAAAAATTGGCCCGGTCATGAATGTGCAAACCACCCTTGGGGGTGAAGGGGTTAAAGAGAAATGCAAACAAGATATACAGACACATATGGGTCCATCAATAGTCATATATTTATATATATTTATCCTCTGATTAGAAAATTCACTGACAAGAGGATAAAACTAAACTTTATTAATTCCAAATGTAAAACTATACCCATAATTCACCCCCTGAAGGTTAATCAGAAGGTGACTAATAGAAAACCTATACCCCACATCTCAGTATATAGGGTGAGGTGACGTATGCACACTCGCTCTCCAAGCCTCTCATTTCTATGGGTTTTGTCATCCTCACCAAAGACGAAGAAAACCCTAAAATCCTGTATCATGGTATCCGAAGCAGTCAGAAAACGAGCCACATACTGGCAGACCCCAGACTTCACACTATATACTTTGTAAGTTTATAAGCCACTCCAGTGTGAGGAATAGATAGTATGTGAAATTACAGTATATACCACTCAGGGAACACTTAAGTGCTCCAGATATAATTTCCATATTCACACTAAATAATGGCACAGATCTCCCAGACATTATGGTTGCACATATCCCTAGCCTTTATAACGATATTGCACTCATTCCCTGACAGACCGCAGCATGGCCATTAGTTACAAGCTGCTAATGATCTTTGGAGCAGGTAAGTTTTCCCTGAGTGGTAGATATTGGGTGGTCTGAAAACTGGGTTTAGTCTAGGACAATTTGTCTGCACTAATTGACAGCTGTTACAATACCAAACTAGAGCAGTCCCTATAGGAGAAAAAACATAATTATACTGTATTTTCACATACTTTCTATTCCTGACTGATCACCATTGGAGTGGCTTATATACTTACGAAGTATATAGTTTTTAGTCTGGATTCTGCCAATATATGTCTAGTTTTATGACTGTTTCAGATAACATGATACGTGATTTTAGGTTTTTTTTCCTGTTGTCTAGTCTCACTTGAATATAGATCAATATTAAATAGTCTCCTGATGAGTCGCCTTTGGTGAGGACAACCTGTAGAAATAAGAGGCTTGGAGAGTGAGTGTGTATACGTCACCTCACCCTACAAACTGAAATGTGGGGTATATGTTTTTTCTATTAGTCGCCTTCTGACTAACTTTCAGGGGATGAATTATGGGTATAGTTTTACATTTGGAATTAATGAAGTTTAATTTTATCCTTTTGTCAGCAAACATGAGGAATGACAAGAGACAGCCCATTTAAGAAGATCCAATCTTGGTTAAAACTATTACATCATAATGAACATAAAAAAGGCTTCTCCCCTGTGTGACTTCTCTGATGTTTATTAACAGTTGATTTCCAAGTAAAATTTTTCCCACATTAAGAAAATGAAAAAGGCTTCTCCTCTGTGTGACTGCTCTGATGTTTAACAAGACGCACTTTCCAGGTAAAACATTTCCCACATTCTGAACAGGAAAAAGGCTTCTCCCCTGTGTGAGTTCTCTGGTGCTTAACACAATTTGATTTATTGCTAAAACATTTCCCACATTCTGAACATGAAAAAGGCATCTACCCTGTGTGAGTTTTCTGGTGAGTAACAAGCGCTGATTTCCGCTTAAAACATTTATGACATTCTGAACATGAAAAAGGCTTCTCCCCTGTGTGAGCTCTCTGGTGACTAACAAGCTCTGATTTCTGGCTAAAACATTTCTCACATTCTGAACATGAAAAAGGCTTCTCCCCTGTGTGAGTTCTCTGGTGAATAACAAGCTCTGATTTCTGGCTAAAACATTTCTCACATTCTGAACATGAAAAAGGCTTCTCCCCTGTGTGAGTTCTCTGGTGAATAACAAGCCCTGATTTCCTGTTAAAATATTTCCCACATTCTGAACAGGAAAAAGGCTTCTCCCCTGTATGAGCTCTCTGGTGAATAACAAGATGTGCTTTCTGGTTAAAACATTTCTCACATTCTGAACATGAAAAAAGTTTCTCCCCTGTGTGAGCTCTCTGGTGCTTAACACAATCCGATTGATTGCTAAAATATTTCCCACATTCTGAACATGAAAAAGGCTTCTCTCCTGTGTGAGTTCTCTGGTGATTAACAAGATGTGCTTTCTGGTTA
This sequence comes from Dendrobates tinctorius, assembly GCF_039654945.1. Classification (NCBI taxonomy): domain Eukaryota; kingdom Metazoa; phylum Chordata; class Amphibia; order Anura; family Dendrobatidae; genus Dendrobates; species Dendrobates tinctorius. Next base: position 6,317,891 of record NW_027361731.1, on the reverse strand, counting down.
AAACATTTCTCACATTCTGAACATGAAAAAGGCTTCTCCCCTGTGTGAGCTCTCTGGTGACTAACAAGATGTGCTTTCTGGTTAAAACATTTCTCACATTCTGAACATGAAAAAGGCTTCTCCCCTGTGTGAGCTCTCTGGTGCTTAACACAATCTGATTGATTGCTAAAATATTTCCCACATTCTGAACATGAAAAAGGCTTCTCTCCTGTGTGAGTTCTCTGGTGAATAACAAGATTTGCCTTCTGGTTAAAACATTTCTCACATTCTGAACATGAAAAAGGCTTCTCCCCTGTGTGAGCTCTCTGGTGAGTAACAAGATGTGCTTTCTGGTTAAAACATTTCTCACATTCTGAACATGAAAAAGGCTTCTCCCCTGTGTGAGCTATCTGGTGCTTAACACAATTTGATTGAGTGCTAAAACATTTCCCACATTCTGAACAGGAAAAAGGCTTCTCTCCTGTGTGAGTTGTTTGGTGTGCAACAAGATCCCATTTACATTTAAAACATTTTCCACATTCTGAACATGAAAATGACTTCTTTGCTTTAGGAGCAGATTGTTTTTTAATGCCTCTTTTGTGACTTTGATTTTCCTTAGTAGTTGGTAATGAATCGGAAGATAGGACCTGTTCTATAGGATCAGATGCTAGATCTTTGCTGTGAATGGATGATGATATATCTGGAGTAACAGCAATCACTCCAGTTGTATCTTGTAGGATCTCAAGATCATCACATTTAAAAACTGAAGATGTCAGCTGCCCCTCTGATCTCCTGGTACAGTCATCTGCTAAGATAAAAAACAATTATTTTTTAATAAAATATCCTTGAGTTTTATATTTTTGAATATTTCTACTTAAACTGTTCATAAAAATGGGAAGCTGTGTAAAAAACTTTATTTACCAAGACAAAGACAGTTCACAGTCTAATAGAAAACCTTGCTGGATGAACCAGTAGTGTGTGGTGATCCCGATCCACTCCCCTGTCACATTTGCTTTCCTTGCTTTGGCAACACTAAATGTATTTTGGTCCTGACAATAAAGCCTATTTGAGTCTGAGTTCAACTGTTTGTTCATTCTGCCTCCCAATTATCAAATAAAAAGAAACCAATCAATGTTATGTAGGCGAAAATAATACCAAATTCTCATCTCACAAAAAACAAGTCCCCACTCAGGTCCATCATCTGTCAATGGAAAAACAGAGGTTCCCACACTATTAGTGGCTGAAAGGCTGTTGAAAAGCAACAGGGTTTCTATTAACCGATCCTGCAATATCCGCTCTCATTTCTGAGTCTTGCAGTGTGCTCAAACAACATTTAGGATCCCTGTATTTAGCAATATTATAGTGAGAAGAACCCACTTAATTTATGGTGTGTGTCTTCTGGAGCACAATCTGGGCACTATGTGTTGGGTAATAAAATCTTTTCAATCTCCAACATCCACTGTGTGTTAATTTCCAGAAAGTGACTGTGAAGTCAAAATATTCAGTCCTCCTATAGATTATAACCCTCAGTGAATTAATTTATAAAATGGAATCACTTTATGGGGATTTCGACTATTCTGGTTTTCTGTCATTTAGTTATATTAGGGCTCCTGCATATGGTGTGTCCAATCTCATCTGGGATCTCTTCCTGCTGTCCAGCTGGAGTAATCTGCTCCCTACTTCAGCCGATTGGAAAGTACCACACCCTACTAAAGCCCAAAGCATATGGCCGGAATCTGCCAGATACAGCGTTGTTCTCCTCTGGTTCAGTCCTCTGTGCTCAGCTCGCGGCTTGTGCATTTGTCTCCTGCTGTGACCGTGGCCCGTTTACTGACTACTCTTGTGTCTTCTGATTCTGTCCTTCTCACATAAGTGAGGCCGGACAATCCCACCACAATCAAACGATCAAACAGAAAGAACAGGTTAAAAAAAGACATAGAATAAAGAAATGTGTTACATCCTCAACAACAACGTACAGTATGTATGAGGGGAGAACTCCAACAGTAAACCGGAGAAGTATTCATTTATGGCCGACCATTGGAGCTACTATGAATCCTGACCAAAAGATTAGAGAAAATAACATTGCTCCCCATTTCAGGAGAGATTGTGCAGCAATCTGAAAATCTTAGGATCAAAAACAATATAATTTATAACGTGGAGTGACTCCATGAAGCCAGAGATCGAGCCATGCCAACACATCTCCTGCAGGGGTGAATAAATGTATATTACAGCCATCAGTCACACACAGCTTAGCGATATATCTGTTATAAGCTTATACTAGAGCTCTATGGAGCCCGATGATGTGGGTCAGAAATTAAGACAGACACGGTATATCACAGATCAAGATGTATATATCTATTGAAGAAATATGCACTTCAGCTGACAGATGCAAAGCAGGCAATAAGACAGTCTCAGTAGTATGCACAAGTAGTAGTACAGACCGAGGGTGCGAATACAGTCCAGCAATGCGGAATCCAGGACCCAGAGCCCGGGCCTAATGGAGGGCAGACTGTAGCAGAGGTGTAGTGCAGAGCAGGTATAGCAGCAGAGTCCTTCTGTGGTATGTAGATCCAGAAACAAGCGGCGTATCCCGAAGAGTAGAAGAGGCAAGCAGGTTGCTAGTCCTTCCAGCATGGCAGCAAGTAAAGTACAAGATACACAAGCAATGCATAATGTGCAGAGTTCCCTTATGTACACAGCAAACAAGGAGTCTCAGACAGGAAACAAGATGGCCCCCGGGAAGCCAGCAACTCCATTTTGGTTAAGGGCAGAATTCATCAGAAGTAAGGGCAAGAGTAGACAAAACAGATATGCAGTCCCAGTCCTTACATTACTCTCCTTTTTAAAGATGTCCTCTGGACGATCTTACATCTGGTTTATTGGGGTATCTTCTGTGAAACTGTCTGATCAGACGAGGAGCGTGAATATTCTCCAGAGGTTCCCAGGAATTCTCTTCCGACGAGTATCCTTGCCATTTTACCAGATACAGATACTGGAGTCATCCCCTATGGATCCGAGAATCAATGATCTTCTCCACGATGAATTCCTCCTGCCCGTCAATGAGAATTGGACCAGGAGGAGCAGAGGTGCGCCCGGAGAAAGGATTTGCCACTACCAGTTTAAGCAGAGAAACATGAAAAACAGGATGCATTTTTAAAGAACTAGGCAACTTGAGTCGACAGGCTACAGAACTCACTATGCTGCTGATCTTGTACGGACCAACATATTTCTGCCCCAGTTTTGATGTTGGAACCTTGAGTTTCAAGTTCTTAGTTGAAAACCAAACCATGTCTCCTACCTTGTATGTGGGTACTGGCTTACGGAATCTGTCTGCTGCCTTTTTGTATCTCTCCTGTGCTGTGGCCAGTGTCTGCTTCAGAACTTCCAGATTCCCCTGAAAAGATGAAATGAGGTCGGCTACCGCAGGCACAAACATGTCTATCGTTAGTCGAGGAAGAATACTGGGACGATATCCCATATTAGCAAAGAATGGAGGCATTTTGGTGGATGCACTCTGAGTTATTATAGGTGAATTCAGCCAACAGGAGCACACTCACCCAATCATCTTGCAGGTGACACACATAGCAACGCAGATACTGCTCCAAGATCTGATTGGTCTGTTCTGTTTGGCCGTTAGACTGTGGATGGAAAGCAGATGATAAATTTACCTTGATGTCCAGAGCAGTACAAAAATGTTGCCAAAATTTTGAAGTAAATTGAACCCCTCGATCAGATATTACTTCATCCGGGACTCCATGTAATCGAAAAATATTTTGTACAACAAGGTCTGCTGTCTGCTTGGCCGTCGGTAACCCGGTACAGGGAATTAAATGAGCAGCTTTGGTTGATCGGTCAACCACTACTTGAATCGTGTTCTTTCCTTGAGATGTTGTCAACTCTACAATAAAGTCCATTGAGATAGACCCCCTGGGACGGGATGGAATAGGAAGAGATTGCAATAGTACAGTAGGTGAGGAGCGAGGAACTTTTGATCTGGCACATACCTCACATGATAACACATACAGTCGAACGTCTTTCCAGAAAGTCGGCCACCAAAAGAAGCGAGACACAATTTCTTGAGTTTTCTGAATTACTCTATGACCGGCGATCTGAGAGTTATGCATTAGTTTCAATACCCTTAATTTTATTGTTTCCGGGACATACAGATGTTGTCTCTGAAACCAAAGGCCGTTTTTCAAGGTTAAATTTACCTGAGTAGGTGGTTGAATCAGAAGTGAATCTGTGGCATAAGCCTCTTTAATAAGTCTTGATTGTGCAGCACACTTACGAAGTTTCGTTCTGACAGTATGGTCCTTGGAGGTGAAGCCGAGGTCATGTCATGCGAATGAATCCTGGACACAGCGTCGGTCTTCCCATTGTGAGAGACTGGTCTGATTGAAGTTAATTCTCCAGATGGTGTCTGTTTACTTGGAAACTGCAATTCTTTTGTCCTCCAATGGATAATGGGGTTTTGCCGCTGTAACCATGGTAACGCTAGAATTATAGGAAATTTAGGGGAGGAAATTAGCAAGAACGACAGTTTTTCAGAATGACCTGCCCCCATACGAATCTTCAGAGGGGTAGTTTGAGAGTCTACCGGCCCGGATACCAACAGGGACCCATCTATAGTCTCCATTAACACTGGTGAGCGTCTCTTCTGCGAGTGTATACCGTGTTTTTTAACAAATGCAATGTCCATGCAATTGCCGCTTGCCCCAGAATCAATCATGGCTGTACTGGTAATCCAACAGGATTGCATCCAGATTTCAATGGGAATAGTACAAATTGTATCCTTTCTGGCTTCACCTGAGATCACCATAGCAGAACTTATTGAGAAAACCTCCCCACCCACAGGTGACGATGTTTCTGAACTAGAGTCAGGGAAGTCTGGAGTTTCGTCTGTCATCACTCTCCTCCAAGTATTTAACTGAGAACCAATAGAAGATACATCAGAAAAGTCACATTCGATTACCGCAGCTGCGGATTTGCGATTTTTTTCCGGGACAGACCGAAATGTAGTGACCCGATTTTCCTCAGTAGAAGCATACATTTTCTTGGAAGCGATGTTCCTTTCGTGCGTCGATGGTACTCCTCCGAACCGCATCAATCTGCATAGGTTCAGCCTCTGCCAGAGAAGACAACTTGCTTAGGGTTTCTCTGGAGGAAGATGGGAGGAATATGGGGTTATTACTGTTGGCCTCCGCCCACCTCTCTTGCCGGCGTGCCGTGAGACGAATATCTATCCTGATACAATGATTTATAAAGTCAGTTAGGTTAGTAGGTGATTCACCCCAAGCCAGTTCATCTTTAATAGTAGCAGACAAACCCCTCTTGAACACTGCATATTTTGCTGAGTCACACCATGTAATGTCCAGCACCCACCTCCGAAATTCCATAGCATATTCCACAACAGGACGCTTTCCTTGACGAAGTGTTAATAATGCAGCTTCTGCCGTGACATTTCAGTTAGGATCATCGAACATCTGACACATAGCAGCAATAAAATCATTCAGAGAATTCAAACATGCATCATTGGTTTCAATCAGAGGGTTAGCCCAGGCTAAAGCTTTGTTCGTCAGCAACATTATCGTGATTAATACTTTATCCCGTTCAGTTGTGAACTGAGCCGCATGTGCAGAAAAATACAGCTGACATTGATTCAGAAAGCCACGAAATTTCTCTCTTTCTCCACCAAACCTGAATGGTGGGAGTTTGGGAAAAACCAGACCTGGAGCTGGAACGGGGTCTGGAACCGCAGCTGCGGCTGTAGTCTCCACATTTGAGAGGCGAGAGGCTATAGCCTGGATAGAAGGATCACCCACATTTGCATTGTGATTAGTTTGGGACTCTAATGCCCCCAGCTTGGTCTTAATTGCTTGCAGCTCCCCGTGCAGTCCTGTGACAAATGAGCACAGCTTTTTCACTCGTGTCTCCATCGTATCTGACCCAGTGAGCTCCATTTTGTGGGGCTTGTGTATTCTGTTATAAGTTTATACTAGAGTTCTATGGAGCCCGATGACGTTGGTCAGAAATTAAGACAGACACGGTATATCACAGTTCAAGATGTATATCTCTATTGAAGAAATATGCACTTCAGCTGACAGATGCAAAGCAGGCAATAAGACAGTCTCAGTAGTATGCACAAGTAGTAGTACAGACCGAGGGTGTGAATACCAGTCCAACAATGCGGAATCCAGGACCCAGAGCCTGGGCCTAATGTAGGGCAGGCCATAGCAGAGGTGGGTGCAGAGCAGGTATAGCAGCAGAGTCCTTCTGTGGTACGTAGATCCAGAAACAAGTGGGGTATCCCGAAGAGTAGAAGAGGCAAACAAGTTGCTAGTCCTTCCAGCTTGGCAGCAAGTACAGAACAAGATACACAAGCAATGCATAGTGTGCAGAGTTCCCTTATGTATACAGCAAACAAGGAGTCTCAGACAGGAAACAAGATGGCCCACGTGAAGCCAGCAACTCCATTTTGGTTAAGGGCAGAATTCATCAGAAGTAAGGGCAAGAGTAGATAAAACAGATATGCAGTCCCAGTCCTTACAATATCATGGCACAGGTGTAATGGTTTTCCTGTAGTTTATCACAATTCTCCTTGAAATTAGTTTTAATACAAACTGAAAAGTCAGCAGGCCCGGATTGATAATCTGCCCAGGCGGACAAATGCCCACTGGGCCGGCAGCTCTCAGCTTCAAAATGGGCCCTTTAAATCTTCTGCACAGGCGCTGGTGCGCGCGTACTGTCTCGGTGCACGCACTGACCAGGGTCACGGCAGTCAGCGTTAGCTCGTGAGTGCGGCCCTCGTCAGTGCGGAGAAGCAGGAGAGTGCGCACCACGGCCTGTGTAGAAGTTTGGAAAGCCGGCCTCCGCTGCCCTCTCCTGTCCCACAGTTGCTCCCAAGTGCTGCTGCTGCGGTGGTGGTGGTGCTGGCGGCGGCTCCTCCACCCAGCCGGCCCCCTGATCCTGGAGAACGGGGGTGCAGCCGAGCAGGCACTGAAAGCTGGACGCATCAAGAGGATGCTGCGGCTGGCAGCGGAGCTCCTGCTGCTGCGGAGACTTGTGCTGCTCAGACTGCAAATCTCTGTGCTGCGAGGGAGTCCTGCCAGCCCGGCCAATGTCAGCAGCCAGCTTCAGGTGAGTCTGCTCCCGGCTACCGCACTCCCAGAAAGTTTAGGAAACCTTTACTAGATGCAGGGACAGAGATAAGTAAAGGATGATGCCACCTGCGGCTCCAACCCTGGGTGCAATGTGAACATGATGATGTGGGAAGGGGGGTAAAGGGGGACTGCACATGATGATGTGGGGAAGGGGGTTAAAGGAGGACTGCACATGATGATGTGGGGGATTAAAGGGAGACTGCTCATGATGATGTGGGGAGGGGGTTAAAGGAGGACTGCACATGAAGTGGGGGTTACAAGAAACTGCAAAGGATGACATGGGGTAAAGGGGACTGCACATGATTATGTTGGGGGTTTAAGGCGGTCTGCACATGATGTGGAGGACTAAAGGGAAACTGCTCATGATGATGTGGGGAGGAGTTTAAAGGAGGACTGCACATTAAGTGGGGGTTAAAAGAAACTGCAAAGGATGACATGGGGTAAAGAGGACTGCACATGATGTGGGGGGTTAAAGGGGGACTGTAAATGATGTGCAGAGGGGGGTTAAAGGGGGACTGCACATGATGATGTGGGGGATTAAAGGGAAACTGCTCATGATGATGTGTGGAGGAGTTTAAAGGAGGACTGCACATGAAGTGGGGGTTAAAAGAAACTGCAAAGGATGACATGGGGTTAAGGGGACTGCACATGATGATGTGGGGAGTGGGGTTAAAGGGGGACTGCACATGAAGTGAGGCGTTAAAAGGAACTGCAAAGGATGACATCGGGTAAAGGGGACTGCACAGGATGAAGTGGGGGAGGGGGACTGCACCTGATGAAGTGGCGGGAGGGGACGGTAGACTGCAAATGAGGAATTGAGAGTGTGTTAAGAGGGAAAGCAATTGAATAGAAGGTGGGGATAGAGAGTAAATAATGAATTTTGCGGGTGGGGGAGTAAATGTATTGAATGTGGGGGTAGAGCTGTTGATGATGAATAGAGGGTGGGAGTGAGAATACATGACAATGAATTGGGGCGGAAGGGGCATGTAAATATAATGAGTTGGGGGAGTGGGAGGTACATAGTGTGACATCGGCGGCCGTGCCCGCCGATGCCCCTTCAGCGGCGGCACCCGCCGCAGCGTTCCCTCAACTGCGCGCCGCCGTCCTCTCACGCTCCCGCCCTGTCTTCCACCCTGCTGCGGTCTCACGCACCGGCCTTAGGTCGCGGGCGCGCGTCCACCCGCTCTCTTCCTCTGGCAGTGGGCATCGCTGAGGGGAAGGGCTGGGGACATACTTCCTGGTGCTAAGGTACTTCAGGCGTCCTCCCTATGAGGACACCTGGTCATTGTGTGGAACCTCCGCACTGTTCTGGCCGCATTCTCCTGTCTAATGCTGTTTCTGTTTCCCTGCTGTAGCAGCCCTACCTGTCTGACCCTGGTCTCCCTGTACTGTCTCTCTGCCTACCTTCTGGTTTTCGCTTCCCCTGGCCCTCCTTCTGCCTTCCTGGTTCCCGTCTTATTCCCGTCAGCATATATATATACACACACACATTACCCTCTGGGTTTCCTCGCTTGCTCCTCTCTTCTTCTGTGCCAGTGCTGGCTATTCTCCTCATCTGACTTCCTCGGTTAGGTACCCTTGTTATCCGCCTGTTTTACCTGCCTGCCTCTTACCTTGCTAGTCCTGTGAGCCGTTCCTCTTGGTACCGACTGTCGCGCTTCTAACCTCTGTGGTCTTGCCTCTAACGATCACTGTACAGGGGTTGGTCATCACCTGGTGCGCGCGGCCCAGGGGCTCCAGATCCGCAATCCAGAGGATCCACTCTCGGACATAGTCTATTCCTGAGTGTCACAGTATCACGAGGCCATGGACCCCGCCGGTGCCGCGGCCGCTACGCAGAAGGAACTGCTTTTCTTGCGAGAAAATCAGACCCGGATTATGTCCTTCATGAAATCCATGGACACCTGGATCTCCGCTCTGCAGACCTCTGACCCAGGGCAGGCTCCTCTCTTAGCCAGTCTCCAGCAGGAGCTCATGCAGCAGCGCGATGCTCAGTCCCATATCCTGGGATACATGGCGTCCGTGGATGATCGACTGCTTGCTCTGCAGTCCTCTGCGGCCGCCTCAACCCTACCTCGGGATGCAGTTTCGTCCCCGCCTCCCCGTCTGGGAAAGCCTCCCAGGTATAGCGGGGATCCTAAGTTATGTCGGGGTTTTCTAAATCAGTGTAGATTGCACTTTGAGCTTATACCCCAGCAGTACCCCACTGATCGCGCCAAGGTGGCGTTCATAGTATCCCATCTCGAGGGCGAGGCCCTGGCCTGGGTGAACCCTTTGTGGGAGAGGGATGACCCTGTAGTTTCCAGTATCCAGAATTTTCTGTAGGTATTCCGCAAAGTGTTTGACGAACCTGGTCGCTTGGCATCCACTACTGAGGCTCTTTTTAACCTCCACCAGGGATCTCTTACGGTAGGGCAATACGCCATCCGCTTTCGGACACTGTCTTCGGAGCTGGGGTGGAATAATGAGGCTCTTGTGGGTGCCTTCTGGATAGGCCTCTCAAGTAAAATCAAGGACAAGCTTGCCGGGCGAGACACTCCCACCACCCTGGAAGATCTCATTTCTCTGGCCACTCGTATAGATCTGCATTTTTTGGAACGCGCACGAGAGTCGGCTAGGGAGAAAAGGCCCTTTAGGTTGTATCAAGCTCCTATTCCGCACCTCCTATTAGCTCCGCTCCCGAGCCCATGCAGATAGATCCTATCAGGCTGTCCGAGCAGCGGTGCAGGGAAAGGATGACGAATGGACTCTGTCTGTACTGCGGTGGAGCCAACCACTTTGTGCGCACCTGTCCTGAGAAACCGGGAAACGCCTCCACCTAGGTCAGGTAAGAGAGGACCTCCTAGGTGATCATAATTCCTCTCTACCACTTACCCTTTCAGCTCTGATTATTACAGGTCGGGGGCGTAGACCTGTGGAGGCGTATGTGGACTCGGGCACAGCTGGTAATTTCATTCGCCAAGAAGAGGTTGACAAACTCCAGATTCCGGTGGTCATCTTAAGAAACCCGCGTGCAATCACCTCAGTCGATGGCAAATCTCTACCCGAGCTCATCACCAAAGATACCGCCGAAGTTGACCTTCAAATTGGTGCACTCCACCTCGAGAGAATAGCCTTTTACGTACTGCCTCATTTGTCCCATGCTGTTCTCCTAGGGCTACCCTGGCTCAGGCTGCATGAGCCAGTTGTCGACTGGCGCTCAGGATAGATCTTGCTTTGGGGTCACTCCTGTCATGAACGCTGTCTGCGGGCCCTTGTTCGTCCTCATTCTCTGCCTAGGCCAGTCGATCTCCCGGGTCTTCCCGCACCGTATCACGCATACGCCGATGTTTTCAGCAAGAAGGAAGCGGATTCTCTGCCACCGCATCGGTCCTATGACTGCCCTATCGACCTGATTCCCGGAGCTACCCCTCCCAGAGGGAGAGCGTATCCTCTCTCCCCAGCAGATACCACGGCTATGATGGAATAAATACAGGAAAAACCTGGCCAAGGGGTTTATTCGGAAATCCTCATCCCCTGCGGGTGCAGGTTTTTTCTTTGTCCGGAAAAAAGACAGATCACTGCGACCATGCATTGATTACCGGGGGCCTGAACAACATCACCGTTAAGAATCAGTATCCGCTCCCGCTGATCCCAGAACTCTTCAACCAGTTGAGGGGGGCCCAGATCTTCACGAAGTTGGATCTGCGGGGAGCCTACAATCTGATCCGGATCCGCACAGGGGATGAATGGAAGACTGCCTTTAATACCCGTTTATGGGCATTATGAATATCTAGTCATGCCATTTGGTCTCTGCAACGCTCCGGCTGTGTTTCAGGAATTCGTTAACGAGGTGTTCTGGGATCTACTCTACTCCTGCGTGGTGGTGTACTTAGATGATATTCTCATCTTCTCGCCCGATCTGTCCTCTCATCAAGAAGCGTACGCATGGTCCTGCATCGCCTTCGAGAGAATCAACTCTAAGCCAAAATTGAAAAATGCCTCTTTGAGCAGACATCGTTACCCTTCTTGGGATATATCGTCACAGATTCCGGTCTGAAGATGGATCCAGAGAAACTCTCTGCGGTACTCAAGTGGTCTCATCCCGTTGGTGTGAAAGCCATCCAGCGTTTCCTCGGATTCGCTAACTATTACCGACAATTTGTGCCTCATTTTTCTACAGTTACCAAACCCATCGCGGCCCTGACTCGTAAAGGAACTAAGTCAAACAGCTGGTCTCCCGAAGCTGAAGACGCCTTCCTTGCTCTGAAACGCTCTTTTGTATCAGCACCGATCTTACATCGTCCGGTAGCCAGCAGGCCCTTCGTCGTAGATTTGGATGCCTCCTCCACCGGAGCTGGGGCGGTTCTGTCCCAGCAGGCTTCATCTGGACGTCTGGTGCCCTGCGGGTTTTTTTCTAAAACCTTTTCGCCTGCGGAATGCAATTACTCCATTGGAGACTGGGAATTGCTGGCCATTAAGATGGCCTTGGCGGAGTGGCGATATTTGCTTGAAGCGGCAGTACCCCCCTTCACTATTTTCATGGACCACAAGAATTTGGCTTACCTGCAGTCCGCCCAAAAACTCAATTCCCGGCAAGCCAAATGGGCTCTGTATTTTTCTCGTTTTGATTTTAAGCTTCACTTCCGACCTGGCAATAAGAACATCAAAGCGGATGCACTTTCCAGGTCCTTGCAGTCGCCAGAGAGGGATGAAGATCCATCGTATATTATCGAGCCTGCTAAAGTTATCACCGTGGCTCCTGTGAATTTCTCTACTCCTCCGCCAGGCAAAACTTTCGTTCCCCAAGACAAGCGTTCAGAGGTGCTGTGCTGGGGGCATTCCTCCAAGGTTGCTGGGCACGTTGGGACTAAGAAGACCCTCTTGCTGCTTTCTCGTTATTACTGGTGGCCCGCCCTTCGCCAGGATAAGATGGACTATGTAGCCTCATGCACGACCTGTGCTCAGAACAAGGTTTCTAAGACTCTGCTCTCCGGTCTTCTTCACCCGTTACTGGTTCCAGAAGCTCCTTGGCAGCAAATTGCTATGGATTTCGTGACTGATCTGCCCCGCTCAGATGGATGTACAGTACCACCATCTTAGTTGTAGCAGATCGCTTCTCCAAAATGGTTCATTTCATTCCCTTACCCGGACTGCCGTCAGCCCCGAGGTTGGCCGAGATCTTCATCCACCAGATCTTCAGGATGCATGGTCTTCCTCAGCGGATCGTGTCGGATCGGGGGGGTCCAGTTTACCTGTCGATTCTGGAGGGCTCTCTGTCGGCTTACGGGCACATCTCTCGACTTTCCCTCTGCATATCATCCTCAGACCAACGGGCAGGTGGAGCGGATTAATCAAGTGTTGACTACCTTCTTACGTCACTTTTCCGACATCCATCAGGACAATTAGGTCTCTCTCCAACTTTGGGCTGAATTTGCGCATAATCATCCCAGCGAATCCACCGCCAAGTCACCATTTCTTGTGGTAACAGGTCAGAATCCTGGTATTCCGCTGCCCCTTTCCACATCGTCAAGAGTTCCCGCAGCAGATACTCTCGACAAGGGATTTTTGGAAATCTGGAGGGAGACCAGGGAGGCGCTCAAGAATGCCTGTGCCCGAATTAAGAAACATGCGGACAAGAGACGGAAGGATGTTCCTCCGTACCATCCTGGTGACAAAGTCTGGCTTTCAACCAAACATATCCGCCTGAAAGTCCCTTCTTACAAGTTAAGTCCTTTTTACATCGAGCCTTTTGAAGTGATTGGACGCATTAATGAAGTGGCTTATAAACTGAGGTTGCCTGCTTCGCTCCGGGTCCCTAACGCTTTCCATGTCTCGCTCCTGAAACCTGTGGTTCTTAATCGGTTCCAACCAGCTTCCACTACCCCCCCTTCACCAATTGGCTCGGATGACTTCTTTGAAGTAAAAGACATTTTGGCCATGAAAAAAGTCAGGGGAAAAACTTTTTCTTATCGATTGGAGGGGTTTTGGTCCCGAGGAGAGGTCCTGGGAGCCTCGAGAGAATGTCAATGCCCCTCTTATCCTGAAAAAATTTCTGGCCAATCTCAGAAGGGGAGGACATAAGGAGGGGGGTACTGTGACATCGGCGGCCGTGCCCGCCGACGCCCCTTCAGCGGCGGCACCCGCCGCAGCGTTCCCTCATCTGCGCGCCTCCGTCCGTGCGCGTGCCCGACCTGTCTTCCGCCCTGCTGCGGTCTCACGCGCCGGCCTTAGGTCGCGGGTGCGCGTCCACCCGCTCTCTTCCTCTGGCAGTAGGCATCGCTGAGGGGCAGGGCTGGGGACAAACTTCCTGGCGCTAAGGTACTTCAGGCGTCCTCCCTATGAGGAGGGCGCCTGGTGATTGTGTGGAACCTCCGCACTGTTCTGGCCGCATTCTCCTGTTTAGTGTTGCTTCTGTCTCTGTTTCGCTGCTGTAGCATCCCTACCTGTCTGACTCTGGTCTCCCTGTCAGCTCTCCCCGTACTGTCTCTCTGCCTACCTTCTGGTTTTCGCTTCCCCTGGCCCTCCTTCTGACTTCCTGGCTCCCATCTTATTCCCGTCAGTATATATATATATATATATATATATATATACACACACACACACACATTACCCTCTGGGTTTCCTCGCTTGCTCCTCTCTTCTTCTGTGTCAGTGCTGGCTATTCTCATCGTCTGACTTCCTCGGTTAGGTACCCTTGTTATCCGCCTGTTTTCCCTGCCTGCCTCTTACCTTGCTAGTCTTGTGAGCCGTCCCTCTTGGTACTGGCTGTCGCGCTTCTGACCTCTGTGGTCTTGCGCCTAACGATCCTTGTACAGGGGTCGGTCATCACCTGGTGCGCTCGGCCCAGAGTCTCCAGATCCACGATCCAGAGGGTCCACTCTCGGACATAGTCTATTCCTGAGTGTCACACATAGTGAGGGGCGTTGAACATGCAGTGACTGGTAATGAATTGGTGGAGAGATTACAGGTGCTTATTTTATATATTAGGTGGGGAAAGTAGCTATGTATAGCTAGAAGGGGCTCAGTGGCGTATTATATTTATATATGGAATGGTGGGTTGCATAATAACCAATTATGCATTAATGGTGTGTGCATATCTGTATTCAGATGTGTAGTGTAGAAGAAAGGGAAAAAAGAGGGGAATGTGCTCTGGAATCCGTGCTCTAGGTAACAGTATTAGTTTATGCAGAGATGAGTTCTGGCTGGAAGAAGTGATGGTGGTCTGTGCTGCATGAAAAAGAAAAGCAAAGATAAAGGACTTCAGCTAGAGACATCACTGGTGAGTCAGTGTGCTACCTGTACACTGACACTATACACTGTATACTCTGTACAGAGCTCCTGTGTATAATGTCACCAGTGATAACTTTATCTGTACACGGACACTGTATACAGAGGCCTTGTGTATAGTGTTACTGGTGATCCCTGTATTACCTGTACACTATATATAGAGCTCCTGTGTATAATATCACCAGTGATCACTGTATTACCTGCACACTGGTACTGTATACTATGTACAGAGCTTCTGTGTATAATGTCACCAGTTACCACTATTACCTGTACACCGATACTGTATACTATGTACAGAGTTCCTTTGTATAATGTCACTTAGTATTTTTTTTTTTAATTAATTTTCAGTATTGTAGTATTCAATGAAAAAAAGAGAGAAAAGAGACACAGGATAACATGCACACAACAGCAGAATGTCCATGTGAAAAAAGGCTTTTATTGACATACAATAGCTAGAGAGATCCAAATGTACAATAAAAATAATTAAAAACCACAAATGAAACAAAAGTGGGCAGGTGGAGAATATATGCCGTATACAAAGGAAGAAATGTTTAATGTTTAATTCTTTTTATTGTACACTTGGATCTCTCTAGCTATTGTATGTCAATAAAAGCCTTTTTTTCACATGGACATTCTGCTGTTGTGTGCATGTTATCCTGTGTCTCTTTTCTCTCTTTTTTTCATTTAATCTACTTGGCACAGTGTTGCACCCAGTTATCATATTCATGTCATATTTTCCGTGGTGCCCACCTATATACATATATATTGTAGTATTCAGTCACTATGTGGTGGTAATATGTGGTCTGGTCATGGTGTGATGGTATTTCTCACTTGTATGTTTTATTAATGGTCAGTTAAAATAAATGTATGTGACTCATTCCCTTAAAGAAAAATACATAAAAATATATTTATATTTAATAGGTTACAGTAGAGTAGGGTCGGCCAAAAAAGTCTACCGTGTCGTGGTGGCAGCTTAAAAATTCTTTTGGCCAGAACAAAAGCTGCTGGCTATGTATGTGATCTGGTGTTTGATGGGAACTGTTAATATCTGATTGATGAGGACGTGGTGAAGTTGAGTTTTTCCAGGAGTGAGCGGTAGGACTATGGAAGGCTCGAAGGGTGGAGGCGGAGCTAGGGTGGAGCCTGGGTGTAGTCTCAAGGAGGCCCGAATATACCACTTTTACTGTCCTGTATATATACACTGCTCATTACCACTTTTCCTGATCTGTACATATACACTGCACAGTACCACTCCTGTCCTGTTCTTGGAGAGGCGACATTGGTCTTTGGGAGGGTTAATATTGGTTTATTATTTTCAGGAATACTATGGGAAAATAAGAAATACTGTATTTTTTGGACTATAAGATGCACTCTTATCCTTCCAAAATGGGGGATGCGTCTTATAGTCCGGATGTACCGGCTCTGGCTGTGGTGGGGAGGTGGGGAGCGGCACCGGCGGAGCAGTGGGTCACAGAGGCAGGAGCTGGCTGCTGCGGCTAACTACTGCACCTGCTGCTAAAGAGAAATGAATTTTCAATGCATTCCACCCCTATGGACGTGGAGGGCACTGAATATATTAATTTCTTTTTAGCATCCTGGTATGATTGGCCCCCATCCCTGTCCTGGTATAATTGGTCCCATCCTTATTCTGGTATGACTGGCCCCCACCCCCACCCTGGTATGCATTGCCCCATCCTTATCCTGATATAATTGGTCCTATCCTTTCCTTATCCTGATATGCATGGCACCATCAGAAAAGATTAAAAAAACAAACCATTACACTTACCTTCCTGGCGCTCCCTCGCAGCGTCTTCCTCCATTGCCAGCAGCTGCTTAATGTTTGTAACCATCGCATGGCAGGGATATCATGCGCTGCTTGCAAGCTGAAGGGCAACTGCCGGAATACTCAGTGCTCTGCATGCAGGGACTGTTTGCACGGCGAGTATTTATTGCTCTTCAGTAGAACGCAGTGTCAGCTGGAGCTTTCATGTGTGCCGATACTTAAGAGAAATGTATGTTCAGAATATTCACTTCTCAAGTATCAGCACATGTGACCACCGGCAGCAGCAGGAAGGCTCCAGCTGAGACTGTGCGCGCTACTGAAGAGCAATGAATACTCACTGCTCTCTGCGATGGACAGTCCTTGCGTGCAGTGAGCACTGAGTATTCCGGCAGCTGCTCTTTGGCTTGAAAGCAGGGCATAACGTCCCTGCCAAGCGCTGCTTACAAGTATAAAGCAGCTGCTGTCGTCGGAACAAGATGCTGCAAGGGAGCGCTGGGAAGGTATGTATAATTTTTTTTTGTTTTTTTTATCTTTTCTGATGGAGCCATGCATGCCAGGATAAGGAAAGGATGGGACCAATCATATCAGGATAAAGATGGGGCCATGCGTACAAGGACTGGGATGGAGACCAATCATAACAGGTAAAGGATGGAGCCCTGCAGACCAGGACAGGGATGGGGCAATGCATACCATCATAGGGATAAGGGCGATCATTCCTGCCCGGATAAGGTTGAGGTGAACCATTTCTACCAGTATAGGGTTGAGGAGGCCATGCATACCGGGCCAGGGATGAGGCGGCATGCATACCTTGATGGGGATGAGGAGACATGCATACCATGATGGGGATGAGGGAACCAACATGCATACCAGGAGAGGGATGAGGGGCCATGTGTTTCAGGATGGAGATGAGCATATATGGACCATATTTACCAGGATAGGGGATATTAGGTACAGAATTGACCACATTTTTGCTTCAGTCTTTTTTTTCCCCCTAATTTTCTCCTCTAAAACCTAGGTACGTCTAATAGTCCGAAAAATACGGTGTATATATTGGATAACCCATTTAAATGGATTATGCAAAGTCATCCCCTATCCCGAGACATATGTAGTCGCTGGGGTACGACCGCTAGGACCCCCATGATCCTGAGAAATCGTGCTCTAAAGAGGTCGATCATGCGCACTAGGGTGACCGCAAAAAATCGATGTCGGAATTTTGTCCGTCTGGACCCCACAAAACGATTCCCCTTTCCAGATATTGAGATAGCCAAAATTTGAGCTCGATCAAACGACGTTAACCCGTGCCGCTCGTCGCTCAAAGTTCGAAAAAATCCAAATTGAGGTATTTTAAGATTTAGGTATTTTGCATAGTCTGTTAGACTATAAAGAATGTGACAACAACATTGCAGAAATAGCCCTGACCAAATTTTCGAACCATTTGTGGTATTTGAATGCAGAGTTGGTGGGATTATCGTTTTTTGATCCCACCATTACAGACAATGAAAAGTTGTTAATGGCTAATAAATTGCTCAGTAGCACAGATGAACCATCAGAGCACGCTAGGGTTGTAAATCCAAAAGTTAGGAAAGAAAAATTAAAAGAGGTAGGAAGTAACCGACTTTAACGACCTTCTGACAAAAGATGAAGAACAAAAGCAATATGTCCTGCAAGTTGTAAGCAAATGCCGAGCATTATATTCTGACGTTTCAAAAACTACTTTAACAAAAGCTCTAGAATAGATTAGATAACTATGTAAAATTATCAACTCATGTTGGTTAGCGTGCTCTGATGGTTCATCTGTGCTGCTGAGCAATTTATTAGCCATTAACAACTTTTCATTGTCTGTAATGGTGGGATCAAAAAACGATAATCCCACCAACTCTGCATTCAAATACCACAAATGGTTCGAAAATTTGGTCAGGGCTATTTCTGCAATGTTGTTGTCACATTCTTTATAGTCTAACAGACTATGCAAAATACCTAAATCTTAAAATACCTCAATTTGGATTTTTTCAAACTTTGAGCGACGAGCGGCACGGGTTAACGTCGTTTGATCGAGCTCAAATTTTGGCTCTCTCAATATCTGGAAAGGGGAATCGTTTTGTGGGGTCCAGACGAACAAGATTCTGACATTTTTTCCCCCCCATATGAGATCCGGTCACCCTAATGCGCACTGAGGTGGCATTCACACATGGCACTTCAAATAATTCCTTTGAGGTGAGTGTTGAAGGGCATGACAAAGTATAAGAAAATCCACTGATCGGGTGTGGGGGGAGTGTTATAGTATGTGGGCTGGTAGGATTTGTGTGGCAGGGCTGCTTTTTTATCCCAGTCCGGCCCTGAAAGTCAGCATAAAGGGAAACTGTTGCTACTGTACAGAAATTCACACTTGGCCTCACTGCACATTTAATGTTGTCGATCACAAAAACAAATTTTGGCCTGAAATACTGGACCTGGTCTTGTAGGGACCATATGAGCACATTCAGCAGCACAGAAGGGAGAGAAGGTAGATTCATCCAATAAGATACCAGGGTTCTAGGAAGCCAACAGCATCTTTACCCTCCGATTTCTGATACAGACCCATCATAATACTTTTCTTCAAGTGATTTTCTAATTTATCAGAACATTCTATGTACGCTGTCATTTGGCTTTGTAGTTTACAACCCTGGGCAGGTAACGGTCAGCGTCTTCTAATCCCAGGTGGTAGTTGGATCCTCCAGGTGATAAGTTCTATAGAAAAGGGCTTTCAATGCCCAAAGTCATTTGAACAGTTTGGGGTGAAGGAGAATGTTGTGGTCTAGAGGCAAAATGGTGATCATGGTAATACGGCCGGACTACACCAACGATAAAGCAGCCACAGCCGGTGACTGAGAAGAATCTGTGACTTCTCTGCATTTAGTGGTTACCACTAACCTGGGTAGTCATATGTGGGAATGTCCTTTTTACACCGCTCATCACCCCTCACATATGTCTCTGTAGCATTAATATGGGTCAGATCTTCACTCTGAAACAAATATTATAAAAGTCACGTACAGATGGAGAAGTCACATCTATGATCAGCTCTAACCCTGCCATCTCCACCGTTCTCATTACACAAATATAAAACATATAATACTGGTGGATAAAACAAGACTGAGCACAAGATCTTCACAGCCGTCTGCACATCATAGGGGAGATCTCATGACACCTTCTCTCCATCTACCTGATGATCCTGAGGAACATTGGGATCTTCTTGTTCACAGTCCTGTGGAAGAAGAGGACGGGGACATCTCTCTGGTGTTGTCCTCTTACTGGATAGATCTGGAGGAAACACATACAGGGACTGAATTCATTCTTTACATACAGATAATTGTAGGCCGTGTGTATTTAGTCCTGTCTCTTACCTGGTGATGTGAGGGGCTGGGGAACCTCCATTATGACATTCTTGTACAGATCTTTGTGTCCTTCTAAATACTCCCACTCCTCCATGGAGAAATAGACGGAGACATCCTGACACCTTATAGGAACCTGACACATACAATAATACCGTCATCCCCCTGATCCCTTCATAGTGTTACTGTGTAATGTCCCAGCATTCCCAGCAGTGTCACCTCTCCAGTCAGCAGCTCAATCATCTTGTAGATGAGTTCTAGGATCTTCTGGTCATTGATGTCCTTATGTATCAGGGGGTGAGGTGGAGGCCCCATGATTGGGCTCAGGGTTCTTCCGCATCCCTCAGACACAGGGTCCTGACTGCGTTCACTAGAGGTCTTCTTCACTACTGTGTAATCCTGGTTATGGAGAGACACATTAATAAATCTCACTACAGACATTTCCAGAGTCCTCACCTCTCCAGTTCTGTCCATCTGTTATTCCCATAGATAAGAATGATGTAATGTGACGTCATCAGAATCTCTCACCTCTCCAGTAAGCTGGAAGAGGATCTCTAGGGTGAGGTGTAATATCCTCTCCGCCATCTTGTCTCTGTTCATATCCATCCTTGATGGGTAAATCAGGAAAATTCTCTTATGTAGAAGATCTTCACTGAGAGGATCTGATATTGTAGAGTCCTGAATGAGAAGAAGATGAGCCGATGTAACATCATAAAAATCCTGTGTAGTAATACAATTACTGGGGATATTAAGGGAAACATAAGAGGAAATTTATTATTTTACAGAATTTAGTTTCCTTCTTTACATGTATATATCTAATTGCCTTAAATTGTCTGTCATCCACTTCCGTCTGGATGTCCCCGAATCCCACAATCCACTGCGCCGCACCAGAAGTACGCCGACCGCCATTTTGGTACACCCAAGTGATGCCGCTCGGATCCAGGCCACGGCTGCGATCCCAATGGGATCCCAGCTGCCGCTCTGATCCAGGCTGCCACTGCGATCCTGACCGCCGCTGTGATCCCGGCCACTGCTTGGATCCCAGCCGCCGCTCGGATCCCAGTCGCCGCTCGGATCCAGGCCGCCGCTGTGATCATGAAGCTGTGAGAGGGGGTATAACGAGAGGGGTGTAATAAAGGGGGTATAATGAGAGGGTGTAATGAGGGAGGAGTAATGAGAGTGATGCCGCCGCCAAACCCCCACCAGGACCCACTGCCTGACAACACGCGCTGGATCCCTCCACTGCCTGCCCACCCACCTCCGTGCAGTCACAGCCGGCAGGAAAGACCACGGCTTGAGGCCTGTGCTGGAGATTGGGTGCGGCCACCCTCTGGTGGCACCGTACACCATCTCCAGCACAGACCGCAAAACACCGTCTTTCCTGCCGGTTGTGACTGCATGGAAGTGGGTGGGCCGCCACCAGGCCCGGCGTCAGCACCCGGCATACACAGGCAAATGCCGGGGCCCTGGCGAGACAGGGGGGCCCACTCACACTGTCTGGCTGCTGGGAATGCGACCTTGAATCAGATTCAGCGGCGCCGTGGCGGCGGCAGGAGACGCACATCTATTGGACGCATATCAATGAATCAGGCCAACGACTGCGCGCCGTCAGCCAATCAGAGTCCAGACTGCCAGGAGTGTCTTCCTGTGATTGGTTGGAGAGCTCCCCTCCCCTGTCTCTACCCACGTGTGCCGCAGGGAGGAAGTGACGAGGCGGAGGACACAGAAGCTTTGTGAAGCACGCATCTCTCTCTGGAAACGGAGGGACCGTCCGGACACTGACATCTCCTGGCGTTCGCTGAGGCTCCTCGCTCCAAGTGGTGGTTCCTAGCAGTGGCACCGCCAAACCAGACATCTCCCGGTGCTCGCTGAGGCTCCTCGCTCCGGCGGCTCCTGCTACAGCAGCTGGCACCGCTGCACCAGACACTGGCTGTCTGGCTGACACATCTTCCGGTGCTCGCTGAGGCTCCTCACTCCGGCGGCTCCTGCTACAGCAGCTGGCACCGCTGCACCAGACACTGGCTGTCTGGCTGACACATCTTCCAGTGCTCGCTGAGGCTCCTCGCTCCGGCGGCTCCTGCTACAGCAGCTGGCACCGCTGCACCAGACACTGGCTGTCTGGCTGACACATCTCCCAGCGCTTGCTGAGGCTCCTCGCTCCGTGGCGGCTCCTGGCAGTGACTTCTCAACCCAAAACAAAGGTGATTTCTGGCTTTCTTGGGGGGGGGGGGCAGGGGGGGGTCTTATCTCTTTTTTTATACCAGTGATAATAATAAATATATATATATTTGCGCTAAAAATAATACCCTGGCCTGAATAGATGATAAATGTTTTTGCTCAAGGCAATATGGGATATTAGGAAACACGCTTGTGACCCAAAAAAGAAAAAGAAGGAAGGGGGGAAAAATATAAAACAATGCTGACACCAGGACAGAGGAGTCTAATAGGACGCACGATAACATACTCAGTTATTTACCTTAGCAGATAAGTAATAAGTAATAATGTAGTTCCTCCGGGAATTCCTGTGTGCAGCAAAGTCCTTGATGAATATATAACAGTATTGTTCCTCCCAAACTTTCCTGTGTGCAGCAGAATCCTGGTTCAGGCAGAGTAACTAGTCCACATCCAAGGGAGGGTAGCGATTCACAATAGAGAGGAAGGCGGTTCTCTCAGATATTATGGTAGTGTAGTATCAGGTATCGGACGTTGTCCCGGCCGGTGACAATCGTCCTGCTAACCGACACCCTCACCGCCAAGTGCAGAGAGCGGCAGCGCCATGTAAAAGCTTAAGCCGGCAAGGTACAGCAACAAAAGGACCTTGTGAAGGAATTAGAAAGATTCTGAAACGCGTAGGTTAGAACTGAACTTTGGTCCTTTCAGCGCTTCTTAGCCGGTCACGTGATCTATCACATGACCGTGACGTCACGCAAGGTCCTGTTGTTACTATACCATGCCGGCATTGTACTATCCCTATATTTCTCTGCTGTATCTGTGCATCATGAATCGTGGTATGTGTTAAAGGGGGGGGCCCACTGAGACTCTTTCGCCCGGGGCCCTCAAAAACCTGGAGCCAGCCCTGGCCGCCACCCCCAGCGCCACAAAGCTGCCCCCATCGTGATGTTACTGCCCTCCCGATACGATAGCATCGGGCACTCATCTAGCTTACTAATAAAACCTATATATTTTAGGCCACAGACAACAAGTAGTTTCTTCCTCGGAGTCGGCAGCTGAATACGTTCCTCATAGACTCATCTTCCATAACGCTAATTCTCGTCTCATTTACCGACACTGGAATCGGCATTAGCAATACCGCAGGAGACATTCATTACACGTGACAGGAGAAATAACTAATTCATGATGAGGACGACATCTTCATCTTCTACTACGGCTCTAGAAACATATTTGTTGTCAGAGTTCCGACTTCGGCGCGCGCCTCCCGGCGCGTCCTCGGGTCCCGGCGCGTCCCCGCTCCCGGCTTCCAGGTTTCCTGGCGTCGGGCACCCGCGCACTGTGGAGATCCCGGCGCTCTGCCCCCTGGCGCCCACCGGCTATTTAAGATTGGGGCTTTGTCAGGTAAGGTGCCTGTCAACCTCGGTGACGCTGTCTCCTGCAGCGGTCACTCTGACTCTGGCCCCCTGTGTGTCTGCGCCTCCAGCGCTCTCTCCTTGTCAGTCTCTATTCGTCTCTGCCCTGGTTCTGCTACTGTGTGTTCCTCTGTCTGTTTGCCTCTTGCTGTGTCCCCCTATCCTGCCTCAGCCATTGTCTCCTCTCTGTTACAGCCTCCCGTCTGTGCCGTCCTCTGAGCCCGCCTCGCTGTCCCTCCTCCACAGTTCCAAGGTCCATCGCCAATCGGTATATCTGTGTATCCTCTCCTAGCTTACCCCAGTCGCCCCTTTGGTTCCGGCCGTCACGGTTCTACCCTCCGTGGGCCTGCCCCTAACACTCCCTGTACAGGGGGTGGTCATCACCTGGGCTGCTCGCCCTCGGGGGCTCTGGAGCCGTGACCCAGAGGATCCACTTCCGGGTTGTTCTCTAGCTTCCCCGTAACAGCAACCGTAACATTTGTCCAGAGTCCGTCACTGACTCCATCCCCACCGGCCGTCTATATGAAGGTTTCCCGTCTTCCCCACACTGTAATCTTCTGTCACGTTAGATCTTATGTCTGATTCACACACAGAAGTTTGAGGCTTTTATAAAAGCTTTTTTGTAAGAACATCAAGACAGAAGTTATTTGCTGCCAATATCTCCATGTAATCTTCCATATATTACATGAAAAACACCAAAAAATGTGTGAAAATATTCCTAAAATAATTATAGTGAAGTGTTGAGGCCCCAAATAGAAAGTTACCCAGTATATGGACACATTGAACCAATGTTAAAACCTCCACTATATTAAATCTTCAGGGTAACTATTTATAATCAAGACAATGGAATGAAGAAAATCAGCACTCACACCTTTTGGAAGATACTTCAGTCCTTTTTAATTTATTTGATTCAGGACAATGACAAAAAGTGAAACACTGCTAGCAGCGTGGCGGCAGGTGCAGTGATTTTCCAAAAGAAAAAGATATGATGGACAACAAACGTGTAGCGAAACCTCCACCAGGGGGAGCTGGTGAGGGAAGAGAGGTTACACACTAAGAGCAGCAACACTGAGCAACAGCACAGGTGCCACAGGTAACGAGAGAGAATGGTCAGACGAACCAAGTCAGTAACTAGCAAGAGCAGACGTACCAGAAGGAGCAGCAATACACGTAGTCAAAATACCAAGCCAAGGGTCAGAAAGCCAGAACATGAGCACGGGGTCCAAAACGTGAGGCAAAATACGTGGTCGGGGTACAAGCCAGGGAGTCAGATGCCAGAGAGGGAATGTAACAGCAGAGACGAATACCAAGAGACAGGGTCAGAGATCAGTCCGGGTGATACACGTGGATATCAGTCAAAAGCAGGAGGATCACCAAGGTACAAGGGTCAGAGGCTCTAAACTGGAAGCTTGAGCTATCACTAACAGTGGTCAGCAGGCTGTGAGAGACTGAAATAGCCCTACAAGCTCCAGAAAGAGGCTGAGGAGATTAACCCCTGCATGACCAGTCCAGAGTGAAGTCAGCAGAAAATAAACTCCGGACTGGACCATGACAAAACGTTTCATACTTAATTTGCGCTTCTACTGGTCCATGTTCCAGTGGTCTATGAACAAGGACCAGTAGAAGGACTGAAGTATCTTCTAAAAGGGGTGAGTGCTGACTTTCTCCATTCTGTTATCTTGATTACAGAAATAAAATTGAGGATGGTGGTACTGTGGGAACATTATACTGTTTGGGGGGATGGTGGTACTGTGAGAACATTATACAGTGTGTGGGGGCCAAAAAAGGGGCACCGTACTATGAGATTAATAAATGTGTCATGATCCAGACCAAGTTTTGAGTCTTATCTTCCCCTCTCCCAATCTGGTCATGTCCGTGGTTAACTTTTCTCTGCCTCGTTCTGGTGTCAGATCTGCTATTTCTCTGCGCTGCATCCTGAAGGCAATGTCAGTTATATTTTCTGCCTATGGCATTGAGTAGCTGACTCTGGTGATACCCTGATTTGTCCTGCTGTGTTTAGCTTACTTTGCCCATGTCTACTCCTTCCTCTCTTCCCGCCCCAACTCAGAGTAACCCCCTTGAATGTCACCCTGTCCTGTGGATGAGTGGGAAAATTATGTGGGAATTGATGCACCCACTGCTGGATAAGAGTTATCACCTCTACATTGATAACTTTCACACCAGCATCCCCCTCTACAAGACCCTCTCTGCCAGAGGTAGAGTTGCCTGCAGCACCATGCGAAAAAAATCAGAGAGGCCTGACTATGCCACTAATTGGGCAAATGCAGAGAAAAGGTAAAAGCCGAGCCCAACGCAGCAACAACATGCTGGTGGTCAAGTATAAGTGTTACAAGCATGCCGCTAGGTTCAGATAGGGGCGGGACAGGTCTCATGAATTCTTTGGAAATTTGGGAGACCTGTTACTCAGGGCGACCATGTACTGCAGCTTCCTCAGGCACAAGATGAATCCACTTGCTCACACAGATACAATTGATAGAGTCCTCATGAACATGAACAGTGTAGTTTAATGTCACAGCACATTTAGTACAATTCAAGTCTCTTAAGTACAGGCTTTATAAACAGTACAGCTGCTTCTTAGAGGCACATTGACTAACAGTCTCTTTTGATAGCATATTTCAGCACAGATCAAGACACTTTACAAAGGCACAGCAGTCCACAGTATTCCTTCTAGCTCAGTGTAATGGAGGAGGGGGGAGGGTTTGCTGAGGGAGATTATCCCTGTAACACAACTTCTTCCATTCCTTATTTCCTGCTCCTGATAGACTTTCTGAACTAGCAGAACAGGGGATAGCCCAACTCCACTCTGTAATGGAATCCTGTGTCCCTATGGTTCACTTGAATGAACTTTTGTGAGAGATCACTCAACACTCATCCCATTGGCTGCTGCCAGAGCAGTAAACAAGTTTCCCACAATCCCCCTGGGGCTCTGCTAACCACTCCCTGCCTCCTGTGACTGTTAACCCCTCTAGTTGCTAGATGCTTTTGAACCACAGCATTTAGCACTATTTTGCATTTCACATAATTACAAAAGGGATGTCCTTATCTTCACCACCATACACTGTGACAACAGCTCCCTTGTCACTGTTCGTGGTACCACAACACATGTCCCAAAGCAAAATTGTAACTTGGATTACAATCAGTACAAGGGGGGTGTAGATCTCTAAGATCTGGCACAACAAGTTAGCTGTGCGCATTGTATAGATGACACCGTACAATGTTTTTGTGCTGTTCTGATCTGCCGGCAATACGGGGACCATCCTTCAGTCTCAGGAGGTAGTCATCAAGGCCGTAATGTTTGGCACTCAGGAAGGTGATGGTTCCTGTTGTGAGTTCATTTTCCCTTTCACCTTTGATGTCTGACGAACTCCCTCTGCTGGTGAAGAGAGGTAGTGAAATTGATTGGGATGGGAAGAACCTGTCATCTGAACAGGCGGAGTGTGATTGGACATCTGGAATTTCTGAGTGGATATAAGGCAGCCGACGCCCTGCAGGGTTTGCTGGTGATCCATTCTGCTCTGAGCTCTGGCAGCCAGTTTTAGTTCCTGTCTACTAAAAGCTAAGTTTTTGCCCTGCTATTATTCCATGAGATTTTGTCTGGTTTCCTTAGTGTTTGTATTCAGCCAGTCCTGGTTGGGACTGGCTGAATTCCATTTTTGTCTCTGATCAGTTGATCTCTTTGCTCTGTTTTCAGAATATACCTGAGTGCTGATATAGTGATTTTGAAGTCTAGCGACTTCAGGGCCTTTTTTCCCCATCAGACGGTTGGGACATTTTTGTAGGGTTTTTTGCAGATTGCAGCCAGCATCTTTTCTGTCCTGTCCTATCTAGTTAGTTGGGCCCCATCGTTTGCTCAGCCTGTCTTTCTGTCTGTGTTTGTGTTTTCATCTGTATTTCACCGACAATACATGTTGGGGGCTGTCTATTGCTTTGGGGTCTGCTCTGGGGCAGTTTAGATTTCCCCTTTCTTTCTTTAGGCTTATGTAGTTCTCCGGCTGTGACGAGGGGTCTAGGGCACCGTAGGAACCCCCCACGGCTACTGTTAGTTGTGGTGAATAGGATCAGGGGTCTGCAATCCGATAGCTACCAACCTCTCCGGTTTTCTGGACTTAGCTTGTATTTTTGTTTTCTCCTCCTCCGGTGACTCATTCATAACAGAATCACCAGCCATACCGCAGATTCTAGGGTAATCAATAGCAGGAAAGAATTGTAAAAAAAAAAAAAAAAAAAGTGTCAGAATTTTTTTTTTGTGTATATTTTTTCCTCTATTTCTCTGAGGCCGTAGGAGGAATTTTTTCTCAATGGAGATTAAGCAATTGTCTGATCATGTGGAGCAGCTTACTGCTGAAGTGCGGGGAATTTCCGCCTATCTTGCTCATTCACATGCTGCTGAACCAAAGATCCCTACTCCTGATGTGTTTTTTGGGGATTGGTCTAAATTTCTGAATTTTAAGAATAATTGTAAATTATTTTTTGCCTTGAAGCCTAACTCATCGGGGAGCTACACTACCCTGGAAGGGGCATGATCAGGACAGCTGCCTTGGTCTTCACTGGAGCCTCTGATGATGTCAGGCTTGTGCAGTAGGTAGCTGCCAGGTGCCACTCCAAAGTGGTGTCTGGCTGTGGCTGCTGATCCCACTGGGGAACAGGACAATAGGACAGGTGTGACTGGCAGACAGGCAGGTGATAACGGTAGGCATGGCTGGTACTTAACAGGTGGGCATGGCTGAGACACTGGTAGGTGGGCACAGCTGAGACACTGGTAGGCAGGCACGGCTGAGACACTGGCAGGAAGGAATGGTGTATGGAATAGGTAGAGACCTGTTCACACAGGAGGTGCAGGTACTGGCAGGAAGGAGTGGTGTATGCAGGAACAGGTTTGGAGCTGTTCACACTGGAGAAAAACGCAAGGCTGTGGAAAGGAGCTGCAGTTGGTAGCAAGAGGTTGAGCAGCATCAGAAGCAGAACAAAGCAGAACGAAGCAGTACCGCAGGAGCGTGGAGCACCAGCAGAGCCACAAGGGTATGGAGCACAGGCAGAGCCGGAAGAGTGTGGAGCAAAGGCAGAGCCACAAGAGTGCGAAGCTCAGGCAGAGCCGCTAGTGTGCGGAGCACAGGCAGAGTCGCAAGAGTTCAGAGCTCAGGCAGACGGAGAGGACACAAGGATAGACACAGCAGGGAAAAGAGCCACAGACAAGGAGACTGACAGACAGAGGTAGGACTGAGTTCAGACAAGGTAATGGTACAAGACAAGGTACAGGAACAAAGACACAGAGACCCGGCTATACTGCCTCCTGAAGGGCAGAGAGGACAAGTATGAGACAAGGCAAGGAACAATAGCACAGGGACCAAGATATTCTGTCTCCTGGAGGGCGGACGGATACAAGGCAAGTCTAGGAACAGGGACACAGAGACCAGGATATTCTGCCTCCTGGAGGGCAGAGCAGACAGGCACAGATACAGGACTAGGAAACAAGCCTCCAGAGAAGGTGAAACACAGAACAGGACCTGGCAACTCAGCAGCAAGATACTAAATGAGTAAAGGCGTTGCTCAGGCAGCTACCACCGGGTGGAGCTGCCCTAAATACTAGAGGCCTCTTGGTAATTTGCCAGGGACACATTAGGCAGGTGGACCCTGATTCCATAAGAACCAGAGAGTTCTGGCGCCGCCCCCCTATGCATACAGCCAGGAAGCATGCAGAGAACATTCAGGAAACAAGAGGCACACAGCATGGAGTCGGCAGCAGACGGAACTCACAGTATGACTTGGAGCAGTGATTAAGTTGGTGTGTGGGGAATGGGAGGCCAAGCAGTGATGCCGGCAGGGTTGTTACACTGCCTTTAGGGGTGCATTATATTAGGGGCTGCAATATACTATAGAATCTGTCTATGGGGGTGCATTATATTAAAGGGAACCTGTCACCAGGTTTGGCTGATAAGAGATACAGCCATCACCTTTCAGGGCTGATATACATCTGTCTCTAAATCGTCCTGTAAGAGGAGAAAAATAACTTTTATTGTACTCACCTGCGGGGCGGTCCAGTCAGAGGTCCAGTCCGAATGCTGTATGTCAGCTCCAAAACGTGATGGCCATAACTTATATAGGCCAAAACTGGTGACAGGTTCCCTTTAAGGGCTGCATTATACTATAGAGGCAGCCTATGGGGGGTGCATTTTATTAAGGCCTGCATTATGCTATAGAGTCTACCTATGGGGGTGCATAAGAGAGCATTAGACTGTGTATAGTGGAGCTATACGGGAGGACTCGGGACATTATAAAATGTAAAGTGAGCACTTACTGTTATAGGGGAACTCAGGTTACTGTGACTCTCAATGGGGCACACAGAGGGCACTATTACTTTCTAGGGGGCAAAACATGGGCACTGATTTGTAGGGCACTTGCACCCGGCATTACTATATTCTAGAGGGTTGCTTTAGAATTTAGAGGTCACACAGCAGGTGCAGTAATAGGGACACATACGGCAGCAGTGGCTCAGTATTGGGGTATCAGCAGGGTGAGGGGTTTGTACAGGTTGGGAAAAGATGGTGACGGGGCTGGAATATGAGATGTGAAATGTGTCTGTGCTGTATTCTCTGCAGCCGAGTCCTGGCTGGAAGAAGTTGTCATATCAGTCTGGGCCAAATGGAAAAGACCGGAAAAATGGTAAGTCATTATCGGTAACTGTGCTGTGACCTCTTATATGCTCCATAGGACTGGTATCTACCACTGACCATATGGCGGTAACATCAATATTGGCCTTTATATAGAGATTATTTTCAGTAACAGCGCAGTCATCTTAGAGGTTCTCCTACATCCACTATTACGGTGCGTTACCCAGCTGTGATCAAGGTCACCTGGTTAGGGGCCACTCAGAAGCTTCACCCCCGAACCAAAACCCTAGATACACCTCTGCTGTTATGTCACTGTTCACACCACACAGAGACCCCAAAAGAGTCTCAGTGCTGAAGGAGTTAATGTCCCCTGCACCCAGTAATCTAAAGCACCTACCTCCACCCGCAGGGCCGCACTCCACATAGAGAATAATGGAGCCTCCAGCACCGACCTCCACCCGCAGAGCCGCACTCCACAGAGAGAATAATAGAGCCTCCAGCACCGACCTCCACCCGCAGAGCCGCACTCCACAGAGAGAATAATGGAGCCTCCGGCACCGACCTCCACCCGCAGAGCCGCACTCTACATAGAGAATAATGGAGCCTCCAGCACCGACCTCCACCCGCAGAGCCGCACTCCACATAGAGAATAATGGAGCCTCCAGCACCGACCTCCACCCGCAGAGCCGCACTCTACATAGAGAATAATGGAGCCTCCAGCACCGACCTCCACCCGCAGAGCCCACTCTACATAGAGAATAATGGAGCCTCCAGCACCGACCTCCACCCGCAGAGCCGCACTCCACATAGAGAATAATGGAGCCTCCAGCACCCACCTCCACCCGCAGAGCCGCACTCTACATAGAGAATAATGGAGCCTCCAGCACCGACCTCCACCCGCAGAGCCGCACTCTACATAGAGAATAATGGAGCCTCCAGCACCGACCTCCACCCGCAGAGCCGCACTCCACATAGAGAATAATGGAGTCTCCAGCACCGACCTCCACCCGCAGAGCCACACTCCACATAGAGAATAATGGAGCCTCCGGCACTGACCTCCACCCGCAGAGCCACACTCCACATAAAGAATAATGGAGCCTCCAGCACCGACCTCCACCCGCAGAGCCACACTCCACATAGAGAATAATGGAGCCTCCAGCACCGACCTCCACCCGCAGAGCCGCACTGCACATAGAGAATAATGGGGCTTCCGGCACCGACCTCCACCCGCAGAGCCACACTCCACATAGAGAATAATGGAGTCTCCAGCACCGACCTCCACCCGCAGAGCCACACTCCACATAGAGAATAATGGAGCCTCCGGCACCGACCTCCACCCGCAGAGCCGCACTCCACATAGAGAATAATGGGGCTTCCGGCACCGACCTCCACCCGCAGAGCCGCACTCCACATAGAGAATAATGGAGCCTCCAGCACCGACCTCCACCCGCAGAGCCGCACTCCACATAGAGAATAATGGAGCCTCCAGCACCGACCTCCACCCGCAGAGCCGCACTCCACATAGAGAATAATGGAGTCTCCAGCACCGACCTCCACCCGCAGAGCCACACTCCACATAGAGAATAATGGAGCCTCCAGCACCGACCTCCACCCGCAGAGCCGCACTCCACATAGAGAATAATGGGGCTTCCGGCACCGACCTCCACCCGCAGAGCCGCACTCCACATAGAGAATAATGGAGCCTCCAGCACCGACCTCCACCCGCAGAGCCGCACTCCACATAGAGAATAATGGAGCCTCCAGCACCGACCTCCACCCGCAGAGCCGCACTCCACATAGAGAATAATGGGGCCTCCAGCACCGACCTCCACCCGCAGAGCCGCACTCCACATAGAGAATAATGGAGCCTCCAGCACCGACCTCCACCCGCAGAGCCGCACTCCACATAGAGAATAATGGAGCCTCCAGCACCGACCTCCACCCGCAGAGCCCCACTCCACATAGAGAATAATGGAGCCTCCAGCACCGACCTCCACCCGCAGAGCCACACTCCACATAGAGAATAATGGAGTCTCCAGCACCGACCTCCACCCGCAGAGCCACACTCCACATAGAGAATAATGGGGCTTCCGGCACCGACCTCCACCCGCAGAGCCGCACTCCACATAGAGAATAATGGAGTCTCCAGCACCGACCTCCACCCGCAGAGCCACACTCCACATAGAGAATAATGGAGCCTCCAGCACCGACCTCCACCCGCAGAGCCGCACTCCACATAGAGAATAATGGGGCTTCCGGCACCGACCTCCACCCGCAGAGCCGCACTCCACATAGAGAATAATGGAGCCTCCAGCACCCACCTCCACCCGCAGAGCCGCACTCCACATAGAGAATAATGGAGCCTCCAGCACCGACCTCCACCCGCAGAGCCGCACTCCACATAGAGAATAATGGAGCCTCCAGCACCCACCTCCACCCGCAGAGCCACACTCCACATAGAGAATAATGGAGCCTCCAGCACCGACCTCCACCCGCAGAGCCGCACTCCACATAGAGAATAATGGAGCCTCCTGCACCTACCTCCACCCGCAGAGCCGCACTCCACAGAGAGAATAATGGAGCCTCCGGCACCGACCTCCACCCGCAGAGCCGCACTCTACATAGAGAATAATGGAGCCTCCAGCACCGACCTCCACCCGCAGAGCCGCACTCCACATAGAGAATAATGGAGCCTCCAGCACCGACCTCCACCCGCAGAGCCGCACTCTACATAGAGAATAATGGAGCCTCCAGCACCGACCTCCACCCGCAGAGCCCACTCTACATAGAGAATAATGGAGCCTCCAGCACCGACCTCCACCCGCAGAGCCGCACTCCACATAGAGAATAATGGAGCCTCCAGCACCCACCTCCACCCGCAGAGCCGCACTCTACATAGAGAATAATGGAGCCTCCAGCACCGACCTCCACCCGCAGAGCCGCACTCTACATAGAGAATAATGGAGCCTCCAGCACCGACCTCCACCCGCAGAGCCGCACTCCACATAGAGAATAATGGAGTCTCCAGCACCGACCTCCACCCGCAGAGCCACACTCCACATAGAGAATAATGGAGCCTCCGGCACTGACCTCCACCCGCAGAGCCACACTCCACATAAAGAATAATGGAGCCTCCAGCACCGACCTCCACCCGCAGAGCCACACTCCACATAGAGAATAATGGAGCCTCCAGCACCGACCTCCACCCGCAGAGCCGCACTGCACATAGAGAATAATGGGGCTTCCGGCACCGACCTCCACCCGCAGAGCCACACTCCACATAGAGAATAATGGAGTCTCCAGCACCGACCTCCACCCGCAGAGCCACACTCCACATAGAGAATAATGGAGCCTCCGGCACCGACCTCCACCCGCAGAGCCGCACTCCACATAGAGAATAATGGGGCTTCCGGCACCGACCTCCACCCGCAGAGCCGCACTCCACATAGAGAATAATGGAGCCTCCAGCACCGACCTCCACCCGCAGAGCCGCACTCCACATAGAGAATAATGGAGCCTCCAGCACCGACCTCCACCCGCAGAGCCGCACTCCACATAGAGAATAATGGAGTCTCCAGCACCGACCTCCACCCGCAGAGCCACACTCCACATAGAGAATAATGGAGCCTCCAGCACCGACCTCCACCCGCAGAGCCGCACTCCACATAGAGAATAATGGGGCTTCCGGCACCGACCTCCACCCGCAGAGCCGCACTCCACATAGAGAATAATGGAGCCTCCAGCACCGACCTCCACCCGCAGAGCCGCACTCCACATAGAGAATAATGGAGCCTCCAGCACCGACCTCCACCCGCAGAGCCGCACTCCACATAGAGAATAATGGGGCCTCCAGCACCGACCTCCACCCGCAGAGCCGCACTCCACATAGAGAATAATGGAGCCTCCAGCACCGACCTCCACCCGCAGAGCCGCACTCCACATAGAGAATAATGGAGCCTCCAGCACCGACCTCCACCCGCAGAGCCCCACTCCACATAGAGAATAATGGAGCCTCCAGCACCGACCTCCACCCGCAGAGCCACACTCCACATAGAGAATAATGGAGTCTCCAGCACCGACCTCCACCCGCAGAGCCACACTCCACATAGAGAATAATGGGGCTTCCGGCACCGACCTCCACCCGCAGAGCCGCACTCCACATAGAGAATAATGGAGTCTCCAGCACCGACCTCCACCCGCAGAGCCACACTCCACATAGAGAATAATGGAGCCTCCAGCACCGACCTCCACCCGCAGAGCCGCACTCCACATAGAGAATAATGGGGCTTCCGGCACCGACCTCCACCCGCAGAGCCGCACTCCACATAGAGAATAATGGAGCCTCCAGCACCCACCTCCACCCGCAGAGCCGCACTCCACATAGAGAATAATGGAGCCTCCAGCACCGACCTCCACCCGCAGAGCCGCACTCCACATAGAGAATAATGGAGCCTCCTGCACCTACCTCCACCCGCAGAGCCGCACTCCACATATATGGTTGCTCTGTGTGCACAGGACCTGTGATGAGGTCACAGGAGGGGAGGAGTCAGGGGTCACATGATCAGGCCCTCAGTGTGTGCAGGACTCTGCTGTGCTGTATTCAGCTTTTCTGCTGGAGTTGCTCCTTTAAGAACAGGGAACGTTGCAAACAGTAGAACAATTCCCCCATTAAGTGATTGGAACCTTCCAGATCTGGGAAAGATCTTAGTGATATTACAGGCGGGAGATTCCAAGAGCGCTGGATTTAGGGGTGATCCTGGTGGTGAATGAGCCGTGCGGCCTCCATCTTGGAGAGCGGCCACAACCCCAGACGATGCAGCGGCCGGAGCAATGTTAGTGATGGAGAGAATTTCTGCGAGCAGCAGATTAATGAAGAATGTTTTACCGGAACCTCCTGGGGCATCAAGGAAAACCCGTCTCCCATCTCCACAGGTTGTAGTTATTATAGGGAGCAGGGTTAGAAGATGAGGTGGAGCGTGAGTGAGGGTCGCCTCCTGCAATGTCCCAGGGTGGAGCATCTTCCATCAGACCACGCAGACATCTCTACATTTCTGCTTTCTCAGACAAGATGAGGTGCAGAGGGGACATTAATGAGGGAAAAATGGACTTTACTGAATTTACCAAATGGCGGCAATAAAACAAAGAGGGAAAAATGTTGCGGGGTCTGAATCCTTTCCGTATCCCCTGTATTCCATGGTTTCCCTTCATAGGAGCCTAAGGACTGACAGTGTGACGTGCGCCTGTGAAGACCACCACCCGCTACGGCCTTACATTGGGGTCGGCTTGTTTCCTGGTGTCGGATATCTCCATAATCTATACGTCTTAGGCTAGTTTCACACTTGCTTTTTTTTGCAGCGCGTTTTTCCCGCAAAAAAATGCATTGAAAAAACGCATACAAAAGCATACAACTGCTGCGTTTTTTTCAAGCATTTTTATGAGCATGCATGAAAAAAACGCAGCGTTTTTAAGCGTTTGTATGCGTTTTTAGTGCGTTTTTACCACGTTTGCGTTTTTTTCCAACATTTTTAGGTGGCCCCTCACACTACCCAAACCATGACTTTACTAACCCTAACCCTGACCCTAACCCTGACCCTAACCCTAACCCTGACCCTAACCCTTAACCAAATCATACTTAACCCTAACCCAAACCCTAAACCCTAACTAACCCTAACCCTAACCCTGACCCTAACCCTAACCCTAACCCTGACCCTAACCCTAACCCTGACCCTAACCCTTAGCAAAACCATACTTAACCCTAACCCTGACCCTAACCCTAACCCTAACCCTGACCCTAACCCTTAACCAAACCATACTTAACCCTAATCCTGACCCTAACCCTGACCCTAACCCTAACCCTGACCCTAACCCTTAACAAAACCATACTTAACCCTAATCCTGACCCTAACCCTGACCCTAATCCTTAACAAAACCATACTTAACCCTAACCCTGACCCTAACCCTAACCCAGACCCTAACCCTGACCCTAACCCTAACCCTAACCCTGACCCTAACCCTTAACAAAACTATACTTAACCCTAATCCTGACCCTAACCCTGACCCTAATCCTTAACAAAACCATACTTAACCCTAACCCTAACCCAGACCCTAACCCTAACCCTAACCCTGACCCTAACCCTAACCCTGACCCTAACCCTTAACAAAACCATACTTAACCCTAATCCTGACCCTAACCCTGACCCTAACCCTTAACCAAACCATACTTAACCCTAACCCTGACCCAAACCCCAACCCTAACCCTGACCCTGACCCTAACCCTAACCCTAAACCCCCTTAACTAACCCTAACTCTAACCCAAACCCCTAAATTCCATGGTTAAAAAAAAAAAACGCTGGTGCAAAAAAACGCATACATAAGCATGCCAATGCGCACATATGCGCACCCATAGGCTATAATGGCCATTTTTAGCGCAAAACGTGCGCATATGTGCGCATGCGCTTTTTTGCAGGGCCAAAAAATGCAACATGCTGCGTCTGGAAAATACCAACGCATACCCCAAAAAAACGCAGCGCATGAAAATCGCATACATGCGCATGGCAGCGCGCAGGTATGCGCACCCATGTTAAATATAGGGGAAAAAACGCATGCGCAGGTTAGCGTTTTTTTCCAGCGCTAAAAAACGCAAATGTGAAACCAGCCTAACACGCTGAGAGGTAGACGTTACTATCTACCATCTGCACTCCCTCCTGGCTCTTCATCTTTCTCTCCTTTTTCCTTTCCCCCTCTCCCTTTTTTCCATACAGTTGTGGCCAAAAGTATTGACACCCCTGCAATTCTGTCAGATAATATTCAGTTTCTTCCTGAAAATGATTGCAAACACAAATTCTTTGGTATTATTATCTTCATTTAATTTGTCTTAAATGAAAAAACACAAAAGAGAATGAAGCAAAAAGCAAAACATTGATCATTTTACACAAAACTCCAAAAATGGGCCAGACAAAAGTATTGGCACCCTCAGCCTAATACTTGGTTGCACAACCTTTAGCCAAAATAACTGCGACCAACCGCTTCCGGTAACCATCAATGAGTTTCTTACAATGCTCTGCTGGAATTTTAGACCATTCTTCTTTGGCAAACTGCTCCAGGTCCCTGATATTTGAAGGGTGCCTTCTCCAAACTGCCATTTTTAGGTCTCTCCACAGGTGTTCTATGGGATTCAGGTCTGGACTCATTGCTGGCCACCTTAGAAGTCTCCAGTGCTTTCTCTCAAACCATTTTCTAGTGCTTTTTGAAGTGTGTTTTGGGTCATTGTCCTGCTGGAAGACCCATGACCTCTGAGGTAGACCCAGCTTTCTTACACTGGGCCCTACATTATGTTGCAAAATTTGTTGGTAGTCTTCAGACTTCATAATGCCATGCACACGGTCAAGCAGTCCAGTGCCAGAGGCAGCAAAGCAACCCCAAAACATCAGGGAACCTCCGCCATGTTTGACTGTAGGAACCGTGTTCTTTGAATGCCTCTTTTTTTCTCCTGTAAACTCTATGTTGATGCTTTTGCCCTAAAAGCTCTACTTTTGTCTCATCTGACCAGAGAACATTCTTCCAAAACGTTTTAGGCTTTTTCAGGTAAGTTTTGGCAAACTCCAGCCTGGCTTTTTTATGTCTCGGGGTAAGAAGT
The DNA here is from genome assembly GCF_039654945.1 of Dendrobates tinctorius. Taxonomy (NCBI): domain Eukaryota; kingdom Metazoa; phylum Chordata; class Amphibia; order Anura; family Dendrobatidae; genus Dendrobates; species Dendrobates tinctorius. Next base: position 6,280,483 of record NW_027361731.1, on the reverse strand, counting down.
GGGGTCTTCCTGGGTCTCCTACCATACAGTCCCTTTTCATTCAGACCCCAATGGATAGTACGGGTTGACACTGTTGTACCCTTGGACTGCAGGGCAGCTTGAACTTGTTTGGATGTTAGTCGAGGTTCATTATGCAACATCCACACAATCTTGCGTTGAAATCTCTTGTCAATTTTTCTTTTCCATCCACATCTAGGGAGGTTAGCCACAGTGCCATGGGCTTTAAACTTCTTGATGACACTGCGCACGGTAGACACAGGAACATTCAGGTCTTTGGAGATGGACTTGTAGCCTTGAGATTGCTCATGCTTCCTCACAATTTGGTTTCTCAAGTCCTCAGACAGTTCTTTGGTCTTCTTTCTTTTCTCCATGCTCAATGTGGTACACACAAGGACACAGGACAGAGGTTGAGTCAACTTTAATCCATGTCAACTGGCTGCAAGTGTGATTTAGTTATTGCCAACACTTGTTAGATGCCATAGGTAAGTTGCAGGTGCTGTTAATTACACAAATTAGAGAAGCATCACATGATTTTTCGAACAGTGCCAATACTTTTGTCCACCCTCTTTTTGATGTTTGGTGTGGAATTATATCCAATTTGGCTTTAGGACAATACTTTTTGTGTTTTTCATTTAAGACAAATTAAATGAAGATAATAATAACAAAGAATTTGTGTTTGCAATCATTTTCAGGAAGAAACTGAGTATTATCTGACAGAATTGCAGGGGTGTCAATACTTTTTGCCACAACTGTATAATATGACTCAACTGAAAACGTTCTCATTGACTGTCAGAGGACTTAATGTTCCAGAGAAAAGAGCTCCAGTGTTTTATCAGATGCAGAAACTACACGGACATGTTCTCTCTCTTCAGGAGACCCTCTTTAGGGGCGATCATACACCTCAGTTACTAGCAGATATTATTCATCTTGGAGCCACAGTACAAATGCTGTCTCGAGGTCTAAGGTGCTGAGTATGGGCCGACACAAATCACTGCCGCAGACTATGTTAGAACCACTGTCTGACACGGAGGGGAGGTGTGTGTCTGATAACATCTCCATCTACTCCCAAATTTTGACTTTGACAAACTTCTATCTCCCTAATTGTGACCAAACTAAGACATGCTGTAAATCTAAACAAACTAAAACATTTTGTGGACGGCCTTATCATCATTGGAATTGACTTTAATGTTGGTTAGGACACTTCTTTAGACGCGTCCCTGGGCCGGAGTCACCAATCTGAAACATAAGCAAAAGCTTTACTAAACGTGCTCCGATCTCTCCAACTGGTCGATGTATGGAGGATGCTACATCCAGACATAAAGGATTATACGTATTATTCTCCTTTATACAATACACGGAGCCGTATAGCCCTTCTCTTAATTAGCCATCACTTGCTTACATGGCAATCTACATCTCAGATAGGTCCTGCTATATGGTCAGATCATGCTCCTGTACCCTGTAATCTGACTGTACCGGACTCCAAGGCTTCAGATGTTGGATCAGAAATGATAATCTGCTTTAAGACTCACTCGGTGTCTCAGCCTTTTGTGAGACTATAGACTCCTTATAAAATATGAGCATGATTGTGAGGAGCTGGCCACTCAGGGCCGGATGTAAGAGGTGGGTGGCCCGGGGCCCATTTTTCAAGGTGTTGCAATATGTAATGCAAAAACACAAAATGAAACGAACGCAAGTTTATTTACAAAAATCATTTACGCAGAGTAATTCAGGTAAAATCATTCATTTTTTCCAATCCTTGATTTTCATGCTGCAAAATCACTAATGATGTCACTAAAGTCCAATTCACGCAGTATATCTGACTCGATGCTCATTATAGCCAAATTTACAGGTCGGTCGTGCTTCATGGATGTCCTTAATCGGTTTTCAACTAATTTGAGTTTTGAGAAGGAACGCTCACCACTGCAGTTTGTTACCATCAAATTTAGATAAATCCTCAGAGCTATCTCAATATTTGGGAAAGTGTCCTGCACACCCTTTTCCATGATAAGCTTGAACATGAAAAGTTCAGGGCTGATTTCTTTTGGATCCTCGTCTGTGAATAAATTGGCAAATGTTACAAACTGACACAGTTCATTGATAAATCTAATGTCCAAGTCATCTGAATAAGACCTGATGAGTTACTCTGCTGTGGCCTTAAGCTCGTCTGAAGACAGTTCTTTAAGATGGCTAAAAAAGCCAAATTTGCTTGATATATCTTTATATGCTTGAAAACGTTGGTCAGGAGAAGGGATAAACTGATCAATGATAGGCAAGAAAGCTTCTCTATTTTCAGAAGGGCTGAGTTGTACTTGTGTAAGGGGGTGGCATTGTTATGGACCGTAGAGACAAGCTGCCACCTTAAGAAACAGCACCCCATTGGTTAGAGCAGAGGGACATTCTGCACTTCCCTGCTGTAAAGACTTTTTTGGTCTCTTCTGCCAGCACTGAAGAGGGGAGGGGCTGCTTTTCTGAGTGAGAGGCGAGAGTGGAGATTTCTGCAGGAATGAGATGTGCCTGATCTGTGAAGGAAAGACTTTGCAAACTATTCTGTGGAAAACAAGGTGGCTTTCCTATGCTGCCATGAGGAGCCACAAGGAAAATACAAGAAAAGAATCCAGAGAAGGGAATCCACCATTTCTAGGAGCAACACTGGACCTGCACACAAGGAAAAGACCACGTTGCACAGAGCTTCCAGGAAGAAATGCGCACCATCTTGCAAAGCTGCAGGCCCCTGGGAATGGACTGAGATACCAACGCTACTGTGAGTGTTAACCTCTTCTGTGCACATGCTAGGACTTAGGATAGGCTGCAATAGATAGAGCACGGGAGCCGTGTGGCCTGGTTAGCAAAGGCCAGATAGATTATAGTTAGTGTAGCATCATGCATGAATTTACTGTGTTGTCTTGCCAGTTGGATAAATACACTGAGCTGTTATAATTGGTGCTCCGTGCTGTTTGACAGCCCAGCTAGAGAATATTATCCTTGTAAATTGTCTGTTTCCATAGCATACCCCTGTTTCTGCATTTTCCTAAACACTGCATTCCTTGCCTGTAAATAAATTAACCCTTTGTTGTTTGCACCTCATCTTGTGTACCGTAGTCTCCCTGCATAGCGTTGGTCCCCCGGCCATCGCTTCAAGTGGCACTGCGAGCAGGGTTACTGTTACCAAGATGCAGGCAGCAGGTGGCAACGGCGAGAGTGCTAGTGTTAATGGGGATGCTGTGGGCATTGGTGGAACCCCTGCAAGGACACTCCCTATGGACTCCATATTTATTGTGCTTCCAAAATTTGGCGGCAATAATATGCTTCTGTCTGATTGGGTGTCCCGGCTGCAAAGCACCCTGAAGATTTATAACATCACCACAGACCTTGAAGTGGACGTTGCATTGACTACATTGGAGGGAGAGGCCCGTAAAAACGTCTGTCTACAGCCGGAACTCACCCGTATTAACCTGAAGGAGCTAGTGAAATTCTTGGAAGAGATCTACGGTGAGACTGCTAGAGTGGGACACCTTTGCGCCAAATTTTTCTCTAGACTGCAGTGGGAAGAGAAAGGGATCTCCCAGTATGCGACAGCACTTCAAGAAGTGTTGGAAGAAGTGCAGAGGAAAGAGACGGATGGGCTCGGTGGCATGGGCTCCAAAGACCGGATACTCTGGGAACAATTCATTCTGGGACTGCACAACACATCCTTGAGGAGAGCACTGTCAGAACGGGTCCGTGCAGATCCGGCTCTTTCATTCCATCAAATCATGGCAGAAGCAGTGTCCCAAACCAAGGAGGACAGCTACACGTCTGGAGTGATGCGTGTCCTGGGTGCCAAAACCAAAGGGGACCCAAATCATCAGGAGGCGCGGGTCTAGGTAGTGCAAGACTTGCTGGGGTCTCTTGTCAGTATGCAAGACAAATTAACCCGCATGGAGCAAAGAATGGGAGAACAACAGTCTGACCCATCGTACTCATATAACCACTCTTCGGCACGACCCATAAGGGATCAGTGGGTGCACGCCCCCTCCCGTCAGACATCGGAGACACGAAGACAGGCTCGGGGTGCCCCTCAGTTGAGAGGAGGCATCCAATGCTGGGAATGTGGAGGACACCTTGCCAGAGACTGCCGGAATTATGCTCAAAGCCAGCCGCAGCCACCGTTAAACTACCAACCCCCGCAGTAACATGGCACTCTGTGGGGGAGCAAGAAGAGAAGCCGCTTCTTATCATAATGAACATTTGATTGCTGGGATTCCCATCCTGCATGCTGAATTTGAGGGTGTTCCAGTGGATTGCTTGATAGATACCGGGTCACAAGCAACAACGATGCCAGAATCATATTTCAAGCAGCATTTTCAGGCCCTGGCCAAGCAGGAGAAGGAGACATTAATAATAATAATAAATTTTATTTCTATAGCGCCGACATATTCCACAGCACTTTACATTTCAGAGGGGATTTGTACAGACAATAGACATAACAGCATAAAAATAATTACATAGATTATAACAAATACCAAGAGGAATGAGGGCCCTGCTAGCAAGATTACAGTCTATGAGGAAAGAGGTAGACACGAAAGGTGGGTGGTAACAATAGCCCTGATTGTTTGGACCAGCCATAATGTTAAGTTTGCAACAGTACAAACACAGAGGGCTAATGGATGCATAAAGCATGTGGGAACATGATGCGGGGAACCTGGTTATGGTAAAACTTTTGGCTGTGCCACACAGGGATAGATTAGGTTAATGTGTTGAGGCAATAGGCCAGTCTGAATAAATGCATTTTCAGGGCATGCTTAAAATTGTGGGGATTGGGGACTAATCATATTGACCTGGGAAGTGCATTCCAAAGAATTGGCGCAGCACATGTAAAGTCTTGGAGACGGGAGTGGGGAGTGGGAGGTTCTGATTATTGAGGATGCTAACCTCAGGTCATCAGCAGAACAAAGGGTGCGGGTAGGGTGGTATACTGAAACAAGGGAGGAGATGTAGTGTGGTGCTGAGCCATAGAGGGCTTTGTGGGTGAGGGTAATACGTTTATACTGGATTCTGGAGTGGATGGGTAGCCAATGTAATGACTGGCACAAGGTAGAGGCATCGGTGTAACGATTGGTGAGGAATATGATCCTGGCTGCAGAATTCAAGACAGATTGGAGAGGGGAGAGTTTGGTAAGAGGGAGACCGATTAGAAGAGAGTTACAATAGTCGAGACGAGAATGAATAAGAGAAACAGTAAGAGTTTTTGCAGAGTCAAAAGTAAGAAAAGGTCGAATTCTAGAAATGTTTTTGAGGTGCAGATGACAAGAGCGAGCCAATGATCGAATGTGGGGGGCAAAGGAAAGCTCGGAGTCAAGTATGACCCCAAGACATCGGGCATGTTTCTGGGGAGTAATAGTGGAACCACACACAGAAATAGCAATGTCGGGTATAGGTACATTAGTAGAGGGAGGAAACACAAGGAGTTCAGTCTTTGACAGGTTCAGTTTCAGATATAGTGAGGACATGATGTTAGACACAGCGTTTAGAAAATCGCCGGTGTTTTTTAGAAAGGCTGGCGTGATGTCAGGAGAAGAAGCGTATAATTGGGTGTCATCAGCATACAGATGGTACTGGAAACCAAATCTACTGATTGTTTGACCAATAGGGGCAGTGTACAAGAAGAAGAGGAGGGGGCCTAGAACAGATCCTTGAGGAACCCCAACAGTAAGGGGAAGGTGAGAGGAGGAGGAAGCGGCAAAAGATACAGTAAGGGAGCGGTCAGAGAGATAGGAGGAGAACCAGGAGAGAATGGTGTCCTTTAGGCCAATGGAACGGAGCATAGTGAGGAGGAGCTGATGATCCACAGTGTCGAATGATGCAGAGATATGACATTGATATGGTTGTTTGCTGCCAATCAACAACCGATCCTGGTCACATGAGTCTTGTGGATGAATATTCAAATTTTTGGGCAAAAAGTGGGAAAGAAAGAGATCCTGTTAGTCCCTGAGCCCATCAAAGAAGATGTGCCTGTAGTACTGGGAATGAATATCCTATGAGAACTCGATCAGATGTTTACCAAACAGGGACCCAGTTATTGGAAGAAGGCTGCTACACACAAGCCTACGCAAGAAGCCCTTCAGCAATTGATCCGCCTTTGTGGGATGCAGAAGAGTGTGCCCTCTTATCAGACGATAGGAGTCATCAGGGCCGCAGAGAAAGAGCCTGCAGTCCTGCCTCCTAAGCGAGAAAGTATATTACACCTTCCAGTGGGGACTCATCGCAACCTTAATGGGCTGGAGGTGATTGTTCAGCATGTGTTAGGTGGAGGAGCAGACCAAGAAGTCATGATAGCTCGTACGATATCGGTGGTCCAGCGAGGACATGTGCCCATAAGAGCTTTGAACGTGGGCCCCGGGGAGGTCACCTTGCCGCGAAGGACAAATCTGGCCTGGGTGTACCTACACAAGGGCGAAGTGGTGAGTCAGAAGGAGATGTCTTTATCGCTGAAAGAAGTTTTGGGGGTGGACTCTGGCAGTTGTGGCAGGGCCCAAAGAGATTCCAACCCCGGAGTGGAATCGGCGGGTCATCCTGGATCAAATGGAAGTGGATGTGAAAGCCCTAGGCTCTGAGCATGTGCAGGCAATAGAAGCTATGCTGTGGAAAAATCAGGCCGGATTCACTCGTCACGCCGAAAATTTTGGCTGTACCGAAGCGATCACACACGAGATACCAATCGGGGACACTCGTCCAATTCGTGAATAATACCGGCAAATCCCACCCAAGATGTATCAAGAGGTAAAGACATTACTCGGGCAGATGTTGGATTCAGGAGTAGTGTAAAGTAGTCAGAACCCCTGGACGGCCCCGGTGGTGCTCGTCAAGAAGAGGGATGGGACCATCCGGTTCTGTGTCGATTACAGGAAACTCAATGCTTGCACTGTGCGAGACTCATACCCATTACCCCGCATCGAGGAATCCTTGACAGCGTTGGGGAAAGCCAAGTACTTCTCCACCTTGGACCTAGCAAGCAGATACTGGCAAGAAGCCATGGCAGAAAAAGACAAGGAAAAAACTGCCTTCATACTCCCTATGGGATTGTTTGAGCTTAACCGGATGCCCTTCGGGCTCTCCAATGCACCGGGCACATTTCAATGGCTGATGGAAAAGTGTTTGGGAGACTTTAACTTTGAGGCTACCCTGATCTACCTGGATGACATCGTTGTGTTCTCTGCCTCATTTGAAGACCATCTTGCCCGGCTTGGACAGGTACTTGGAAGACTGCGGGCTCATAATCTGAAGGTGAAGCCAAAGAAATGCCACCTCTTCGAGAGAGATCGAGCACCTGGGCCACATAGTGTCACAAGACGGGGTTCTATTCTCACCGGAAAAAGTGGCTGCTATCCAGAACTGGCCAGTCCCTTGAACAGTGAGGGAACTCCAGGCCTTCCTAGGGCTCGACGGTTTGTCAAAGATTTTGCAAAGGTGGCAGGTTCCCTGAATGAGCTGCTGAGGGGGACCGCCGGAGTGCCGATGACCAAGTGCATCCCTTGGTACCAGGGGTGAGATGAGGCCTTCCAGGCTATAAAGAATGCTCTTACTTCAGACCCGATTTTGGCTTACACCGATTTCGATCAACCGTTCCTGTTGTTCACAGACGGTAGCCTTCATGGACTCGGTGCAGTACTTTCACAAATAAAGGATGGACATGAGAGAGTCATCGGGTATGCTAGCAGGTCCATGCGAGACCGCAAAAGAAACCCCCACAATTACAGCTCTTTCCTGTTAGAGCTCCTGGCCCTGGCGTGGGCCATGACAGAGAAGTTTGCGAGCTTCCTGGCAGGGACCAAGATTCAAGTTCATACGGACAATAACCCCCTGACCCACCTTGAGAATGCAAAATTGTGGGCCTTGGAACAACAGTGAGTGGCTCGCCTGGCCAAGTTTGACTTTTCCATCCGTTATCGCTCTGCCACTGAAAATGCAAATGCCGATGGCCTGTCATGAGTGACGGTGGAAACACCAGTGCGGGGATCTCGATGAACAACTCAAAGAGGAAGAAACCATAGACTTACGTAAGTTCAGGACTAGTGTTGAGCGATACCTTCCGATATCAGGAAATATCAGATCGGATTGGATCAGACCGATACCCAAAAAGTATCGGATATCGCAGATTCCGATACCGGAAACCAATGCAAGTCAATGGGACAGAAATATCGGAATTAAAATAAACCCTTTCTTTCCTTGTAGGTTAATTCCACATGAAGGAAAACAACTAAGAATAATGTAGAATGTATTGGGGGAGGTGGAGGAGACATTAAAGGCATAGAGGTTTAGCCCAATCAAATGGAATAGCAGGAATTAATTTTTTTTAAGACGTTCGGAGTTACAAATATATTGACTATGTTAACCTTTTTTATACTTTGTCAGATATGTATGTTTCACTACTTCCATGCTCTTCACCTTCTTTTTTACTTCTCCCACACTTTCTCCTTCATGATCCTCAGCAGCAGCAGCATCTTTTTCATCAACTTCTTCACCTTATTCATCTTTTTCTTCTTCACCTTCTTCCTATTATCCTTTTTTTTTTTACATTCTTCAAGTTCTTCTTATTCAACTATTAATATTCTTCATATTCTACTTCTTCATCTTCTTCCTATTCTTCTTCTTCATCATATTCTTTTTTGTGACAGGCATTCCTGTAGTTGCTATCTATAAAAGTTTGAAGATTACACCTTCCGTTCTGCCTGTCACAAAAGATTTACAACAGGATTTGTCCGCGTTCAGTTTGGCCTGCAGCAGCAGGCATTTTCCAGGGGCACCACGAGGAGGAATGGACTCACCCCCATACACTGCTTAGTCTTCTTCTGCTAATAATTTAGATAATATCTTTTGCTCTGATTTTTAGTCTTATGCTTAATGTTCTGCTTTTTGTTCTTCTGCTTTTTGTTCTTCTGCTTCTTGGTCTTCTGTCTCTTGTTGTTCTGTATCTTGGTGGTTGTCTTCATGTTCTTTGTCCTCTTGGTCTTTTTCAGGGTCATCTTTTTGGTCTTCTTTGGGGTGGTCTTCAGGGTCATCGTCAGGGAGATCAAGTGTGATTACCAAAAACCATTTCAAAAAGCTAGAACTTGGAAATGTAGCAGAAGGTACAAGAAGGCTGAGGAACTGCCGAGAACCAGCTGACGGTACTGGAACCTGGATGGGTAGCAGAAGGAACAAGAGCCAATGGCACTACCGAGGACCAGCTGATGGTACTGAAACCCGGTTACTAAGCAGGAGGTACCTGTGCCAGAAAGCACTACCAAGGACCAGTAGACGTTGCTGGAACTCAGATACCGAGAAGGAGGCACCTAAGCCAATGACACTGCCGAGAACCAGCTGACGGTGCTGGAACCCGGATGGGTAGCAGTAGCTACAAGAGGCAATGGAACTACCGAGGACCAGCTGACGGTACTGGAACCCGGAGGGGCAGCAGAAGGAACAAGAGCCAATGGCACTACCGAGGAGGCAGCTGATGGTACTGGAAACCGGTTACTAAGTAGGAGGTACCTGTGCCAGAAAGCACTACCAAGGACCAGCAGACGGTTCTGGAACTCGGATACTGAGAAGGAGGCACCTAAGCCAAAGGCACAGCCGAGAACCAGCTGATGGTGCTGGAACCCGGAGGGGCAGCAGAAGCTACAAGAGCCAATGGAACTACCGAGAACCAGCTGACGGTGCTGGAACCCGGAGGGGCAGCAGAAGGAACAAGAGCCAATGGCACCACCAAGGAGCAGCGGATAGTATTGGAACCTGGTTAATAAGCAGGAGGTACCTGTGCTAGAAAGCACTACCACGGACCAGCAGACGTTGCTGGAACTCGGACACCGAGAAGGAGGCACCTAAACCAAAGGCTCTGCCAAGAACCAGCTGACGGTACTGGAACCCGGATGGGTAGCAGAAGGTACCCATGAAAAACAAAGTTGCAAGGCCACGAGCCGGCCGCAGTTACCGAAACCCACAGTCCTACAGGGGGTGCTTGTCCTATTGGCACTACGGAACCAGCCTTTATTGCCAGATCCCGCAGCCCACATAGGAAGCACCTAAACTGCAAGCACCATAGAGTCAGCTAACCCAACCGCAACACGACAGGACAACGTTTTGAAGGCAAAGTGACATTGACACTACCTGGAAACAGCTGGCGTGCTGGAACCAGACTGGGCAGGAGGGAGTACCCGTGCCAAAGACACTGCTGGGAACCAGCTGGCGGTGTTGGAACCCAGGGTCAATAGTACAAACAGTGGAGGCAGAGGCCTAATTGGAGGAAGTTTAAATTCAGTAGTAGTGTGAATGTGGCCAGAGCAGGAGACATTGCTGGACACACAGATGGGGATCAGCTGACATTACTGAACCTCAATAAGACTGGAGCCAATGTTGATTGTGCAGATGGCACTTCTGAGCAGCAACTGGCGGTGTTGGAGCCCAGGGTCAATAGTACAAACATAGTGGAGGCAAAGGCCTAATTGGAGCAAGTTTAAAATCAGTAGTAGTGTGAATGTAGACAGAGCAGGAGACATTGCCGGACACACAGCAGGGGAGCAGCTGGCGTTACTGAACCCCATTAACACAGGAGCTAGTGTTTTTCTCTGTGCAGATGGCACTTCTGAGCAGCAACTGGCAGTGTTGGAGCCCAGGGTCAATCATGGTGTAGGCAGAGGCCTAATTGGAGCAAGTTTAATATCTGATGTTGGGTGAATGTGGAGGTGTGGTGCCCCAGAGGGTTCAGTTGCCACAGAGGTACTGCACCTCCTCCTGAGGTGTGGTGCCCCACCATCCAGGTAAGGTGGGAACTCCTGACCACGCTCCAACATTCACATCCCACACAACACAGTAGTTCAGCAAAGCCACATTGCGGCTCCCTGCTTGGAGTGCAGCAGAGCACCTTTGGTGGCTCCCTGCTTGGAACACTAAATGTGCTGGGAGGTGGGTGGAGTTTAGAATACATAAAAGAGTGGAAAGGTTTAGAATTTCAGGGAGTTCAAAGTCAGTCAGTCAGAGAGTCACTCAGAGAGGAGTGAGGAAAGGAGATCCCTGGAAGAGGGATGGAGGAAGGAGGTGCTGCAGCAGACCTCAGTGACCTGGGTCTGCTGGCACGGAAAAGGAAAGAAGGAGAAAGACATTGAACTGAAACCTGATCTTCCATAAGAAGGAAAGACTAGTACGGAACGTAGTAGTAACAGGGAACAGAGGACGTGGGTTAGAGGAAGAACCCTCCCTAGTGTCATGATCCCAGTGCTGGTTTTTGAGCTGCACGTCAGGGGTTAATGTCTGGAGCTCAGTGCAGGTTTTGACCTGCACACCTCGGGTTAATGATTGTGGCCTCTTTTTGGTTCTGGGAGAGCTTCTTAAACCCCTGGGAACTCCAATCCCTGCCAGTTATACTTTTGCCTTTGGCCGAGTGTGGTGACCTCCGTGTGCCTGTGCCTGTTCATTGTTATAGCTTGTTTATATGGTTCTGACCCCCGTTGTGAGTTTGCCTGTTGATTCGGTACTGCGCTATCCTCTCTGTGTATGACTCATTGCCTGTTATCTGACTACTCTCTGCTCGCCCCTCTTGTACCTCGCAGCTATCTCTGTGTATGACTCATTGGCTACGTCCTGACTATTCTCCCTGTCTATGCCCCTTGGTAACTTTGTCTCACAGTTACCCTGCTAGGAGTTCTCTTGCAGCTCCTAGCTCTCTGGAGCTTTGGCCACGCCCCAGCAGTCACATGCTTCAGGTCTTGTGGGTCTGAAGTAGACACCTACTCGGCTGCTGCCCGCTTCACAGGTATCTTTGAGCACAGTTCGCTTTACTCAGGACACGCGCACTGGCTCAGTGAGCAAGTTCAGTGCAGTGTTCCTGACATTATAACTGACCTTGAAGTTTTTTTTCTCTCCTCACTTCTGCAGCATGGACCCAATATGTGCTTTATCTGAGCAGGTGAAATGCTTGACTCAGTCCCTGCAGAAGCTTAGTTTGGAACACCAAGCTCTGGCTCAGTCCCAACGGCGGGTTGAGGACTCAGTTCAGGGGGTGCTCTCCGCAGGCTTTCAGCAGGTGGGGAATAGAGATGTCATTTTAGTCCCACCTGAATCCCCGGTTAAATTGCCAGATACGTTTGCTGGTAACAAAGATGAATTCAGAGCATTTAAAGAAGGCTGTAAGCTCTTTTTCTCTTTGAGACCCCGCTCCTCGGGGGATGAGAAACAGAGAGTGGGGGTGGTTATGTCCCTGCTTAGGGGGTCCCCACAAGCCTGGGCATTTTCGCTTTCCTCTTCTGCCCCGGAGAGAATGTCTGTGGATGCGTTTTTTGAAGCCTTAGGGCTTATTTATGATGAGCCAGAGAGAGTGCGTTTGGCTGAGGACAAGTTGATGAGTGTCTGTCAGGGGGAGCACTCGGCCGAATGGTTCTATACAGAATTCAGACGTTGGGCAGCCGAGATTTCTTGGAGTGATGCCGCCCTTCCGGGGCTGTTCCGTAGAGGCCTGTGTGAACGTCTGAAAGATGCCTTGGCACTCCATCCTCCACCTGACTCCCTGGAGGATGCCATGACCCAAGCGGTTCGCATGGATCGCAGACTATGGGCTAGAGGCGTTATGCAATGGGAAACACCATTATTCTTCAGTGGAGATGAGACCCGGACTCTTCCTATGGCTATGGAGGTGAGCGCTGTCACCTGTGAGAAGGAAAGAAGACGCCGCCGGGAGAAGCAGTTGTGCTTCTATTGTGGGGAATCTGGACACTGGATTACTGGGTAGTAATCGAGGAGGCTACCCAGACCTTCAGGTACAATTTTCCTCACATGCAAAAATGGTGCTGCAGGTGGAACTGGAACTTGGTAATGGTCCGGTTCAGACTTCTGCTTTTGTTGACTGTGGTTCTGCTGTGAACCTGATTGATACCACAATTATGACTCTTAATAAGATAGAGACAGTCAGGCTTCAGGATCCTGTTAAACTTGTGGCAATTGACTCGTCCCCTCTTAAGTGGGTTCCTCTCATGTGGAAAAACTAAGTTGTCTTGTGCTAGATAACTTGCCTGCAGGACTGGTACTGGGGATGCCTTGGCTTCAACACCATAATCCTACCATTGATTGGGTTACAGGGGAGATCACTCAATGGGGATGCAAGGATAAATGTGGTAACCTGGGTCACCTTGTTAACACTGGTAAATCCGTATCTGTGTCGTCTGTCAGTCTGGAAGGTATTCCGGAGTACCTGAAGGATTTCGAAGACGTTTTTTCCGAAAGTGAGGCTGAGGCGCTGCCACCACATAGACCCTACGATTGTGCCATTGATTTAGTACCCGGAGCCAAGTTACCTAAGGCTCGATTGTTCAATTTGTCTGGGCCTGAGTGCCAAGCCATGAAGGAGTACATAGCCGAGAGTCTCCGCAAAGGTCATATCAGGCCTTCTGTGTCACCTGTGGCAGCAGGATTCTTCTCTGTGAAGAAGAAAGATGGTGGTTTGCGGCCGTGCCTCGACTTTCGGGAACTGAACAAGATAACGGTTAGGAACACTTACCCGCTTCCCCTCATCCCAGACTTATGTAACCAGTTAGCTGGGGCCCAGTGGTTCTCCAAGTTAGATCTCCGGGGGGCCTATAATCTGATAAGGGTTCGGGAAGGGGACGAGTGGAAAACTGCGTTCCTCACATCAGAAGGACTCTTTGAAAACCTGGTAATGCCGTTTGGGTTAACTAATGCTCCTGCTATTTTCCAGAATTTCATCAATGTGCTGTTTTCTGACCTGATAGGCTATTTTGCTATTATTTATTTGGATGACATTTTGGTGTATTCCCCGGACAGCCAATCTCACTTGCAACATCTACAGACAGTTCTCCAGAGACTCAGGGAGGACCAAATGTTCGCTAAATTGGAAAAATGTTCATTTTTTGTTCAGGAACTGTCCTTTTTGGGGTTGATTGTGTCCTGTGAGGGGTTTCATATGGATCCTAAGAAGGTGCTGGCGATCGCTGACTGGGTTCAGCCTCTAGATCTCAAGGGGCTCCAGCGCTTCTTAGGATTTGCGAACTATTATCGGAGGTTGATTAAAGGTTTCTTACAAGTGGTTAAACCACTCACGGATCTTAACCGGAAGGGCTCTGATGTAAAAAATTGGTCTGTACTCGCTAAGGAGTCCTTCTCAGCTATTAAGAAATGTGTCATGTCCGCCCCTGTGTTGGTCCAAGCAGTCCCATCCAAACCATTCATTGTGGAGTTGGATGCTTCTGAAGTAGGGGTGGGGGCAGTGCTGTCCCAGGGTCCGGCCACCCTTACCAATCTCAGACCCTGTGCCTTCTTCTCCAAGAAGTTCTCTTCAGCCGAGAGAAACTATGATGTGGGCAATAGAGAACTTCTTGCGGTCAAGCTGGCATTTGAGGAATGGAGTCACTTTTTGGAAGGGGCGGCTCACCCTATCACGGTTGTCACGGATCACAAAAATTTGGCATACCTTGAATCTGCTAAGAGGCTTACTCCTAGACAAGCCTGTTGGTCACTTTTTTTTCACTATTTCAGTTCTCCATTACTTTTCGACCGGGGTCCAAAAATGTTAAAGCGGATGCCCTGTCCAGAAGTTTTGACCCTGTGTCTCCCCCCGAGCAGCCATCCTCCATTCTTCCCCAAGAGGTGTAGTGGCGGGGGTCTCATCTGAGTTGGAACAAGAAATTCTAAGGGCTCAGGCCCTAGCTCCAGCAACCAGGCCAGGGGATAAATTGTTGGTTCCAGAGTTATTGCGGCCTAGACTTCTGCAGGAGTTTCATGAGTCTAGGCTGAGTGCTCATCCAGGTATCACGGCCACTAGAGAGGCAGTAGCCAGGGGTTTTTGGTGGCCTTCACTAAGGTCCAATGTCAAGAAATTTGTTTCTGCTTGTGGTGTTTGTGCCCGTTCCAAAAGCTCGCAGATGCGGCCGGCTGGGGAACTCATACCTTTACCGGTTCCTGATAGGCCATGGACTCATCTTTCCATGAATTTTATTACCGGCCTTCCACCTTCCAGGGGCAATACCGAGATCTGGGTGGTGGTGGATAGGTTTTCTAAACAGGCCCATTTCATTCCCTTGGCAGCATTACCCTCAGCAGAAACATTGTCAAGGTTGTTTGTGCAGCATGTGGTCCGATTGCATGGGGTACCCCTGAATGTGGTGTTTGACAGAGGTGTGCAGTTTGTGGCCCTATTTTGGAGGGCATTCTGTATGAAATTGGGCATCTCACTCTCCTTCTCGTTGGCATATCACCCGGAGAGTAATGGTCAGACAGAACACACCAATCAATCCCTGGAACAAATTCTCAGGTGTCTGACCTCCGCCAGACAGGAGGATTGGTGTGATTCGTTACCATTGGCGGAATTCGCTTTTAGCAACTGGGTGAGTCAGTCCACCAACATGTCCCCATTCCTGATTAACTATGGGTTTAATCCGCATTTTGGGGAGTTTTCACGGGTGGATTCCGGTTGTCCAGGGGTAGAGGGGTCCGTTCAACGGTTAAAAAACCTCTGGGTTGAAGTCCAGCGTAATATCTCTCAGGCCCTGGGGAGGTACAAATATTTTGCTGACAAAAAGAGAGTCTCGGGTGACATGTTTCAGGTGGGAGAGAAAGTTTGGCTTTCCACACATAACATCAACTTAAAGGTACCATCAGCTAAGTTGGGACCAAAGTTCATTGGTCCGTACGAGATTATGGAGATAGTCAACCCAGTGGCATATAGGTGATGGTGTGATATGTTATGTGGATGTCATTTTTTGTATATTCCTATTTTTAACAATTCCAGTTATTTTCATAGTGTTTTTCTTATTACATTGTAAGTCTACAGCCTCACTGTATCTGTCTCTTGATGACCCCCTGTAGTGCATTAATCCCTAAGGCCCTTTGTTCTCTTCTGGGAGGCAACTTGTTTGACTACCCCTGGACAAGGAAGGGGGTGGGGGGAAGAACAGCAGCTGGACAAGTTAGTTGCGGTAGAGACAAGATGGTGAAAAGGCTGCATTTCAGAGAGAAGGACCCATTTTTATCCTCTGGTGCTAGAGTGTTTTGGAATCTCGTTTCCCTGGACATTTTATCCTGATACTGGACTGCATTCTTTTTCTGGACTATCTTATCCTTTGTGTGGTGGACTGAATATGGACCTTTTCGTATTTTTGCCTGAATAAAGGTCTTGGAATTGGTCACTCTTCGCTTGCTCTGTTGATTGTGTGATACCAGAGAAGTACCCCGTGACAACTGGTGGCAGCAATGGGATCAACAGAGCGTCACCCAATGGAGAACCACCCACAGAGTGAGTACAGAAATTGGACTGTATGCAGTTTACAGGAGAGAGCCAGAGACCTGGGCCTGGACTACCAGGGACTGACTAAAGAGGCCTTAATCGATCTACTGGTGGGCGCTAGCCCGGCCACCTCCTCCCAGATGTCTGAAGGACGAGCACTGGAGACAGGGATCCCCATCCAGAAAAGCCAATGGTTGGTGTGGTATGAAGAAGAGATGGCAGTTCTGGGCCCCGGCGTCTCTCAGGAGTACAAGGAGGAGGCTGCCCGCCGGGCACAGCAGAGACAGGAAGCAATGGAGCTTGAAAAAGGGAGTAACGCAATGTGGAGTGTAACCCCAACAATCCGGGAGCCTGTACGGATCACCTGGACAGAGTTTAAGCCATTTGATGAGGCTTCTGGAGATGTGGAGGGGTTCTTCAAAGACTTTGAGCAGCAGTGTGCTGTGATGGAGGTGCCCCACTCTAGCTGGATGCGTTTGTTAGTGGGGATCCTGAACGGAAGCATGGTGGAGGCTTGCCGAACCATTGATGCACTGCGGAATCGGGATTATAACATTGTAAAGCGGACTATCCTGGATTACCATGCTATCACCCCAGACTCATATAGGGCCAAGTTCCGAGACCTCCCATGCACCATGGGGGGATCGTTTAGGATGTATCCACATAAGATGTCCGAGGCATGTCGGAGATGGCTGGAAGCAGAAAACGCCTTTACTGTGGAAGATGTTATACAGGCGTTCCTTATAGAACAATTTCTTGCCAAGTGCCCTGAAGAGGTACGGGAATGGGTCCGGGAGCGCATGCCGTGTACCGTGGATAGAGCTGCAGCCCTGGCCGATGAAGCCCTTACTATCCGGCCGCAATGGAGGAGGCTTCTGGACAATGAACCACGGCCTGCTCCCGCGCCCCATCCCCCTCCAATTATATCTGCCCTTCCACCTAGTCGCAAGCCGATGACAATCATGCCTCACAATCCTAGGCCCCAACAGTTCCGACCACGACCTGGGGGTATCACAGAGAGGAGGTGTTATGGGTGTGGGCAGCCTGGACATTTGCAGTCTGGCTGTCCCTCCAGGATTCGGAGGGAGCCCCACGCAGCCCCACCTCGTCCAGTGTATCTTGTACATTCCACCACACCTGAGGAAGAGCTACCACCACCCCCACCAGAGTGGACCACCAACCACGGTACCATAGATACCCCTCCTGGAGTGTACGGACTCCGGCCTCTGTCCTTTAGCTACTCAGAGCAACGGCAACACCACCTGCAGGATGTCTATATTGATGGATACAAAGTGTCAGGATTTAGAGACACGGGGGGCATTCTTGACTATCGCTGACCCCCGTGTGGTTCGACCCTAGGCAATTTACCAGGGTCCGGGAATTCCCATTGTCCTGGCGGGTGGTGCCTGCAAATATATACAGCGAGCTTCTGTGCATTTGGATTATGGTTGTGGAGAAAAACTGTGTTGGATTGGAGTTATGGGAGGACTTCCTGCAGATATCCTCCTTGGGAACTACATTGGGGAGTTACAGTGCCAATTTGTGGGAGCAGTCACCCGACTACAGGCCCTTCAAGCACTACGTCATCCTGACCCCACCGGGGAGCAACCATCACGAACCGCATCAGAGTCTGTAAGCAATACTTTCGCTGCTACTACATTGGGAGAGTCTTGGGACAGAGAGGAGTTTAGGAGAGAAATAGAGGGTGACACTACCTTAGCAGCCCTTAGGCGAAAGGCAGAAACTGGGCACATGGGAGATAATGGGGATGGCTTCACTCGAGAAAACGGACTGTATTATCGTGTAACAAAAGGCAGTGACCAGGGCAACCCTGACGCAACGACCAGGCAACTCATTGTCCCTCAGAAGTACAGGGCACAGCTACTTCAACTGGCCCATGATATCCCCTTGGCTGGGCATCAAGGGAGAAAAAGGACTGAAAAGAGACTCACCCAAAGTTTTTACTGGCCGGGCATCTCGCAGTCGGTAGCCCATTATTGTCGCACCTGTGATGTGTGC
The DNA here is from genome assembly GCF_039654945.1 of Dendrobates tinctorius. Lineage (NCBI taxonomy): Eukaryota > Metazoa > Chordata > Amphibia > Anura > Dendrobatidae > Dendrobates > Dendrobates tinctorius. The sequence continues at coordinate 6,262,215 of NW_027361731.1, read as the reverse complement.
CAGCGAATGCGGCATCCAGGAGCTCGACATAAGTTACCCCTGCAATCCCTGCCCATAATTGAGGAACCATTTCAACTTGTAGCCGTCGACATCATAGGTCCTCTGGCCCACCCCAGCAGGTCAGGGAAAAAATATATCCTGACCGTGGCGGACTATGCCACTAGGTATCCTGAAGCTGTGGCCCTGTCCAGTATTACAGCAGTAAAGGTAGCCGAGGCCCTTGTTACCATCTTTACCCGGGTAGGGTTTCCTAGTGAAATATTGTTGGATCAAGGCACTCAGTTCATGTCAGATCTGGTCCAGTCCCTATGGCATACCTGTGGTGTTCGAGCCATTCGCACCACCCCATACCACCCGCAGACCAAAGGACTATGTGAACGCTTTAATGGAACCCTAAAAAATATGCTGAGGGCTTTTGTTGACGTTGAAAAAGACTGGGAAAAGTACCTGCCACATCTCCTCTTCGCCTATCGGGAGGTTCCCCAAGAGTCCACAGGGTTCTCTCCCTTCGAACTACTGTTTAGCTGGAAGGTCCGTGGGCCTCTCACTCTTCTGAAAGAACATTTGGAGGGAGACATCTCAGATACCGGAATGCCCATTGTTCCCTATGTTCTAGAGCACAGAGACCGTCTCGCCCAGCTAGCTACCTTCGCTAAAGAACATCAGCGAATGGCCCAGTCCAGACAAAAAACCTGGTATGACCGTAATGCCAGGAACCGGGAATTTATGGAAGGACAGCAAGTGCTCATGATTACTGCTTCCCCTGCCAACAAGCTTCAAGCAGTGTGGGAAGGCCCTTATCAGGTTGTCAAGAAAATTAATGACACTAACTATGTTATTGCCCTGGACTCTAGTGGTCGACGACAGAAAACCGTCCACATTAACATGCTGAAAGACTACCACGACCGATCTCTGCCTGTTCTAGCTGTCTGCCACCCCCCTAGTGATACCGCCGATGACGAGTATCTCCCAGATCTCCTCCAGGTTGCCCAAGCGGGAGGATCACTGGAACAAGTGCCCCTGGGCTCCCATTTATCGGATATACAAAAGGACGATATTGTCGCCGTACTAAGGCCGAGGGCTGCTGCTTTCTCCTCAAAGCCGGGGAAGACTACTCTCACCAGTCATCATGTGGAAACCCCCGGACAATGCCCCATCCAGCAGGCTGCCTACCGGGTTCCAGAGGCTGTTCAAGGCATGATAAAGAACGAACTGGAGGAGATGAAACAACTGGGAGTTATTCAGCCGTCTCACAGTTCTTGGGCCTCTCCTGTCGTCCTGGTCCCCAAGAAGGATGGTACAACACGATTCTGCATTGATTACAGACGACTAAATGATGCCACCAAGAGTGATGCTTATCCCATGCCCAGGATTGATGACCTATTGGATCATCTGGCCAGTGCTCAATTTGTGACCACGTTAGACTTGAGGAAGGGGTACTGGCAGATACCCCTAACGGAGGACGCTCGGGAGCGCTCAGCCTTCATTACTCCATTTGGGCTTTATGAGTTCCTAGGAATGCCCTTTGGGATGAAAACTGCCCACGCTACTTTCCAGAGACTGGTGGATCGACTGTTACAACAATGTCAGGACTTTGCCTGTGCTTACTTAGACGACATCGCCATTTTTAGCACAACCTGGGAGGAACATCTTAAACACTTGGGCATAGTGCTGGACTGTATGCTTACTGCAGGACTGACCATTCGCCCTGATAAGTGCCAAATAGGGATGGCTGAGGTGCAGTACCTCGGGCATAGAGTAGGGGGTGGGACACTAAGGCCTGAGCCTGCCAAGGTGGAATCCATTAGCAACTGATGTAGACCCCAGACTAAAAAGCAGGTACTTGCATTTTTAGGAACTGCTGGTTACTATCGCAAATTTGTTTCTAATTTCAGCACCTTGGCCAAGCCCCTAACTGACCTGACCTGCAAGAACATGCCTAAGAATGTAACGTGGACGACGGCATGCGAGTAAGCCTTTTCAGCGTTAAAGACTGCCCTCGTCACTGCTCCTGTCTTGGCTGCCCCGGATTATAAACACAGGTTCCTCGTGCAGACAGATGCATCCAACTTTGGGATTGGGGCAGTACTTAGCCAAGTGAACGCCGCCGGAGAAGAACATCCTGTTGCTTTTGCCAGTCGGAAAAACTACTGGATCGGGAAGTTGCCTATGCCACTATTGAAAAGGAGTGCCTTGCCATCGTATGGGCGCTAAAAAAATTGCAGCCCTACTTGTATGGCAGAGACTTTACAATTGTTACAGACCACAACCCCCTCACATGGCTGAATCGCGTATCAGGGGACAATGGAAGATTGCTGCGGTGGAGCTTGTCCTTACAACCCTACAGCTTCTCCATCCAATACAAGCGAGGAAGCCAACACCAGAACGCCGATGGACTGTCTCGACAAGAAGAACCATAGGCTCCCCAGACCGACCTACCCCTGCCACTGTACAAGGAATTATAAATAACTGAGCAATGTGGACTAAAGTGAGCAGGTCAGAGGTCTGTGTAGACCTCATGGTGTGCTCACTTATTATGGGGGGGGATTGGTTGTGATGGTGTGATATGTTATGTGGATGTCATTTTTTGTATATTCCTATTTTTAACAATTCCAGTTATTTTCATAGTGTTTTTCTTATTACATTGTAAGTCTACAGCCTCACTGTATCCGTCTCTTGATGACCCCCTGTAGTGCATTAATCCCTAAGGCCCTTTGTTCTCTTCTGGGAGGCAACTTGTTGGACTACCCCTGGACAAGGAAGGGGGTGGGGGGAAGAACGGCAGCTGGACAAGTCAGTTCCGGTAGAGACAAGATGGTGAAAAGGCTGCATTTCAGAGAGAAGGACCCATTTTTATCCTCTGGTGCTAGAGTGTTTTGGAATCTCGTTTCCCTGGACATTTTATCCTGATACTGGACTGCATTCTTATTCTGGACTATCTTATCCTTTGTGTGGTGGACTGAATATGGACCTTTTCGTATTTTTGCCTGAATAAAGGTCTTGGAATTGTTCACTCTTCGCTTGCTCTGTTGATTGTGTGATACCAGAGAAGGACCCCGTGACAGGTTGCGTCTCCCCGCCTCCTTAAAAATATCCAATGTGTTCCATAAATCTCTGTTGAAATCCATAGGTTCTGTCAAAGAGGACGCCGAGCCTGTTGTTCCTCCAGTGCTGGTGGAGGGTCAATTGGAGTATGAGGTCGGACATATTGTGGACTCTCGGCGGGTGCGCCGCTCTTTGCAGTATCTGGTCCACTGGAAGGGATATGGACCAGAGGAGCGCTCATGGGTCCCTGCTCACTCTGTACATGCAGATCGCCTGGTTCGGGCTTTCCATGCCAAGTACCCGCGGAAGCCAGGGGGTCCAGAGGCCCCCCGTTGAGAGGGGGTACTGTCATGATCCCAGTGCAGGTTTTTGAGCTGCACGACAGGGGTTAATGTCTGGAGCTCAGTGCAGGTTTTGACCTGCACACCTCGGGTTAATGATTGTGGCCTCTTTTTGGTTCTGGGAGAGCTTCTTAAACCCCTGGGAAGCTCCAATCCCTGCCAGTTATACTTTTGCCTTTGGCCGAGTGTGGTGACCTCCATGTGCCTGTGCCTGTTCATTGTTATAGCTTGATTATAAGGTTCTGTTCCCCGTTGTGAGTTTGCCTGTTGATTCGGTACTGCGCTATCCTCTCGGTGTATGACTCGTTGCCTGTTATGTGACTACTCTCTGCTTGCCCTTCTTGTACCTCGCAGCTATCTCTGTGTATGACTCATTGGCTACGTCCTGACAATTCTCCCTGTCTATGCCCCTTGGTAACTTTATCTCACAGTTACCCTGCTAGGAGTTCTCTTACAGCTCCTAGCTCTCTGGAGCTTAGGCCATGCCCCCAACAGTCACATGCTTCAGGTCCTGCAGGTCTGAAGCACGCACCTACTCGGCTGCTGCCCGCTCCACAGGTATCTTTGAGCACAGATCGCTTTACTCAGGACACGCGCACTGACTCAGTGAGCAAGTTCAGTGAGGTGTTCCTGACACCTAGAAGTTCTAAGCGCAAGGCCGGGGCCCAGTCCCCGAGGTTGTATGGACACTAATGGTTTTGCAGCAGACACCGGTGGAGTAGTGGGCTGTAAATGCACTACTCCCATCTAAGACTTGAGGGCACAACAGCAACATTGATAGTGAGCCGGGACTCAGGAGTAAGGAGTCCCCGAACAGGCTACAGCTAACTGCCGTACAAGTAGAGTACTTGGTAACATCTGAACATCTGTCAGGAGGAACTCCAGTGTAACTCAGTACTAGGAGATCTTCACACTTAAGGGCGCTATAGAGGAGACGTTCAGAAAGGCACATGTTGGTGGAGTGTTGGAAGGGAGCGTCATATCTTGCCTGGAGGTCGACTGAGCCCCTGATCCGGAGGACACAGCACGGAGGCAGGCACCTGTGTGTACTACAGACTGTGAGTAAAGCTTTGGAACTACAAGCCCTGGTGTCCTCCATTCATTCCTGCGCCAACACCCCTGGTACCGCTACATATGGGTACCAGCTTCTACACTGCCTGCGCCTCTCAGCTACCCCTACATATACACTGCCCTGGGACTACAGCTCCACCTGTGGGTAGCTTCACCATCTTGGCTGCAACCCACTACCAGTCCCAGAGGATCTGCATGCAGTGTCGGCCTAACATCTCACTTGCCGAACACCACAGGTGGTGTCACGAACTATTCATAAACTCTATTCACCCCTTTTTGCCATGGAGCCCAAGGGCCATGGACCGGGTCACAGCTTCCGTGACAACTCCCATTGAGATCAACGGGCTCGGTACCGAGTACCCCGATAGCCCTGGTCGGGCGCTCCAGAGGGAGCAGGAGATATTGCCGGACACACAGCAGGGGAGCAGCTGGCGTTACTGAACCCCACTAACACAGGAGCTAGTGTTTTTCTCTGTGCAGACGGAACTTCTGAGCAGCAACTGGCAGTTTTGGAGCCCAGGGTCAATCATGGTGTAGGCAGAGGCCTAATTGGAGCAAGTTTAATATCTGATGTTGGGTGAATCAGGAGGGAGCAGGAGATATTGCCGGAAACACAGCAGGGGAGCAGCTGGCGTTACTGCACCCCACTAACACAGGAGCTAGTGTTTTTCTTGCAGACGGCATTTCTGAGCAGCAACTGGCAGTGTTGGAGCCCAGGGTCAATCATGGTGTAGGCAGAGGCCTAATTGGAGCAAGTTTAACCCCTTCACCCCCAAGGGTGGTTTGCACGTTCATGACCGGGCCAATTTTTACAATTCTGACCACTGTACCTTTATGAGGTCATAACTCTGGAACGCTTCCATGGATCCTGGTGATTCTGACACTGTTTTCTCGTGACATATTGTACTTCATGATAGTGGTAAAATTTCATTCAAATAACTTGCATTTATTTGTTTGAAAAACGGAAATTTGGCAAAAATTTTGAAAATTTTGCAATTTTCCAACTTTGAATTTTTATGCCCTTAAATCACAGAGATATGGCACCTAAACAACTTTATAACTAACATTTCCCACATGTTTACTTTACATCAGCACAATTTTGGAACCAAAATTTTTTTGTTAGGAAGTTATAAGGGTTAAAAGTTGACCAGCGATTTCTCATTTTTACAACCCCATTTTATTTTTACGGACCACATCACATTTGAAGCCACTTTGAGGGGTCTATATGATACAAAATACCCAAAAGTGACACCATTCTAAAAACTGCACCCCTTAACGTGCTCAAAACCACATTCAAGAAGTTTATTAACTCTTTAGGTGCATCACAGGAATTTTTTTGAATATTTAAAAAAAAATGAACATCTAACTTTTTTTCACAAAAAAAATTATTCAGGTTCAATTTTTTTTATTTTACCAAGGGTAACAGGAAAAATTGGACTGCAAAAGTTATTGTGCAATTTGTCCTGAGTACGCTGATACCTGATATGTGGGGGGGAACGACTGTTTCGGCGCATGGCAGAGCTCAGAATGGAAGGAGCGCCGTTTGACTTTTTCAATGCAAAATTGGCTGGAATTCAGATCGGACGCCATGTCATGTTTGGAGAGTCCCTGATGTACCTAAACAGTGGAAACCCCCTACAAGTGACCCCATTTTGGAAACTAGACCCCCCAAGGAACTTATCTAGATATGTGGTGAGAACTTTGAACCCACAAGGGCTTTACAGAAGTTTATAACGTACAGCGGTACAATTAAAAAAATCATATTTTTTCCACAAAAATGATCTTTTCACCCCAATTTTTATTTTCCCAAGGGTAACAGGACCCTAAAAGTTATTGTTCAATTTGTCCTGAGTACGCTGATACCCCACATGTAGGGGTAAACCACTATTTGGGAGCATGGCAGAGCTCGGAAGGGAAGCAGCACCATTTGACGTTTTTGGATGGAAATGAGATCGGACATCATGTCGCGATTGGAAAACCCCTGATGTACCAAAACAGTGGAAACCCCCCACAAATGACACCATTTTGGAAACTAGATCCCCTAAGGAACTTATCTAGATATGTGGTGAGAACTTTGAACCCCCAAGGGCTTCACAGAAGTTTATAACATACAGCCGTACAATTAAAAAATCATATTTTTTCCACAAAAATGATCTTTTCACCCTCAATTCTTATTTTTCCAAGGGTAACAGGACCCTAAAAGTTATTGTGCAATTTGTCCTGAGTACGCTGATACCCCACATGTGGGGGTAAACCACTATTTGGGCGCATGGCAGAGCTCGGAAGGGAAGCAGCGCCATTTGACGATTTTGGCTGGAATTGAGATCGGACAGCATGTCGCGATTGGAAAACCCCTGATGTACCTAAACAGTGGAAACCCCCCCACAAATGACACCATTTTGTAAACTAGACCCCCCCAAGGAACTTATCTAGATCTGTGGTGAGCACTTTGAACCCCCCAGTGCTTCACAGAAGTTTATAATGCCCGGGCGTGAAAATAAAAAATTCGTATTTTTTCCACAAACATGATCTTTTAGTCACCATTTTTTTTATTTTCCCCAAGGGTACCAGGAGAAATTGGACCCCAAAAGTTGTTGTCCAATTTATCCTGAGTACGCTGACACCCCATATGTGGGAGAAAACTACTGTATGGACACACGTCAGGGCTCGGAAGGGAAGTAGTGACGTTTTGGAATGCAGACTTTGATGGAATGGTCTGCGGGTGTCATGTTGCCTTTGGAGAGCTCCTAATGTACCTAAACAGTGGAAACCCCAACAAATGACCCCATTTTGGAAACTAGACCCCCTAAGGAACTTATCTAGATGTGTGGTGAGCACTTTGAACCCCCAAGGGCTTCACAGAAGTTTATAATGCCCGGGCATGAAAATAAAAAATTGTATTTTTTCCACAAACATGATCAATTAGTCCCCAATTTTTTCATTTTCCCAAGGGTAACAGGAGAAATTGGACACCAAAAGTTGTTGTCCAATTTGTCCTGAGTACGCTGACACCCCATATGTGGGAGAAAACTACTGTATGGACACACGTCGGGGCTCGGAAGGGAAGTAGTGACGTTTTGGAATGCAGACTTTGATGGAATGGTCTGCGGGTGTCATGTGCGTTTGGAGAGCCCCTGATGTACCTAAACTATTGAAACTCCCCACAAGTGACCCCATTTTGGACACTAGACCCCCCACGGAACTTATCTAGATGTGTGGTGAGCACTTTGAACCCCCAAGTGCTTCACAGAAGTTTATAACGCTCGGACGTGAAAATAAAAAAATCATTTTTTTCCACAAAAATGATATTTTTGCCGCCAATTTTTTATTTTCCTAAGGGTAACAGGAGAAATTGGACCCCAAAAACTGTTTTGCAATTTGTCCTGAGTAGGCTGATACCCTACATGTGGGGGTAAAACACTGTTTGGGCGCATGGCAGAGCTTGGAAGAGAAGGAGCACCATTTGACTTTTTCAACTCAGAATTGGCTGGAATTGAGATCAGATGCCATGTTGCATTTGGAGAGCCCCTGATGTGCCCAAACAGTGGAAACCCCCAATTCTAACTCCAAACCGAACCCCAACACACCCCTAACCCTAATCTCAGCCCTTACCCTAACTCTAACCCTAACCCTAGCCCTAGCCCTAACCCTAGCCCTAACCCTAGCCCTAACCCTAGCCCTGGACCTAACCCTAGCCCTAGCCCTAATGGAAAAATGGAAATAAATACATTTTTTTAATTTTATTATTTTTCCCTAACTAAGGGGGTGATAACGGGGGGTTTGATTTACTATTTATGGCGGTTTTTATGTTTGGCAGCTGTCGCACGCTAAAAGACGCTTTTTATTGTAAAAATAGTTTTTGCATCACCACCTATTGAGAGCTATAATTTTTCCGTATTTTGACCCACCGAGTCATGTGAGGTCTTATTTTTTGCGGGACGAGTTGACATTTTTATTGGTACCATTTTCGGGCACATGACATTTTTTGATCGCTTTTTATTCCGATTTTTGGGACGCAGAATGAACAAAAACCAGCGTTTCATGAATTTCTTTTGGGGGGGTGCGTTTACACCGCTCCTCGTGCAATAAAATTGATAAAGCGGTTTTATTCTTCGGGTCAGTACGGTTACAGCGATACCTCATTTAGGTCCTTTTTTTATGTTTTGTCGGTTTTATGCAATGAAAACTATTTTATATAAAAAAATAATTATTTTTGCATCGCTTTATTCTGCGAGCTATAACTTTTTAATTTTTTCGCTGATGATGCTGTATGGTGGCTCGTTTTTTGCGGGACAAGATGATGTTTTCAGCGGTACCATGGATATTTATATGCGTCTTTTTGATCACGCGTTATTACACTTTTTGTTTGGCGGTATGATAATAAATCATTATTTTTGCTTCGTTTTTATTTTTATTTTTTAAGGGGTTCGCTAAAGGGGTTAACTAATGGGACAGATTTATAGGGTGGGTCGTTATGGACGCGTCGATACCTAATATGTGTACTTTTATTGTTTTTTGTTTTTTTTATTTCCAAAAAATGGATTTATTGGGGGAATATTTTTTTTTTTTTCTAATTTATTTGGCGATTTTTTTTAAATTATTTTAACACTTTATTTTATTTTTTTTTAACTTTATTACATAGTCCCAGGTGGGACATCACTGTCCTGTGACAGATCGCTGATCTGTCACATCACAGGTCACTGTGACAGATCAGCGATCTGTCACAGGCAGTGCAGAAGGCTTCCTCATGCCTGCGCTTTGCAGGCACTGAGGAAGCCAGCTTCCTGCAGGCCCCCGAAGGCCCCCGTCGCCATCTTGGATTCGGGGGCCTGCAGGAAAGGAGGCCCCCGCAGCAGCGCTGCACATTGCGCTGCCGTGGGGGGCTCAGGGAAGCACGGAGGGAGCCCCCTCCCTGCCGATGCTTCCCTTTAACCCCCGGTACACCGTGATCATGTTTGATCGTGGTGTGCAAGGGGTTAACGTGTCGGGGGCGGTCCGTGACCGCCCCTAACACATTGAGCCGGGTGTCAGCTGTGATAATCAGCTGACACCCGGCCGCGATCAGCGGCGCTCACCACGTGGGCGCCGCTGATCGCGGTAGACGTACTATCCCGTCCATGGGCATAGGGTCCCGGGTTCCATGGACGGGATAGTATGTCGGATGTCAGGAAGGGGTTAATATCTGATGTTGGGTGAATGTGGAGGGAGCAGGAGATATTGCCGGACACACAGCAGGGAAGCAGCTGGCGTTACTGAACCCCACTAACACAAGAGCTAATGTTTTTCTCTGTGCAGACAGCACTTCTGAGCAGCAACTGGCAGTTTTGGAGCCCAAGGTCAATCATGGTATAGGCAGAGGCCTAATTGGAGCAAGTTTAATATCTGATATTGGGTGAATGTGGAGGGAGCAGGAGATATTGCCGGACACACAGCAGGGGATGCAGCTGGCGTTACTGAACCCCACTAACACAGGAGCTAGTGTTTTTCTCTGTGCAGACGGCACTTCTCAGCAGCAACTGGCAGTGTTGGAGCCCAGGGTCAATCATGTTGTAGGCAGAGGCCTAATTGGAGCAAGTTTAATATCTGATGTTGGGTGAATGTGGAGGGAGCAGGAGATATTGCCGGACACACAGCAGGGGAGCAGCTGGCGTTGCTGAACCCCACTAACACAGGAGCTAGTGCTTTTCTCTGTGCAGACGGCACATCTGAGCAGCAACTGGCAGTGCTGGAGCCCAGGGTCAATCATGGTGTAGGCAGAGGCCTAATTGGAGCAAGTTTAATATCTGATGTTGGGTCAATGTGGAGGGAGCAGGAGATATTGCCGGACACACAGCAGGGGAGCAGCTGGCGTTACTGAACCCCACTAACACAGGAGCTAATGCTTTTCTCTGTGCAGACAGCACTTCTGAGCAGCAACTGGCAGTTTTGGAGCCCAAGGTCAATCATGGTGTAGGCAGAAGACAAATTGGAGCAAGTTTAATATCTGATGTTGGATGAATGTGGAGGGAGCAGGAGATATTGCCAGACACACAGCAGGGGAGCAGCTGGCATTACTGAACTCCACTAATACAGGAGCTAGTGTTTTTCTCTGTGCAGATGGCACATCTGAGCAGCAACGGGCAGTGTTGGAGCCCAGGGATTACAGTTCAGGTGGTAGAAACATGAACACAACTGGAGACCTGGATACTGTTGCCAATCAATTATTTAATCTGGAAGAGGACTGGAAAATTCGGGCGAGATCCAGGCCTTGTTCATTTGCAGAAAAGTAAGCTGGTCAACGTTATCGGAGGATAGTCACATGCGACAGTCTGTTAGTACACCACCTGCGGCACTAAAGACGCGTTCCGATAGTACACTAGCAGCAGGGCAAGCCAGCACCTCCAATGCATACTGGCTAATCTCTGACCATGTATGCAGCTTAGAGACCCAAAACTTAAAGGGGGAAGAGCCATCTGAGAGTACACTGAGAGGGCAAGACATGTAGTCTGTCACCATTTGAGGGAAACGTTGCCTCCTGCTGACTGGAGCTGTCTGTGATGGTGTAGACATTTGTGGCGGGCACACAAAACTTTGCCACATTTGGCCATATTGGTCTTGCCTTGTGCTGAAGCGCTGCCTCTGCTCCCTCTTTGTGCAGAGCTTCCTCCACTGCCTTGACGCACAGAGCTGCTTTGTAAAGCACTAGCAGCACTGCTCTCGTGTGGAATGGAGAACATGATGGAATGCACCAGTGTGTCTTGGTACTCCCGCATTTTACGCTCCCGGTTCAACGGTGTTATGAGGCTTTGTAAGTTGTCCCGGTAGCGAGGATCTAGGAGGGTGTACACACAATAATCAGCCGTGTTGAGAATGTGGGCGATGCGGCGGTCGTTTCTCAGGCACTGCAGCATGAAATCAACCATGTGCTGCAGACTCCCAACTGGCCAAGAAACGCTGTCCCCTGCTTGAGGCGTCATCTCTGCCTGCTCTGCATCACCCCACCCTCGCTCTACATACTGACTACTAGAGCATTGTGTACCTCCCTCCTCTGGAGAGATGTCTTCCTCCTCCATTGACTCCTCCTCACAAAGTGTCCCCTGCCTAGGCCTTTGTGAGGAACCACGTTGCGCAGACTGTCCAGAAGCAGATGACATTTGTGACTCCTCATCCTCCACCTCTTCCAAAACCTCCTCCCTTAGTGCTTGCAGTGTTTTTTGAAGCAGGAAGATAAGGGGGACAGTCATGCTGACTAGTGCATCATGTGCACTCGCCATCCACATGGAATCATCGAAGGCACGCAAAACGTGGCAGATGTCCTTCGTAGAGGCCCACTCAGTGGTGGTGAAGTGTGAACGGCGCGCAGTGCGACTTGTTTGCCCTGATGCAGCTGGTACTCCATTACTGCTGCCTGCTGCTCACACAACCGCTCCAACATATGCAACATTGAATTCCACCTGGTGTGTAGGTCACATATGATGCGATGTTCCGGAAGGCGGAATCGGCGCTGCAGAGCTGCAATGCGCGATCTTGCCATGCTGGAACGCTGCAAGTGAGCGCACTCTATGCGGACCTTGTGCAGCAGTGCATCAAGATCCAGATAGTCCCTCAAAAAACTCTGCACAACTGTTATGATGAGTCACCGAAGGAGGAAAAAACAAAATACCAGCTAAGTCCAGAAAAACCAGAGAGGTTGGCAGCTATCGGATTGCAGACCCCTGAACCTATCCACAACAACTAGCAGTAGCCGTGGGGGGTTCCTACGGTGCCCTAGACCCCTCGATCACAGCCGGAGAACTATATAGCCTAAAGACAGAAAGGGGAAAAACTAAACTGCCCCAGAGCAGACCCCAAAGCAATAGGCAGCCCCCAACATATAATGACGGTGAAGCAAGATGAAAACACTAACACAGATAGAAAGATAGGTTGAGCAAATGATGGGGCCCAAGCTAACTACATAGGACAGGATAAGAAAGCTGCTGTCTGCCATCCGCAAAAACCCTATCAAAATGAGCCAACTGACTGATAGGAAAAACAGGCCCTGAAGTCGCTAGGCTTCAAAAGACTATATCAGCACTCAGGTATATTCTGAAGACAGAGCAAAAAATCAACAGATCAGAGACAAAAATGGAGTTCAGCTCACCCCCGGCCGGGGATGGCAGAACTTCCAAAAAAACAAGGCAAAACAAAAAACAACACTGAAGAGTACAAAGCAGAGCAGAAAAACTTAGCTTTGAGATGCAGGAATCAGACTGGTCTCCAAGAATCCAGCAGGAAAATCACCAGCCAGGAAGAAGGGCGTCGGCAGCCTTATATCCAGTCCTCAATTCCAGCCACCCAGTCATCAACTAGCTGCCCATGTGTTTGGTAATCAGCCTCACTACCTTTCTTCACTAGAGGAGGGAGTTCATCAGACCTCAATGGTGAAGGGAAAAATGAACTCACAACAGTACCTCCCCCTTGAGGAGGGGTCACCGAACCCTCATCCATGCCACCAGGGCGATCCGGGTGAGCCCGATGAAAGGCACGCACCAATCTTTCGGCATGAATATCAGAGGCAGAGACCCAGGAATTATCCTCCTGACCATAACCCTTCCACTTAACCAAATACTGGAGTCTCCGTCTAGCCAGACGGGAATCCAGTATCTTCTCTACCTCATATTCCATGTTACCTTCAACCAATATAGGGTCAGGAGGTGCCACCACAGGAACTACTGGTTCAACAAACCTCTTCAACAAGGACTTATGAAACATATTATGAATTTTAAATGTGACAGGAAGAGCCAACCGAAAAGAGACCGGATTAATAATCTCCAAAATCTTGTAAGGTCCAATAAATCTAGGCTTAAACTTAGGAGAAGCCACCTTCATAGCGATATTTTTTGATGACAACCAAACCATATCACCCACCTTAAACTGGGGACCAACAGTCCTACGCCGGTTGGAAAACCGCTGGGCCTTTTCCTGGGAGAGAGACAACTTATCCACTACTTGGTCCCAGATCTGGTGCATTCTCTCCACCACAGTGTCAACACCTGGGCAGGCAGAAGGCTCCACCTGCCCTGAAGAAAATCGAGGGTGAAAACCAAAGTTACAAAAAAAAGGTGACATCAAAGTGGCAGAACTAGCTCTATTATTTAAAGCAAATTCGGCCAAGGGCAAAAATGAAACCCAATCATCCTGATCGGCAGAAATAAAACATCTCAAATACGACTCCAAAGTCTGTTTTTTTCTCTCCGTCTGCCCATTGGTCTGAGGGTGAAACGCAGAGGAGAAGGACAACTGAATTCCCAGCTTGGAACAGAAAGTCCTCCAAAATCTAGACACAAACTGAACTCCTCTGTCAGATACAATGTTCTCAGGAATCCCGTGCAAGCGAACCACCTGTTGCAAAAACAAGGGCACCAACTCAGAGGAAGATGGCAACTTAGGGAGTGGTACAAAATGGACCATCTTAGAGAATCTATCACAAGTCACCCAAATAACAGTCATTCTCTGAGAGACAGGCATATCAGAGATAAAATCCATTGAAATATGGGTCCATGGCCTCCTGGGCACCAGCAAAGGCATCAACAAGCCACTAGAGCGAGAACAAGGTTTAGACCGGGAGCAAGTCCCACAGGACTGCACAAAATTCCTGACATCATGAGACAAGGCGGGCCACCAAAAAGACCGACTCACCAGATCTCTAGTACCAAAAATACCTGGATGACCAGCCAATGCAGAGCAATGAACTTCAGACATCACTCTCTTCCTCCACTGGTCAGGAACATACAACTTTCCACTGGGACAACGCTCAGGTTTGTCCTCCTGAAACTCTTCCAGAGCACGTCTCAAATCGGGCGAGATGGCAGAAAGAACTACCCCCTCGCCTAAGATGGTAGCAGGCTTAGTCACAACAGGAGAATCAGCAAGGAAACTCCTAGAGAAGGCTTCAGCCTTGACATTCTTAGTGCCCGGAAGAAAAGAGACCACAAAATCAAAACGTGTGAAAAACAAGGCCCACCTAGCCTGTCTAGGATTCAAGCGCTTGGCCGACTCCAGGTAAATCAAATTCTTGTGGTCAGTAAGGACCACGACTTGGTGTTTGGCTCCCTCCAACCAATGTCTCCACTCCTCAAATGCCCATTTCATGGCCAACAGTTCCCGATTCCCCACATCATAGTTACGTTCGGATGGGGAGAACTGTCGGGAAAAGAAAGCACAAGGATTCATTTTAGATGTCATAGGATCTTTTTGGGACAACACCGCTCCTGCACCAATCTCAGAAGCGTCCACCTCCACCTGAAACGGGAGTAAGACATCAGGTTGCCGCAAAACCGGAGCAGAAGTGAATCTTCGCTTCAGCTCCTGAAAGGAAGAAACAGCCTCCGGAGACCAATTCAGCACATCAGCACCCTTCCTAGTCAAATCCGTCAATGGCTTGGCAATACCAGAAAAATTAGCTATAAATTTCCGATAAAAATTAGCAAAACCCAAAAACTTCTGGAGGGCCTTCAAAGAAGTGGGCTGAACCCAATCATAAATGGCCTGTACCTTGGCCGGGTCCATTTCAATAGTTGACGGAGACAAAATAAATCCCAAAAATGAAATCCTCTGTACCCCAAAAAGGCATTTCGATCCCTTGACATACAGGGAATTCTCCCTCAAAATCTGGAACACAGTCCGAACATGTTCCACATGAGAATCCCAATCCTTGGAGAAGATCAAAATATCCTCCAGATAGATAATCAAAAATGTATCCACAAAGTCTCGGAATATATCGTTCATGAAGCACTGGAAGACAGAAGTGGCATTAGTGAGCCCAAAAGGCATCACCAGGTACTCAAAATGTCCCTCCGGAGTATTAAACGCCGTCTTCCATTCATCCCCATGCTTAATGCGAATAAGATTATACGCCCCCCTGAGGTCAAGCTTGGTAAGTCAGCAAGCACCTTTAACTCTGGAGAATAGATCAGAAATCAGGGGTAACGGATACTGATATTTAACAGTAATTTTGTTGAGGGCACGATAGTCAATACAAGGCCTTAATGAACCATCCTTTTTAGCCACGAAAAAAAACCCAGTACCTAAGGGTGAAAAGGATGGTTTAATATGACCCTTCTCCAATGCCTCCTTAATATAGGATCGCATAGCCTCGTGCTCGGGTACAGATAAATTGAAAAGCCGACCCTTGGGGAATTTACACCCCGGGTTCAGCTCAATTGCACAGTCATAACTCCTATGAGAAGGCAAAGACTCAGACTCATTCTCACTAAATACATCATAAAAGTCAGCCAAATAGTCAGGAACATCATGCGACTGGGGAGAGTTAGAGAAAACAGGAGCATCACTAAGGGCACAACGACAACCAGAACTCACCACAGACAAAGATTTCCAATCCAGAACTGGATTATGAATTTGCAACCAGGGAAACCCCAGAACAATGGTATCATGCAAATTATGCAACACCAAGAATCTGCAATTTTCTTGATGGTCTGGGGCGACCCGCATTACCACCTGGGTCCAAAACTGAGGTTTATTCTTCGCCAAAGGAGTAGCATCAATACCCCTCAAAGGGATAGGCGTCCGCAGAGGTGTCATAGGAAATCCACAACGTTTAGCAAAATCCAAGTCCATCAGGTTAAGAGCTGCTCCTGAATCCACAAAAGCCTTGGCGGAAAATGTGGACAGGGAGCAGATCAGAGTAATTGCCAGAAGAAACTTGGGTTGAACACCACCCACAGAAAACGTGTGTGCACAACGTTTCTCTTTTTTAGGGCAGACAGAAATAATATGCGAGGCATCTCCACAAAAAAAACACAGCTTATTACGCCTTCTGAACTCCTGACGTTGTGCCCTAGACAAAACTCTATCACATTGCATAGGTTCAGACATTTGTTCAACAGGTGGCAACATCTCTCGTGTAGTTTTGCGTTCACGTAAACTACGATCCACCTGAATGGCTAATGACATAGAATCGTCAAGACCAGAGGGAACAGGAAATCCCACCATAGTATCTTTTACAGTTTCTGACAAACCCTTCCGAAAGAGGGCTGCCAAGGCACCATCATTCCAGGTAGTAAGGACCGCCCACTTTCGGAATTTTTGACAGTACAACTCTGCCGAATCCCGACCCTGGCTTAATGCCAACAGGGTCTTTTCAGCCTTATCAATAGCATTAGGTTCATCATACAACAACCCCAAGGCTTGAAAAAATGCGTTCACATTATTCAGAATAGGATCATCAGGTTTCAAAGAAAACGCCCAATCCTGGGGATCGCCGCGCAGCAAAGAGATGACAATTTTAACCTGCTGCGCGGAGTTCCCCGACGAGTTAGGCTTCAAGGCAAAAAATAATTTGCAATTATTCTTGAAATTCAAGAATTTAGACCGATCCCCCAAAAATACATCAGGAGTGGGAATCTTTGGTTCAGCAGCATGTGAATGAGCAAGATAGGCGGAAATTCCCTGCACTTCAGCAGCGTGCTGCTCCACATGATCAGACAATTGCTTCATCTCCATTGAGAGAAAAATTCCTCCTACGGCCTCAGAGATATAAAGGAAAAAATATGCACACACAAAAAAAAAAATTCTGACACTTTTTTTTTTTCTTTTTTTTTTTCTTTTTTTTCTCCTTTCTGCAGTTCTCTCCTGCTATTGAGTACCCTAGGATCTGCGGTATGGCTGGTGATTCTGTTATGATGAGTCACCGAAGGAGGAAAAAACAAAATACCAGCTAAGTCCAGAAAAACCCGAGAGGTTGGCAGCTATCGGATTGCAGACCCCTGAACCTATCCACAACAACTAGCAGTCGCCGTGGGGGGTTCCTACGGTGCCCTAGACCCCTCGATCACAGCCGGAGAACTATATAGCCTAAAGACAGAAAGGGGAAAAACTAAACTGCCCCAGAGCAGACCCCAAAGCAATAGGCAGCCCCCAACATATAATGACGGTGAAGCAAGATGAAAACACTAACACAGATAGAAAGATAGGTTGAGCAAATGATGGGGCCCAAGCTAACTACATGAGACAGGATAGGAAAGCTGCTGTCTGCCATCCGCAAAAACCCTATCAAAATGAGCCAACCGACTGATAGGAAAAACAGGCCCTGAAGTCGCTAGGCTTCAAAAGACTATATCAGCACTCAGGTATATTCTGAAGACAGAGCAAAAAATCAACAGATCAGAGACAAAAATGGAGTTCAGCTCACCCCCGGCCAGGGATGGCAGAACTCCCAAAAAAACAAGGCAAAACAAAAAAACAACACTGAAGAGTACAAAGCAGAGCAGAAAAACTTAGCTTTTGTCATGGTCACGTGTCTCTGGACGCAGCGGTTACCGCAAGGCGAACCCATAACACACGTGACCCTGGAAACACCGCCTCCAGTGGGGCGCATTTAAATAATAAAACGTGCAGGTGGATACGCCGCCTCCACCTGGCGAATTTAGGTATTACACGTTATACAATAATTCTGGAAACCCCGCCTCCAGTAAGGCGAATTTAAATAATAAGGGGGAACCTGGGAAACATTAACAATGGTGGGCCCTGCGATAGGGAATGGGGAGATGGAGACCACCTAAGCTCCCCTGAGCCAGTGTCCCTGCACTCCTAACATTCCCTATACAGGCTCCGCGCCTGTCGCCGCATGCGAACCTTAACCCCTTGCTCGCCCTGACCCTAAACCCTCACTAGGGAATGGGTCGGTGCGGAGACTAATCCCACCACTGCACTAATAACACACATGAGGAAAGAGACAATACAGGGGGAACACCTCTTAGCTTTGCTCTGTTGCGTGCGCTCCTAGCAACAGAGCCCACCACCTGCGTGCATCTTCTCCTCCACCTGGATCCATCACCATAACAGGATCCTTCACCTTAGTGCAGCCTTGGAGCAGAGTCCACCACCAGTTGCTGCTGCTTAGTAACAGAGTCCCCAAGATGAGTCCAGCTTCTGCCACGAAGTCGAGCATGCTTGAGTCCAGCTCAGCAGCCAAGTCCCACATGGTGAGTGCCACTCTCCATAGTCGCCACTCCACCAGTCCATGCAGACACTTCCCGCCGACACCATCACTGCGACCCCACCACGCCATGCCAGCCCTTCGTCCAGACACCATAGCTGAAACACGTCCCCCCTGGCTAAGCTGCGCAGGACTCCTCTCCAGCTTCATCCTTCCACCAGGCTCTCAAACTCAGAGTGAACACAATCTCACAATATCACAGGCAGTGATTGCACACCCCTAGCACACCTTTATAGGGTGTCACACCTGATACATAATTAAGTGCACAAAAACCTAAAGTGCAATACCACTAACCACCACCGGGGACAGTCAAGACACCTTGGAACTTTCCAAAGTAAAAAAAGTTCACCCAGTGCAATTTAAAACTGTCAGATCATGACAGTACCCCCTCCTTAATGAGGGGCCTCTGGACCCTCAAGACCACCCCTCATTAGGGAAATACCTACAGCGGGGACGCCCAGATCCTGAGTTTACCCCACCACTACCTGACACTTCAGGTTTATGACAAACGCACCGCTGGTATTGGCAATATATGTTCATTTTGGAGGCACCACTCATCTCCACAGCGCCGACCTGGGGAACGAGTTTATGTATGTGTATGTTTGTTTGTTATGAGCTGATTAGGCTCCACAACACATTTCCACAAGATGATTTTTGGTGGCACCCATACACGCTCGTTCACACACAGGTCCGGACCTGAACGTTTATTGCACACATTTGTTTGTCATAAATTTGGTGAACTCATTCTGGACTCGACAACAGAGGCGTCCCCCTGTGTCACCACACTCACACCCCCGCTATTCACCAAGGGACACCACCCTCCAACCCTTTCACCATGAGGCCTGCGCCTCCAGGGTTGGCCAATGGGGAGGGTTGAGATTTGTCCCTACTCCCCCGCAGCACACCTGCTGCACACACCAGGAGGAGAAGGGGACGGGAAATGGAGGAAATATACACTCGCTGGTCGCCTCCACACAACCAGGAGGGCGGCTTCTTCGATGGTATAGAAGATTTGGCGTAAACCCCGCGGACTATCACACCAGTCAGTTCACCACAGGGGCGTACCCCTTCACCTCGGGGAATACCAGGCAGCTCCATGGGGCACCATTCCTCCCACCTGCCTGGGTGCGCCCGCATGCATGAACCAGTCCCGCTCCCCAGCAGCAACTCTAGGGGGCTTTAGCCAGACCGCAGCCGCCATTTTTTTTTTATTATTTTCTGGTTAGCTGAGCAGAGGCCCCAGACCCTGATAACTGCTGCTGCAGCGTCACTAACACACCTTGCCACTCCCCACACCTCAGTGAGGCCCGGCAGCAGTTACTAACAGGTCTCCACATGGCCAAGGCTCACCAGAAAAAAAAAAACTGTATGGCCTGTGATAATGTCATGGTCACGTGTCTCTGGACGCAGCGGTTACCGCAAGGCGAACCCATAACACACGTGACCCTGGAAACACCGCCTCCAGTGGGGCGCATTTAAATAATAAAACGTGCAGGTGGATACGCCGCCTCCACCTGGCGAATTTAGGTATTACACGTTATACAATAATTCTGGAAACCCCGCCTCCAGTAAGGCGAATTTAAATAATAAGGGGGAACCTGGGAAACATTAACAATGGTGGGCCCTGCGATAGGGAATGGGGAGATGGAGACCACCTAAGCTCCCCTGAGCCAGTGTCCCTGCACTCCTAACATTCCCTATACAGGCTCCGCGCCTGTCGCCGCACGCGAACCTTAACCCCTTGCTCGCCCTGACCCTAAACCCTCACTAGGGAATGGGTCGGTGCGGAGACTAATCCCACCACTGCACTAATAACACACATGAGGAAAGAGACAATACAGGGGAAACACCACTTAGCTTTATGCTCTGTGCTTATGCTCCTGCAACAGAGCCCTCCACCTGCGTGCGTCTTCTCCTCCACCCGGATCCATCACCATAACAGGATCCTTCACCATAGTGCCTTCCTTGGAGCAGAGTCCACCACCAGTTGCTGCTGCTTAGTAACAGAGTCCCAAGGATGAGTTCAGCTTCTGCCACGAAGGCAAGCATGCTTGAGTCCAGCTCAGCAGCCAAGTCCCACATGGTGAGTGCCACTCTCCATAGTCGCCACTCCACCAGTCCATGCAGACACTTCCTGCCGACACCATCACTGCGACCCCACCACGCCATGCAAGCCCTTCGTCCAGACACCATAGCTGACACACGTCCCCCCTGGCTAAGCTGCGCAGGACTCCTCTCCAGCTCCATCCTTCCACCAGGCTCTCAAACTCAGAGTGAACACAATCTCACAATATCACAGGCAGTGATTGCACACCCCTAGCACACCTTTATAGGGTGTCACACCTGATACATAATTAAGTGCACAAAAACCTAAAGTGCAATACCACTAACCACCACCGGGGACAGTCAAGACATCTTGGAACTTTCCAAAGTAAAAAAAGTTCACCCAGTGCAATTTAAAACTGTCAGATCATGACAGCTTTGAGATGCAGGAATCAGACTGGTCTCCAAGAATCCAGCAGGAAAATCACCAGCCAGGAGGAAGGGCATCGGCAGCCTTATATCCAGTCCTCAATTCCAGCCACCCAGTCATCAACTAGCTGCCCATGTGTTTGGTAATCAGCCTCACTACCTTCCTTCACCAGAGGAGGGAGTTCATCAGACCTCAATGGTGAAGGGAAAAATGAACTCACAACACACGACCAAGTTGAGCACATGTGCCAGACATGGGATGTGAGTGAGGTTGCCTAGGCCCAGAGCTGCCACCAGATTTTGGCCATTGTCACACACTACCAAGCCTGGCTGGAGATTCGCTGGCACAAACCACACGTCGCTCTCCTGCTTGATGGCATTCCAGAGCTCCTGCGCTGTGTGGCTTCGATTCCCCAAAGAAATTAATTTCAGTACGGCCTGTTGACGTTTGGCCACGGCTGTGCTCATATCGGTCGTAACAGGTAAGCGTTCACGGGTCCATGTGGAGGTAGACCGTGACGGCTCCTGCAGTGCTGATTCAGAGGAACTGGAGTATGAGGAGGAGTCAATGTGTACAGACTGGATTCCTGCAACCCTTGGAGTTGGCAGAACACGTACAGCGCCACTCTCAAGATCTGTACCCGGCTCCACAACATTTACCCAATGAGCAGTGAGGGAAAGGTATCGTCCCTGTCCATGGTTACTGGTCCAGGCATCGGTGGTCAGGTAGACCTTGCTACTGACGGCGTTTAGTAGCGCATGTTTAATTTTTCCCTCCACATGCTTTTGCAGGGCAGGGACGGCTTGCCTGCTGAAATAAAAGCGGCTGGGCACGGTGTATTGTGGGACTGCCAATGCCATGAAGTTACGGAAGGTGTCAGTCTCCACCAGCCTGAATGAGAGCATTTCATGGGACAGTAGTTTTGCAATGCCAGCATTCAGAGCCTGTGCTCGGGGATGGTTTGCCGAGTATGGCCACCTTTTCTCCCATGCCTGTGCTACCGATGGCTGTAGAGTGACCTGGGAGTGTGAGGATGACAGGGAACGTGTTGCTGTGGGTGTAATTACACTGGGTCTCTGTACAACAGTGCCAGAGGTTCTTCCATGGCGATCCTGTGAGGAAGCCGAACCAGCTGTGTGTGAGCTGGAGGAAGAGGCTACAACATGAGCTGAAGAGGTGGTAGGTGGTGCTGTAGGTTGGCCTACGTCTTCAGTGTGTCTTTGTAACTCCACCACGTGCTTGGTCCGCACATGTTTCCACATATTTGTGGTATTGAGGTTGCTGACACTTTTCCCTCTTTTGACTTTCTGATTACACAGCTTGCATTTGACAAAGCAAATATCATCTGCAACTGTGTCAAAAAAAGGACCACGCACTGCAAGTTCTGGGAGCGCCCATTTTGGGTTTTGGAAGAGGAATGCTCCTAATGGGTGCCGAAGTGGAGGCTACAGGCAACCAAGTCTGCCCCCTCCCTCTCCCTCCTTGGCCGTTCAGGGAATCTCTTCCTCAGAGCTGCTCCCTCCAACTTCCTGTTCCTCACGCTATGATGGGTCAAGGACCTCATCATCTACACTACCCTCTTCAAACACCTGCTTCTCCTGGGTATTCTCGCCAGCATCATCAGATGCGTATTGAGGTGTGCTGACCATAGGCACAGGCCCACCCGCCTCTTCAGATTCAGAGAGACAAAGCTGTTGTGCATCACTGCATACTCCCTCTTCTTCACATTCTAGAATGCTGCTTGGCTGGCCCCCTCTTTCCAAGCCAAGAGATTCAGAGAACAGAAGTAGAGATGGCTCCTGTCCAGGGCTCTCTGACTGCCTGGGCAATTTGGCATGTGGTGAAGAGACAGATGGTTGTTCTTCAGTGCTCTGGACCTGAGAGGATGTGGAAGTAATTGAAGTCGATGCGTTAGCTGCCATCCATCCGACAACAGCTTCAATTTGTTCCTCCCGCAGCAGTGGGGTACGGCGAGCTCCTACAAAGCTGCGCATAAAGGACTGTTCCCTGTTAAAACTGGGGGATGCTGAGTCACTGGTGCCCGCAGCAGGCACAGAATCCCCACGTCCTCTTCCTGCTGAAACTCCACGCCCACAACCACGTGCCTTACTCCCTGCCTTCTTCATCTTGGTAGACTGATAAAGATAGGCAGAAAAGTACTAAGGGCTTAGTGTGCTTATTCCTGAACAGCTGCTAACAGGTATAAGAAACACTAATTTTATAAAGTGTGTGGACTACACTTTAAAATGAGCTAATGTGGCCTACACAACAGTAAAGTGGAGTGTTTGGTGAACTTTATTTACGTGTTTTTTTTTCAAAAAAGCAGAAAGGATGTGACCAAAGATGTAAAAGCGATAGTATCACAAACTTTTTGGAGCTATTACAATGCAAGAAGGTAACCTACAATGCAATAGATGAGGCTCCAAAAAATAGGCTAATACTAATCTGGCTGGGGCTGCAGGGCACAAGTCAGCAAAAAGGCTCCTCTATCTACTCCTATATACTTTAGTGTTTGCAACCAATCTAGCTGGATATGGATGGAAGCACACTAATAGGAGAAAATCAGGAAAAATAAGCAGCACTACAGCAAAAAAGGACAATGTATGAGGCCGTGGCGCATGCTGAGTGGACTACAACCAGAGGTGGCTGCAGAACACACTACAGCGTGAGCTGCACTCACACACAGAGACCTCACAGACAGCTGTGAACAGTGCAAAGAACTGTGCACTAGCACTGAAAGGCTGCAGAAAGGCTCTGCTATCTACTCCTATATAGTGTTTGCAACCAATGTAGATGGATACGGATGGAAGCACACTAATAGGAGAAATCAGGAAAAATGAACAATAAAAAAAAAAAAAAAATAGGTTTGAGGCAGTGACGCACGCTGAGAGGACTACAACCAGAGGTGGCTGCAGAACACACTACAGCGTGAGCTACACTCACACACACAGACCTTGCAGACAGCTGTGAACAGCGCTGCAAGGCAAAAGAAAGCTTCACACAGCGGTTGCTAAAGTAGCCTGGGTAAAGCACAATATAGAAAATCGCTATCTCTAGCTGTCCCTCAGAGTCAGAAAGCAGCGTCCTGTCCCTAACTGAATTCACAGCAGAGGGAACTCAAATTGGCGGCGGCGGCGTTTATAGTGCATCATGACATCATTTCAGCAGCGAATCACAGCCATGCCATTAGTTAACATGCCTACGTGCCTAACAGGATGTGCCCACACTTCTTAGGATTCCTCATTGGCTGAATCAAATAAAACTGGCTCATAGCATTATGGGAACTTCCGATTCCGGTATTCGATATGCAAAAAGTATCGGAACTCAGTATCAGAATTCCGATACCACGAATATCGTCCGATACCCGATATTTGCAGTATTGGAATGCTCAACACTAGTGAGGATGATGAAACCCATAGAAATGAGAGGCTTGGAGAGTGAGTGTGTATATGTCACATCACCAAATATATCCTGAGACGTGGGGTATATGTTTTTTCTATTAGTCACCTTCTGACTAACCTCAGGGGGTGAATTATGGGTATAGTTTTACATTTGGAATTAATAAAGTTTAGTTTTATCCTTTTGTCGCCTGGCCAAGTTTGACTTTACCATCGCTCTGCCACTGAAAATGCAAATGCCGACGGCCTGTCACGAGTGACGGTGGAAACACCAGTGGGGCATCTTGGTGAACAACTAGAAGAGAAAGAAACCACAGACTTCCTTGAGTTCTGGACCCCAGTGGTTGCTGTCCAGTCAAGTAGGGAGGCCTGTGCACTACCCCGATCTCTGGGGAGAACCAATGAAGAATGGGGATGTGTTCAAGATGAAAATGAAGGGCTGAGACAGATGAAATGCTGGGTAGTGCAGAAGCGGAAGCAGGGCAGACAAGAGAGGGATAGTCTGGATGCTGAGATGAAGAGTGTCTTACACCAGTGGGATAGGCTGGAGGTGCGAGAATTGGTGCTAAGTAAGGTAGCAGGTGGTCATCCCAGGAGGAATAGCCCAGGAAGTGGCTAAAGAAGCCCACGAATTCGGAGCCCACTTTGGGTCCACAAGGACCTACCAGTGGTTACAGCGGTACGTGCCCCCGGTTGGAGTCCGTCGTAGAAGAGGTCTGCCGGCAGTGTCTGGTATGTGACCTCGTTAAGAGTACTGAACAAAGGACACCCATCCAGACCATACGCACTAAGGAACCGCTGGAAGTCTTTATGATCGACTATCTCATCGTGGAATACTCAGCCCAGTGGCCACAGTACTGTTTGGTGATGACCGACCATTTCTCCAAGTTTGGGGTAGTCACCCCGACTAGAAATCAGACTACCAAGTCGGAGGCACGGGCCATTTGTCAAGACTTCATCCAAGTGTATGGGTGACCAAAACGCATCCACTCTAACCAAGGTGCATGTCTCCAAGGCATGGTGATGGAAGAACTGTATCGTTTATATGGCATCAAGCGGTCCCAGACCACCCCTTACCACCCTCAAGGCAACGGAGCATGTGAACGCTTAAACCAAACATTGCTGCAAATGCTGAGGATGTTGGAAGAGGACAAGAAGCCATAAACCGATGCAGGAGATACCGCTCCGTCCCGGGGACCGAGTATTAGTCAGAGAGAATCGCCCCAGGGTTAAGCTAAGCAAGATTTGGGAAATACAGCCTTACAAAGTAATCAAGCGAGTGTATGCTGTGAACCCTGTTACAAGTTGCAGGTTGAGAATGGGGAGTTCACCCCTAGAGTGCTCCACAGAAATATGCTGCGGCCATGCCGGTCCGAGGCCCATCCTGTACCAGTGCTGCTTGAGGGTGATGCTCCACCTCCTGAACCTGTCTTGCCCGCTGGTGAAATCAATATTGAATGGTGGATCGGCCCTGACACCGTGGGGGGACCTCAGCCGGACAGAAATGGTAATCTTCTGGAGGTACCACTGCTGCCACGTGACGATGAGTACAGACAAGAACCTACTACAACTCCTGCAGCAAGTATTCCTCTGGAAGATAGTAAAGACATCCGGAGATCCCAGAAGTCTACTGCAGAGGTTCCACCAGCCCAATACATAGAACAGTGTTCTCTGTCTGTTTCTCCACTTGTGTTTTCTCCCCTATAGGTGCTGTTCCACATTGCCAGTGTCTCTATCCTAATGCAACCTTCATGCTGTGATGTTCGAGGATGACCATCTTTAGGTAGGGAGGCATGTAAGGGGGTGGTGTTGCTATGGACCGTAGAGACAAGCTGCCACTTTAAGAGACAGAACCGCCTTGGTTAGAGCAGTGGGACATTCTGCGCTTCCCTGCTGTAAAAACTGTTTGGTGTCTCTGCCAGCACTGGAGAGGGGAGGGGCTGCTTTTCTGTGTGTGAGGAGAGAACCAAGATTTCTGCAGGAAAGAGACGTGCCTGAGCTGTGAAGGAAAGACTTTGTAAAATATTCTGGGGATAACAAGGTGACTTTCCTGTGTTGCCATCAGGAGCCATGAAGAAAAGAGAAGAAAGGAATCCAGAGGAAGGAATCCACCGTTTCTTGGAGCATCACTGGACCTGCACACAAGAAAAAGACGACATTGCACAGAGCTTCCAGGAAGAAGTGCGCACCAACTTGCAAAGCTTCAGGTCCCCAGGAGCGAACTGAGATACCAACGCTACTGTGAGTGTTATCCTCTTCTGTGCACATGCTAGGACTTAGGATAGGCTGCAATAGATAGAGCACGGCAGCTGTGTGGCCTGGTTAGCAAAGGCCAGATAGGTTATACAGTCATATGTTAAAGTTTGGGCACCCCTATTAATGTTAACCTTTTTTCTTTATAACAGTTTTGGTTTTTGCAACAGCTATTTCAGTTTCATATATCTAATAACTGATGGACTCAGTTATATTTCTGGATTCAAATGAGGTTTATTGTACTAACAGAAAATGTGCAATCTGCATTTTAACAAAATTTGACCGGTGCAAAAGTATGGGCACCTCAACATAAAAGTGACATTAATATTTCGTAGATCCTGCTTTTGCAAAAATAACAGCCTCTAGTCGCTTCCTGTAGCTATTAATGAGTTCCTGGATCCTGGATGAAGGTAATTGTGACCATTCCTGTTTACAAAACAATTTCAGTTCAGTTAAGTTTGATGGTCGCCAAGCATGGACAGCCTGCTTCAAATCATCCCACAGATGTTCAATGACATTCAGGTCTGGGGACTGGGATGGCCATTCCAGAACATTGTAATTGTTCCTCTGCATGAATGCCTGAGTAGATTTGGAGCGGTGTTTTGGATCATTGTCTTGCTGAAATATCCATCCCCTGCGTAACTTCAACTTCGTCACTGATTCTTGCACATTATTGTCAAGAATCTGCTGACACTGACTTGAATCCATGCGACCCTCAACTTTAACAAGATTCCCGATGCCGGCATTGGCCACACAGCCCCAAAGCATGATGGAACCTCCACCAAATTTTACTGTGGGTAGCAAGTGTTTTTCTTGGAATGCTGTGTTTTTTAGCCTCCATGCATAACGCCTTTTTGTATGACCAAACAACTCCATCTTTGTTTTATCAGTCCACAGGACCTTCTTCCAAAATGTAACTGGCTTGTCCAAATGTGCTTTTGCATACCTCAGGCGACTCTGTTTGTGGCGTGCTTGCAGAAACGGCTTCTTTCGCATCACTCTCCCATACAGCTTCTCCTTGTGCAAAGTGCGCTGTATTGTTGACCGATGCACAGTGACACCATCTGCAGCAAGATGATGCTGCAGGTCTTTGGAGGTGGTCTGTGGATTGTCCTTGACTGTTCTCACCATTCTTCTTCTCTGCCTTTCTGATATTTTTCTTGGCCTGCCACTTCTGGGCTTAACAAGAACTGTACCTGTGTTCTTCCTTTTCCTTACTATGTTCCTCACAGTGGAAACTGACAGGTTAAATCTCTGAGACAACTTTTTGTATCCTTCCCCTGAAAAGCTATGTTGAATAATCTTTGTTTTCAGATCATTTGAGAGTTATTTTGAGGAGCCCATGATGCCACTCTTCATAGGTGAATCAAATAGGAGAACTACTAGCAAGTGGCCACCTTAAATACCTTTTCTCATGATTTGATACACCTGGCTATGAAGTTCAAAGCTCAATGAGGTTACAAAACCAATTTAGTGCTTCAGGAAGTCAGTAAAAAGTAGTTAGGAGTGTTCAAATCAAGAAAAAGATAAGGGTGCCCATACTTTTGCACCGGTCAAATTTTGTTTAAATGCAGATTGCACATTTTCTGTTAGTACAATAAACCTCATTTGAATCCAGAAATATAACTGAGTCCATCAGTTATTAGATATATGAAACTGAAATAGCTGTTGCAAAAAACAAAATTGTTATAAAGAAAAAAGGTTAACATTGATAGGGGTGCCCAAACTTTTACATATGACTGTAGTTAGTGTAGCATCATACATGACTTTACTGTGTTGTCTTGCCAGTTGGATAAATACACTGAGCTGTTATAGTTGGTGCTCTGTGCTGTTTGACAGCCCAGCTAGAGAATATTAGCCTTGTAAATTGTCTGTTTCCATAGCATACCCATTTCTGCATTTTCCTAAACACTGCATTCCTTGCCTGTAAATAAATTAACCCTTTGTTGTTTGCACCTCATCTTGTGTACCGTAGTCCCCCTTCATAGTGGTGGTCCCACGGCCATCGCTTCAATACAGTGGTCACAAGATAACCTATCTGCACTTCGATCTCCTCTGGTGAAGATCCTCTAGACACCGGATAGTCAGGAACAGGGCCGCCATCAGGGCATGACAGCCCTTACAAGTGTATGGGGCCCCAGTGATTAGGGGGGGCCCGCCCGGCGCCCGAGCACACTGGCAGCCCGAGCTCTGTCTGCTGTGTGCGCACAGGACCTGTGATGAGGTCACAAAATGGGAGGAGTCTGGTGTCACATGATCAGGGCCCTGGACGTATTCAGGACTCTGCTGTGCTTGTTGTCGTGTACTGCTGGATGAGGTAAAGTTTCTGTGCGGGGACCCGGTGATTAGGGGGGCCCGGTGCCCGCCCGGCGCCTGAGAACAATGGCAGCCCGGTCCACGCTCGGCCCCGGGCCCCCCTACATTTTGTTCAGGCTCCTCCAGCTCCGTCTGCTGTGTGCGCACAGGACCTGTGATGAGGTCACAGGAGGGGTGGAGTCAGGGGTCACATGATCAGGAGCCTCATGTCTGCAGGACTCTGCTGTGCTGGTTGTCATGGTGTACTGCTGGATGAGGTAAAGTTTCTGTGTGGGTTCAGGAGGGGTTTACAGGGTGGATGTAGCAGAGCTGTGTGTGTACGAGGTGTACGGAGCGGAGCCGTGTGTGTACGAGGAGTACGGAGCGGAGCCGTACGTGTACGAGGTGTACGGAGCGGAGCCGCGCGCGTACGAGGTGTATGAAGCGGAGTTGCGCGTGTACGAGGTTTACGGAGAGGAGCCGCACGTGTAAGAGGAGTACAGAGAGGAGCCGCGCGTGTAAGAGGAGTACAGAGAGGAGCCGCGCGTGTACGAGGTGTACGGAGCGGAGCCGCGCGTGTACGAGGTGTACGGAGCGGAGCCGCGCGTGTACGAGGTGTACAGAGAGGAGCCGCGCGTGTAAGAGGAGTACAGAGAGGAGCCGTGTGTGTACGAGGTGTACGGAGCGGAGCCGCGCGCGTATGAGGTGTATGAAGCGGAGTTGCACGTGTACGAGGTTTACGGAGAGGAGCCGCGCATGTAAGAGGAGTACAGAGAGGAGCCGCGCGTGTAAGAGGAGTACAGAGAGGAGCCGCACGTGTACGAGGTGTACGGAGCGGAGCCGCGCGTGTACGAGGTGTACGGAGCGGAGCCGCGCGTGTACGAGGTGTACGGAGCGGAGCCGCGCGTGTACGAGGTGTACAGAGAGGAGCCGCGCGTGTAAGAGGAGTACAGAGAGGAGCCGTGTGTGTACGAGGTGTACGGAGCAGAGCCTTGTGTGTACGAGGTGTACGGAGCAGAGCCTTGTGTGTATGAGGTGTACGGAGTGGAGCCGTGTGTGTACGAGGTGTACGGAGTGGAGCCGCGCGTGTACGAGGTGTACGGAGCGGAGCCGTGTGTACGAGATGTACGGAGAGGAGCCGTGTGTATGAGTTGTGCGGAGAGGAGCCGTGCGTGTACGACGAGTACGGAGAGGAGCCGTGCGTGTACGACGAGTACGGAGAGGAGCCGTGCGTGTACAACGAGTACGGAGAGGAGCCGTGTGTGTACGAGGAGTAAGGAGCGGAGCCGTGTGTACGAGATGTACGGAGCGGAGCCGTGTGTACAAGGAGTACGGAGCGGAGCCGTGTGTATGAGTTGTGCGGAGAGGAGCTGTGCGTGTACGAGGTGTACGGAGCGGAGCCGTGTGTACGAGGTGTACGGAGCGGAGCTGTGTGTGTACGAGGTGTACGGAGCGGAGCCGTGTCTGTACGAGGTGTACGGAGCGGAGCCGTGTGTGTACGAGGTGTACGGAGCGGAGCCGTGTGTACGAGGTGTACTGAGTGGAGCCGTGTGTACGAGATGTACGGAGAGGAGCCGTGTGTATGAGTTGTGCGGAGAGGAGCCGTGCGTGTACGACGAGTACGGAGAGGAGCCGTGCGTGTACGACGAGTACGGAGAGGAGCCGTGCGTGTACAACGAGTACGGAGAGGAGCCGTGTGTGTACGAGGAGTAAGGAGTGGAGCCGTGTGTACGAGATGTACGGAGCGGAGCCGTGTGTACAAGGAGTACGGAGCGGAGCCGTGTGTATGAGTTGTGCGGAGAGGAGCTGTGCGTGTACGAGGTGTACGGAGCGGAGCCGTGTGTACGAGGTGTACGGAGCGGAGCTGTGTGTGTACGAGGTGTACGGAGCGGAGCCGTGTCTGTACGAGGTGTACGGAGCGGAGCCGTGTGTGTACGAGGTGTACGGAGCGGAGCCGTGTGTACGAGGTGTACTGAGTGGAGCCGTGTGTACGAGATGTACGGAGAGGAGCCGTGTGTATGAGTTGTGCGGAGAGGAGCCGTGCGTGTACGACGAGTACGGAGAGGAGCCGTGCGTGTACGACGAGTACGGAGAGGAGCCGTGCGTGTACAACGAGTACGGAGAGGAGCCGTGTGTGTACGAGGAGTAAGGAGTGGAGCCGTGTGTACGAGATGTACGGAGCGGAGCCGTGTGTACAAGGAGTACGGAGCGGAGCCGTGTGTATGAGTTGTGCGGAGAGGAGCCGTGCGTGTACGACGAGTATGTAGAGGAGCCGTGCGTGTACGGAGAGGAGCCGTGCGTGTACGACGAGTACGGAGAGGAGCCGTGCGTGTACGAGGTGTACGGAGCGGAGCCGTGTGTACGAGGTGTACGGAGCGGAGCCGTGTGTACGAGGTGTACGGAGCGGAGCATCGCGTGTACGAGGTGAGCGGAGAGCAGCCGTGTGTACGAGGTGTACGGAGCGGAGCTGTGTGTGTACGAGGTGTACGGAGCGGAGCCGTGTCTGTACGAGGTGTACGGAGCGGAGCCGTGTGTGTACGAGGTGTACGGAGCGGAGCCGTGTGTACGAGGTGTACGGAGCGGAGCCGTGTGTGTACGAGGTGTACGAAGAGGAGCCGCGTGTGTACGAGGTGTACGGAGAGGAGCCGCGTGTGTACGAGGTGTACGGAGCGGAGCTGTGTGTGTACGAGGTGTACGGAGCGGAGCCGCGTGTGCGCGAGGTGTACGGAGCGGAGCCGTGTGTACGAGGTGTACAGAGCCGCTTGTGCATTTTGGCATTGGGGGGCCCATTAGAAAGTTATTATGCAACGTCGGCGGCGGGCGCTTATGGCCGTGTGAAGGGGATAAGGGAAACCGCGCTTCAGATAGGAGTTCTGCAGCAGCTGCGATATGACTGCGGCTCTCATGCTGGGAGAGCAAGGCTCTGTGGGGCAGCGGTTCCGACCAGCTCAATAAACCTGTCTCCCCCTGAGGGGCTGCAGTGCCATTGTGGGGTTGGGAGCCTTAGGGTACATCCCCGTGTTGTACCCCACAGGGGCAGACTCCCACCCACCTGCCCTATATTCTCTGCTGCAGAGCCGGCTTCTTCCCACTTACCCTACTGTTTCAGGTTGCCCTATGTGCATGAGATGTCATCTTCTAGGGGTCTTTCACTTGTCCCCAGATGACTCCCAATACAGTAAATAAAGCCCCCCAGTCCTCTCCCTCCCCTGCACTAGCTGAAGGGTTCAGAGTCAGACATAGGGGAGGGGGTAATATTATCTAGTCTTTTCTTACCTCAGGGATTTTTTGGGGTCACCTTTTGACAACTCTTATAAAGTCACCTGCTCTATTCTCACAATGTGCAAGGCAGCGGAGAAGTCTGCAGTGTAAAATTGACTGGGGGCTTTATAGTCCCACTGGTTCTCAGTCCACTCTGTGCCATTTTTAGGGTCAGGGCTCTTTTGCAGGGTTTTGACAGAACAGATTTGTGATGGTAACGTAACATAAAGCGCAGTCCTGGGACCATTAGATACTTATAAATATGCATTTCTATTCCTCCAGGAAATGTGTGAGGAAATACAAATGAGTGGGAGATTCCCACTCAAATGTGCATTTTAAAATCCACAGTATGTCACTTGTATGTGACAAGATCCACACGTGCCACATGATTTTGTTGAGGAAAGTCCACATTGAATGTGCTGCTCGTGCGCTTACTCTTAGGGCTGATCCTCACTACAGGTCTAGTGCTGAACATTGGGGATTTTCCAGTTCCCCTATGTCAATGTCATTCAGGTAAATTGATCTGATTGGCAGTTCACTATCAGATCTGTAGCAGTGGGGACATATTAGTCAGGGACATGGCAGCCCCTCCATTCTCATCTTGTCATCTTTGACTGCTGGGACCTCGGATACCAGTGTCAGTGCTGATCACTGGCGATTTGTTAGCACAGTCCGTGTCTACAGAAGCATGTCTGGTCTGAAGTGCTGATATCTGTGATCTCATGTTTTGGGGTGCACATACACCTTACATAGCTGGCAGCCAAAAGCCCTTTTCTGAGAAGTTGGGGTCCTAAAGCCATGTTTGAATGGAGCATGAGGGATTTTGTGTGACCATCACCCATAGGCTGTGCCAGCGTGCCACGTGGTGGGACCAGGCTGGGAGCAGAAGATGGTGACCGTGGATGGCAGCGGGACGGTGGATGGCGAGGCGCAGACGGTAGGCACTGGCAGACCAGTCACGAGGCGGCGAGCGAGCAGGGTGAGTAGACTGTCTGTCTCTGACTCTCTCCGATGTCTCCGTCTCCGGTGGCATGGTGGCGGTGCCCAAAGAGCCATGACAGGAGAGGGAACAGAATCTGGGGGTCTCATGGGGGGTACAATTACATTGACTTAATATGTGACCAACCTAATATAAGGTACTGCCTTTGCCACCTTGCTGGAGTATGTTAGAGTTAGATGGGCACTGACTCAGTATCATCTGGTCATTGTCTGAAGATGGATGCACAATAATGGTTAAAAAAAGTTACCAAATGTTTAATAGGTTAGAGTAGAGTAGGGCCCTGTCAATAGAGTCTACCTTGTCATGGTGGCAGGCTTAAAAAATCTTTTGGTCAAAACTAAAGCTGATGGCTATGTATGTGATCTGGTGTTGATGTGAGATTGGTGAGGGTGTGGTGTAGAAGTGAAGTTTTTCCAAGAAAGGGCGGAGGGATTTTGGAAGGTTCGCATGGTGGAGGAGGAGCTAGGGTGGAGGCGGAGCTGGGGGTGGAGCCTGGGCGGAGTCTCAAGGGGGGCCCCATAAATTTTGCCAGTATGGGGCCCCGAAATTCCTAGTGGCAGCCCTGGTTAGGAACATTGGATACCATCTGTGTCTACCCACTATTCTAACAATGGACAGTCTCTCCGTAATCATTTAATCCTCTATCCGGTTATTACAGGGAATGACACTATGATGACTTTTTTTCTGGGAGAGATACAGATCAAATGTGACTAAGGCTAGTTTCACACTTGCTTTTTTTTGCAGCGCGTTTTTCCCGCAAAAAAACGCATTGAAAAAACGCATACATAAGCATACAACTGCTGCGTTTTTTCAAGCATTTTTATGAGCATGCATGAAAAAAACGCAGCGTTTTTATGCGTTTGTATGCGTTTTTAGCGCGTTTTTACCGCGTTTGCGTTTTTTTCCAACATTTTTAGGTGGCCCCTCACACTACCCAAACCATGACTTTACTAACCCTAACCCTGACCCTAACCCTAACCCTAACCCTGACCCTAACCCTAACCCTGACCCTAACCCTTAACCAAATCATACTTAACCCTAACCCAAACCCTAAACCCTAACTAACCCTAACCCTAACCCTGACCCTAACCCTAACCCTAACCCTGACCCTAACCCTTAACAAAACCATACTTAACCCTAACCCTGACCCTAACCCTAACCCTGACCCTGACCCTAACCCTTAACCAAACCATACTTAACCCTAATCCTGACCCTAACCCTGACCCTAACCCTAACCCTAACCCTGACCCTAACCCTTAACAAAACCATACTAACCCTAATCCTGACCCTAACCATGACCCTAATCCTTAACAAAACCATACTTAACCCTAATCCTGACCCTAACCCTGACCCTAACCCTAACCCTAACCCTAACCCTGACCCTAACCCTAACCCTGACCCTAACCCTTAACAAAACCATACTTAACCCTAATCCTGACCCTAACCATGACCCTAATCCTTAACAAAACCATACTTAACCCTAACCCTGACCCAAACCCCAACCCTAACCCTGACCCTGACCATAACCCTAACCCTAAACCCCCTTAACTAACCCTAACTCTAACCCAAACCCCTAAATTCCATGGTTTAAAAAAAAAAACGCATATGCAAAAAAACGCATACATGAGCATGCCAGTGCGCACATATGCGCATCCATAGGCTATAATGGCCATTTTTAGCGCAAAACGTGCGCATATGTGCGCATGCGCTTTTTTGCAGGGCCAAAAAATGCAACATGCTGCGTCTGGAAAATCCCAACGCACACCCCAAAAAAACGCAGCGCATGAAAATCGCATACATGCGCTTACCAGCGCGCAGGTATGCGCACCCATGTTAAATATAGGGGAAAAAACGCATGCACAGGTGTGCGTTTTTTTCCAGCGCTAAAAAACGCAAATGTGAAACCAGCCTAACATTGCAGTTTGAATATAAGCTTAGATTTTTTTCTGTATTTTTCTGACTTTAACCCCTTTCTGACATCCGACGTACTATCCCGTCCATGGGACCCGGGCCCCTATGCCCATGGATGGGATAGTACGTCTACCGCGATCAGCGGCGCCCACATGGTGAGCACCGCTGATCGCGGCCGGGTGTCAGCTGATTATCACAGCTGACACCCGGCACAATGTGTCAGGGGCGGTCACGGACCGCTCCCAACACGTTAACCCCTTGCACATCGCGATCAAACATGATCGCGGTGTAGCGGGGGTTAAAGGGAAGCATTGGCAGGGAGGGGGCTCCCTCCGTGCTTCCCTGAGCCCCCCACGGCAGCGCAATGTGCAGCGCTGCTGCGAGGGGCTCCTTTTCTGCAGGCCCCCGAATCCAAGATGGCGACGGGGCCTTTGGGGGCCTGCAGGAAGCTGGCTTCCTCAGTGCCTGCAAAGCGCAGGCATGAGGAAGCCTTCTGCACTGCCTGTGACAGATCGCTGATCTGTCACAGTGATCTGTGATGTGACAGATCAGCGATCTGTCACAGGACAGTGATGTCCCACCAGGGACTATGTAATAAAATTAAAAAAAAATAAAAAAAAGTGTTAAAATAATTTAAAAAAAATCGCCAAATAAATTAGAAAAAAAAAAATATTCCCCCAATAAATCCATTTTTTGGAAATAAAAAAAAACCTAAACAATAAAAGTACACATATTAGGTATCGCCACATCCGTAACGACCCGCCCTATAAAACTGTCCCATTAGTTAACCCCTTTAGCGAACCCCTTAAAAAATAAAAATAAAAAACGAAGCAAAAAATAATGATTTATTATCATACCGCCAAACAAAAAGTGTAATAACGCGCGATCAAAAAGACGCATATAAATATCCATGGTACCGCTGAAACTGTTATCTTGTCCCGCAAAAAACGAACTGCCATACAGCATCATCAGCGAAAAAATAAAAAAGTTATAGCTCACAGAATAAAGTGATGCAAAAATAATTGTTTTTTATATAAAATAGTTTTCATTGCATAAAACCGACAAAACATAAAAAAACCTAAATGAGGTATCGCTGTAACCGTACTGACCCAAAGAATAAAACCGCTTTATCAATTTTACCGTACGCGGAACGGTGTAAACGCACCCCCCCAAAAGAAATTCATGAAACGCTGGTTTTTGTTCATTCTGCGTCCCAAAAATCGGAATTAAAAGCGATCAAAAAATGTCACGTGCCCGAAAATGGTACCAATAAAAACGAAAACTCATACCGTCAACTCATCCTGGGGCTAGGGTTAGGGCTAGGGTTAGGGCTAGGGTTAGGGTTAGGGCTGAGATTAGGGTTAGAGGTGTGTTGGGGTTTGGGTTGGAGTTAGAATTGGGGGTTTCCACTGTTTGGGCACATCAGGGGCTCTCCAAATGCAACATGGCGTCTGATCTCAATTCCAGCCAATTCTGAGTTGAAAAAGTCAAATGGTGCTCCTTCCTTTCCAAGCTCTGCCATGCGCCCAAACAGTGTTTTACCCCCATATGTAGGGTATCACCCTACTCAGGACAAATTGCAAAACAATTTTTGGGGTCCAATTTCTCCTGTTACCCTTAGGAAAAAAAAAAATTGGGGGCAAAAATATCATTTTTGTGGAAAAAAATGATTTTTTTATTTTCACGTCCGAGCGTTATAAACTTCTGTGAAGCACTTGGGGGTTCAAAGTGCTCACCACACATCTATATAAGTTCCTTAGGGGGTCTAGTGTCCAAAATGGGGTCACTTGTGGGGAGTTTCAATAGTTTAGGTACATCAGGGGCTCTCCAAACGCACATGACACCCGCAGACCATTCCATCAAAGTCTGCATTCCAAAATGTCACTACTTCCCTTCCGAGCCCCGACGTGTGTCCATACAGTAGTTTTCTCCCACATATAGGGAATCAGCGTACTCAGGACAAATTGGACAACAACTTTTGGGGTCCAATTTCTCCTGTTACCCTTGGGAAAATGAAAAAATTGGGGACTAATTGATCATGTTTGTGGAAAAAATACGATTTTTTTATTTTCATGCCCGGGCATTATAAACTTCTGTGAAGCCCTTGGGGGTTCAAAGTGCTCACCACACATCTATATAAGTACATTAGGGGGTCTCGTTTCCAAAATGGGGCCATTTGTGGGGGGTTTCCACTGTTTAGGTACATTAGGGGCTCTCCAAAGGCAACATGACACTCGCAGAACATTCCCTCAAAGTCTGCATTCAAAAACATCTCTACTTCCCTTCCGAGCCCCGACGTGTGTCCATACAGTAGTTTTCTCCCACATATGTTGCGTCAGCGTACTCAGGACAAATTGGACAACAACTTTTGGGGTTCAATTTCTCTTGTTACCCTTGGGAAAATAAAAAAAATTGGGGACTAATTGGTCATGTTTGTGGAAAAAATACAATTTTTTTATTTTCATGCCCGGGCATTATAAACTTCTGTGAAGCCCTTGGGGGTTCAAAGTGCTCACCACACATCTAGATAAGTTCCTTAGGGGGTCTAGTTTCCAAAATGAGGTCATTTGTGGGGGTTTCCACTGTTTAGGTACATTAGGGGCTCTCCAAAGGCAACATGACACCCGCAGACCATTCCATCAAAGTCTGCATTCCAAAACGTCACTACTTCCCTTCCGAGCCCTGACGTGTGTCCATACAGTAGTTTTCTCCCACATATGGGGTGTCAGCATACTCAGGACAAATTGGACAACAACTTTTGGGGTTCAATTTCTCCTGTTACCCTTGGGAAAATAAAAAAATTGGGGACTAATTGATCATGTTTGTGGAAAAAATACGATTTTTTTATTTTCATGCCCGGGCATTATAAACTTCTGTGAAGCCCTTGGGGGTTCAAAGTGCTCACCTCACATCTAGATAAGTTCCTTAGGGGGTCTAGTTTTCAAAATGGGGTCATTTGTGGGGGGTTTCCACTGTTTAGGTACATTAGGGGCTCTCCAAAGGCAACATGACACCCGCAGACCATTCCATCAAAGTCTGCATTCCAAAACATTACTACTTCCCTTCCAAGCCCCGACGTGTGCCCATACAGTAGTTTTCTCCCACATATGGGGTATCAGCATACTCAAGACAAATTGGACAACAACTTTTGGGGTCCAATTTCTCCTGGTACCCTTGGGAAAATAAAAAAAATGGTGACTAAAAGATCATGTTTGTGGAAAAAATACAAATTTTTTATTTTCACGCCCGGGCGTTATAAACTTCTGTGAAGCACTGGGGGGGTTCAAAGTGCTCACCACACATCTAGTTAAGTTCCTTAGGGGGTCTAGTTTCCAAAATGGTGTCATTT
Source organism: Dendrobates tinctorius (assembly GCF_039654945.1). Classification (NCBI taxonomy): domain Eukaryota; kingdom Metazoa; phylum Chordata; class Amphibia; order Anura; family Dendrobatidae; genus Dendrobates; species Dendrobates tinctorius. Next base: position 6,223,843 of record NW_027361731.1, on the reverse strand, counting down.
GTGGGGGGTTTCCACTGTTTTTGTACATCAGGGGTTTTCCAATCGCGACATGGTGTCCGATCTCAATTCCAGCCAAAAACGTCAAATGGCGCTGCTTCCCTTCCGAGCTCTGCCATGCGCCCAGATAGTGGTTTACCCCCATATGTGGGGTATCAGCGTACTCAGGACAAATTGCACAATAACATTTAGGGTCCTGTTACCCTTGGAAAAATAAGAATTGAGGGTGAAAAGATCATTTTTGTGGAAAAAATATGATTTTTTAATTGTACGGCTGTATGCTATAAACTTCTGTGAAGCCCTTGGGGGTTCAAAGTTCTCACCACATATCTAGATAAGTTCCTTAGGGGGTCTAGTTTCCAAAATGGTGTCATTTGTGGGGGGTTTCCACTGTTTTGGTACATCAGGGGATTTCCAATCGCGACATGATGTCCGATCTCAATTCCATCCAAAAACGTCAAATGGTGCTGCTTCCCTTCCGAGCTCTGCCATGCGCCCAAATAGTGGTTTACCCCCACATGTGGGGTATCAGCCTACTCAGGACAAATTGCACAATAACTTTTAGGGTCCTGTTACCCTTGGAAAAATAAAAATTGGGATGAAAAGATCATTTTTGTGGAAAAAATATGATTTTTTAATTGTACCGCTGCACGTTATAAACTTCTGTAAAGCCCTTGTGGGTTCAAAGTTCTCACCACATATCTAGATAAGTTCCTTGGGGGGTCTAGTTTCCAAAATGGGGTCACTTGTGGGGGTTTCCACTGTTTAGGTACATCAGCGACTCGCCAAACGTGACATGGCATCCGATCTGAATTCCAGCCAATTTTGCATTGAAAAAGTCAAACGGCGCTCCTTCCATTCTGAGCTCTGCCATGCGCCGAAACAGTCGTTCCCCCCACATATCAGGTATCAGCATACTCAGGACAAATTGCACAATAACTTTTGCAGTCCAATTTCTCCTGTTACCCTTGGTAAAATAAAAAAAATTGAACCTGAAGTATTTTTTTTGTGAAAGAAAGTTAGATGTTCATTTTTTTTTTAAATATTCAAAAAAATTCCTGTGACGCACTTAAAGGGTTAATAAACTTCTTGAATGTGGTTTTGAGCACCTTAAGGGGTGCAGTTTTTAGAATGGTGTCTCTTTTGGGCATTTTCTATCATATAGACCCCTCAAAGTGGCTTCAAATGTGATGTGGTCCGTAAAAATAAAATGGTGTTGCAAAAATGAGAAATCACTGGTCAACTTTTAACCCTTATAACTTCCTAACAAAAAAAAAATTTGGTTCCAAAATTGTGCTGATGTAAAGTAAACATGTGGGAAATGTTAGTTATCAAGTTTTTTGTGTGACGTATCTCTGTGATTTAAGGGCATAAAAATTCAAAGTTGGAAAATTGCGAAATTTTCAAAATTTTTGCCAAATTTCCGTTTTTCTCACGAATAAACGCAAGTTATTTGAATGAAATTTTACCACTATCATGAAGTACAATATGTCACGAGAAAACAATGTCAGACTCACTGGGATCCATGGAAGTGTTCCAGAGTTATTACCTCATAAAGGTATAGTGGTCAGAATTGTAAAAATTGGCCTGGTCATGAACGTGCAAACCAGCCTTGGGGGTGAAGGGGTTAAATTGTGGTTATGAGTTTTTTGGTGCTTGCTTTTTTGTTCCGCCCTTTATCCTTTGTTTTTATCTTTCCAGTTGTTTATAAGGGATTCTAATATAAGCCCATATATTCCGGTAAGTATATCAGGTTCTGTGATTTACTTATATTTTTTAATAACAATTTCATTCACGATTATTCACTTAATTTATTGTTTATTACATTGTTTTAATAAAATAACATATTTCTTTTTTACACATCCTAATACTGATTTATTTATATTTCTATACTTTAAAGAAAACATTTTTATAAGTGTATACACTTCACAACAAACACTTTTCCAAATATTTTATATGTATTTTTTCTCAAATTATCCCTCAATTTTTTTAAGCTGTTTTTATCTTTATAACTGTAACATATAACTTTTTATTATGCATTTCTCACCCGTTGCATATTTGCACTATCACTGGTCACTTGGTGGTGTCACATTTGGCACTTTTCACATGCATTCCTTTGTTTCCTGACACCCCTCACCAGGGCTGGCTCCAGGTTTTTGAGGGCCCCTGGCGAAAGAGTCTCTGTGGGCCCCCCCTTTAACACATACCATGATTCATGCCGTGTGGCATCCGTGGTGCCGGCCAAAAATAGACTTGTCTCCGTGTGGATCACACGGACACGCATGTGATCCACACGGACACACTCTCTGTGGCAAAACACGTTCATGGAAAGGAGGCTATTAATTAGTAGTGTATGTATGAAAGAAGGATGAGAAAGAAAGAACAGAGACAGAAAGAAAGAACAGAGAGAGAGATCAGAAAGAAAGTGTCAGAGACACCGCACTGAACTTGCTCACTGAGCCAGTGCGCGTGCCCTGAGTAAAGCGAAAGCGTGCTCAAAGATACCTGTGGAGCGGGCAGCAACCGAATAGATGTGTACTTCAGACCCGCAGGACCTGAAGCACGTGACTGCTAGAGGCGTGGCCTAAACTCCACAGAGCTAGGAGCTGCAAGACAATTCCTAGCAGAGTAACTGCGAGACAAAGTTACCAAGGGGCATAGACAGGGAGAATAGTCAGGACGTAGCCAATGAGTCATACACAGAGATATCTGCAGGGTACAAGAGGGTCGAGCAGAGAGTAGTCAGATCACAGGCAATGAGTCATACACAGATAATAATGCAGTACAAAATCAACAGGCAAACTCACAACGGGAAACAGAATCGGGTCAGAACCATATAAACAAGCTATGGCAATATACAAGCACACGGGGGTCAGCACACTACGCCAAAGGCAAAAGTATAACTGGCAGGGATTGAAGCTACCCAGAGGTTTATGAAGCTCTCCCAGAACCAGAAAGAGGCCACGACCATTAACCCCCAAGTGTGCAGGTCAAAACCTGCACAGAGCTCCAGACATCAACCCCCGGTGTGCAGCTCAAAAACCTGCACTGGAATCATGACAGAAAGAAAGAACAGAGAAAGAAAGAACAGAGAGAAAGAAAGGAGGAACAGAGAGAGAGAGAGAAAGATTAGTGAGAGAAAGAAAGAGGGGAAAGAAAGGGAAAGAAAGAACAGAGAGAAAGAAAGAACAGAGAAAAACAGAAATAAAGAGGGGAAAGAAAGAAAGAACAGAGAGAGAAAGAAAGAACAGAGAGAAAGAAAGAGTGGACAGAATAAAAAGAACAGAGAGAAAAAGAGGGGAAAAAACAGAGAGGGAGAGAGAAAGAAACAGGGGAAATAAAGAAAGAACAGAGAAAGAAAGAAAGAAAGGGGAAAAAAGAACAGAGAGAGGGAGAGAGAAAGAAAGAGGGGAAATAAATAAATAAAGAACAGAGAAAGAAAGAACAGAGAGATAAAAAAAGAGTGGGCAGAAAAAACAACATAGAGAGATATAAAAGAAAGAGGAGAAAGAAAGATAGAACAGAGTGTGTTATGATGAGTCACCGAAGGAGGAAAAAACAAAATACCAGCTAAGTCCAGAAAAACCAGAGAGGTTGGCAGCTATCGGATTGCAGACCCCTGAACCTATCCACAACAACTAGCAGTAGCCGTGGGGGGTTCCTACGGTGCCCTAGACCCCTCGATCACAGCCGGAGAACTATATAGCCTAAAGACAGAAAGGGGAAAAACTAAACTGCCCCAGAGCAGACCCCAAAGCAATAGGCAGCCCCCAACATATAATGACGGTGAAGCAAGATGAAAACACTAACACAGATAGAAAGATAGGTTGAGCAAATGATGGGGCCCAAGCTAACTACATAGGACAGGATAGGAAAGCTGCTGTCTGCCATCCGCAAAAACCCTATCAAAATGACTCAACCGACTGATAGGAAAAACAGGCCCTGAAGTCGCTAGGCTTCAAAAGACTATATCAGCACTCAGGTATATTCTGAAGACAGAGCAAAATATCAACAGATCAGAGACAAAAATGGAGTTCAGCTCACCCCCGGCCGGGGATGGCAGAACTCCCAAAAAACAAAGCAAAACAAAAACAAAACTGAACAGTACAAAGAAGAGCAGAAAAACATAGCTTTGAGATGCAGGAATCGGACTGGTCTCCAAGAATCCAGCAGGAAAATCACCAGCCAGGAAGAAGGGCGTCGGCAGCCTTATATCCAGTCCTCAATTCCAGCCACCCAGTCATCATCTAGCTGCCCAGGTGTTTGGTAATCAGCCTCACTACCTTCCTTCACCAGAGGAGGGAGTTCATCAGACCTCAATGGTGAAGGGAAAAATGAACTCACAACAAGAGTGGTAGAGAGAAAGAAAGAGGGAAAGGAACAGAGAGAGAAAGAAAGAGGAGAAAGAAAGAACAGAGAAAGAAAGAAAGAAAGAAAGAAAGAGTGGAAGGAACAGAGAGAGAAAGAAGGAGGGGAAGGAAAGAACAGAGAAAGAGAAAGAAAGAGAAGCAAGAACAGAGAGAGAGAAAGAACTGGGAGAGACAAAGAGAGGAAAGAAAGAACAGAGAGAGAAATAGAACAGAGAGAAAGAAAGAGGGGAAAGAAAGAGAACAGAGAGAGAAAGAAAGAACAGAGAAAGAAAGAACACATAGAGAAAGAAAAAAAAGATTAGAGAGAAAGAACAGAGAGAGAAAGAAAGAACAGAGATAGAGAAAGAAACATAGAGAGAAAGAAATATTCTATAAAGATATCATAGCAGCCCGGCTCCCATTATAAGGCCCACCTGAGCCTCCCAATGCAGGACATATCATGATCCACTCACATGGCCGGCCTCCCCGATTCCAAGGCGATCTCGCTGTTCGTGCTGTTGGAGGAGGACACGGTGATGGATCTGAAGCATTCCCTGAAGTGCCTCCATGGTTCCTTCAAAATCTCCTCCCGAAATTACCTCATTTCTGGTCAGCTTCCACAACGTCACTTCCGGTAGAACGTCACGTGCAAGTTTTAAAGTGCTCCTTGGGGCTTTGCCTTGTATTCATGTGTCTGCAGGAAAATTAAGCTCCTGGCTGGGGCAGTCTCTCTCAAAATCGAGACTGTCCCACTGGATCCAGGATGGTTGGGAGTTATGAATGCTCCCCACTATACACCTCGCACACGCACGGCTCCGCACACCTCATACACACACGGTTCTGGTTTGTATGCCTTTTACACACACGACTCCGCTCCGTACACATTGTACACACATGGCTTCTCTCCATACACACGCGGCTTCACTCCGTACACCCCATACACACCCGGCTCTGCTCCGCTCTGTAGACACATGGCTCTGTTCCATTCACTTCGTACACACAGGGCTCCGTTCCATGCACCTCATACACACACTGCTCTGCTCCATACACCTTGTACACACGTGGCTCCACTCCGCACACCTCGTACACACGAAGCTCCGCTCCCCACACCTCGTACACATCCGGCTCTGCTCCGTACACATCATACACATTCGTCTCTGCTCTGTGCACCTCGTACACACGCGGCTCCACTCCCACTCTGTACACCTTGTACACATGCGGCTCCACTCCGTACCCCTCGTACACACGCGGCTCCACTCTGTACACCTCGTACACACACTGCTCCGGACCGTACACCTTGTGCATACGCAGCTCAGCTCCGCACACAAGGCTCCCCTCTATACACCTTGTACACACACGGCTACGCTCTCGTTCCGTACACATGCGGCTCCGCTCGGTACACATCACACACACATGGCTCCGGGCTCTGCAGCGTACACCTCGTACACACGCAGCTCCGCTCCGCACACCTCGTACACACGCGGCTCAGCAGCGTACACCTCATACACACGCGGCTCCACTCCGCACACCTCATCCACACGCGGCTCAGCTCCACACACCTCGTACACACACGGCTCCCCTCTGTACACTTCGTACACACGGGGCTCCGTCCGTACACTCGTACACACATGGCGCCCCTCTGTACACCTAGTATACAAACGGCTTTGCACCATTCACCTCGTACACACACGGCTCAGCTCCGCACACCTCTTACACACACGGCTCAGCTCAGCACACCTCGTACACACACGGCTCTGCTCCATACACCTTGTACACACACGGCTGTGCTCCATACACACGCGACTTCACTCCATACACCCCGCACATACCCGGCTCTGCTCCGCTCCGTAAACACACAGCTCAATTTCATTCACTTTGTACACAAAGGGCTCCATTCCGTGCACCTCGTACACTCACGGCTCCGCTCCGTACACCTCGTACACACACGGCTCTGGACCGTACACCTTGTACACATGCGGCTCCACTCTGCACACCTCGTAGGCATGCAGCTCCGCTCCCCACACCACGTACACACACAGCTTTGCAACATACACCTCGTACACACACGGCTCAGCTCCGCACACCTCGTACACACATGGCTCCCCTCTGTACACCTCGTACACACATGGCTCCACTCCATACACCTCCTTCACACACGGTTCCGGGCTCTGCACTGTACACCTCGTACACACACGGCTCCCCTCTGTAGACCTTGTGCACACACTGCTTCACACCATACACCTCGTACACACATGGCTCAGCTCCGCATACCTCGTACACACGGCTCCGCTCCGTACACCTCATACAAACTCGGCTCCGGGCTCTGCACCGTACACCTCGTACACACGTGGCTTTGCTCCGCACACCTCGTACACACGCGGCTCTGCTCCGTACACCTCGTACACACATGGCTCCGCTCCGTACACCATATACACACATGGCTCTGCTCCGTACACCTCGTACACAGGCAGCTCCACTCCGCACACCTCGTACACATGCAGCTCCGATCCCCACACCTGGTACACATCCGGCTCTGCTCCGTACATCTCGTACACATCCGGCTCCACTTCGTACACCTCGCACACACGCGGCTCCGACCATACACCTCATACACACATGGCTCCCCTCTGTAAAACTTGTACACACACGGCTTTGCACCGTACACCTTATACACACACGGCTCAGCTCCGCACACCTAGTACACACACGGCTCCCCTCTGTACACCTCGCACAAACACGGCTCCACTCCGTACACCTCGTACACACACGGCTCCGCTCCGTACACCTCGTATACACACGGCTCCGCTCCGTACACCTTATACACACATGGCTCCCCTCTTTACACCTCGTACACACATGGCTCCCCTCTTTACACCTCGTACACACACGGCTCCCCTCCGTACACCTCGTACACACACGGCTCCGCTCCGTACACCTTGTACACACACGGCTCCGCTCCGTACACCTCGTACACACACGGCTCCGCTCCGTACACCTCGTACACACACAGCTCCGCTCCGTACACCTTATACACACACGGCTCCCCTCTTTACACCTCGTACACACACGGCTCCCCTCTTTACACCTCGTACACACATGGCTCAGCTCCACACACCTAGTACATACAGCTCCCCTCTGTACACCTCGTACACACACGGCTCCGCTCCGTACACCGCGTACACATGCGGCTTCGCTCTGCACACCTCATACACACGTGGCTCTGCTCTGTACACCTCGTACACACACGGCTCTGCTCTGTACACACACAGCTATGCTATATCCCCCCTGTAAACCCCTCCTGACCCAACACATAAACTTCCTTCATCCAGCACCATGACAACCAGCACAGCAGAGTCATGCAGACAGCGAGGCTTTTGATCATGTGACCCATGACTCCTCCCCTTCTGTGACCTCATCACAGGTCCTGTGCAAGAAGATAACAGCCCAGCAGCGATGACTTATTGCTGGCTGCGGTGGGTCTCTGGGAGGGCGAGGATAGGGTCGGTGCATGGGGGGTGTGGCGGCGGGTATCCCAGACAGCGTGAGTGGCCCCCTGTCTCACCAGGGCCCCAGCACTTGCCCGGGTGCTGATGCCGGCCCTGCCCCTCACTGTCACTTTACCTGACTGATCGCTACCAGATCGCTCTATGCAGCATCATTCATCTTGGTCTTACCAGCAGGTTTTCATCCTGAACCTCCTGCTTCACTGGGGATGCTGAATGCTAAGGTGGTGTGGGCTCGTCCAGTCTCCATGGTGATGCGTCCATCCAGCATTGTTTCGGTCACTCCTGCTCAGCGACACCTTCCAATCGGAAGTGCCCGGAGGCGGAGTTACCTGGAATGGCGTGTGATGCTGTTTCCTGGATCCTGCATGTAACACATCACCCAGGAGTGTCACAGATGCATTTACCCACGTGGGGTATACTCACTGCCTGTGAGCTCTGATTGCCATTTGCCCCAGGTCGTTCGGTTTACACCAATAAGCCATCAGGGGTATGTCCCAACCACTATTAGGTGTCACACCAATAACATGAACCTGGATAGGAAAGGGGAGGTATAAACAATAACCACCAATGTGATTGGCTTACATTGGTGGACTCATTCATGTGTTCCATCGATATGACCGGGGAGCAGCCCCAATTCCTTTAGAAACACTCCCACTCCATCCCAGAGTTCCTCTCCTTGCCTGGATTAGTGCAGGACCTTGGTTTGTTGGAAATCCATATAAATACACCTTTGGAAACCCTTATCCATACCCTCTCTGAGGAAGCTGACGTGGCGAAACGCGTGTAAGAGGGAATAGTGGTGAATCTGTCATCTTTATCTGTACACTACTGGCATGTCGTCTATAGGATGTGTAATCCCCATCTCTTGTTAGGAGGTTTCCTCCTATACACTATATGGGCTGTAATATGTTCCTGGAATATTCCATATGGCACTTGCTGCACTTTATATCTCCTATTTGTATTCCAGGGATGTAATGCGCTGTTAGCTCTT